>NC_065550.1:24928261-25277225 GCF_022605725.1 Anthonomus grandis grandis | reverse complement strand
CAGATCTGATGCATTAAGAATTACCTCGTCCATATTATTATCGGCGTTTTGAAGTTCGACAACTGAAGCACACTGAACTTTGGTTTAGGCGTTAAACCCCTACACTGCTGACATGATATTCAGTGCGAGTTAAAGTAAGGAGAAATGCAAAGAGCATTATGAACCAGTCTGTATGATCTTTATAGACCTTGTTAAGGTGTTCGATTCAGTCAACAGAATTGTTGGCTTAGCTGGTAATCCATCAAAATATGTCTAAATATTACGTTTACTACATAAGCATAATTGTCCTCGCAAAGGGCGAGTCAAGTTTTCTTACTATTAGTGAGTATTGTGATTAAACTCGTCTAAGGGAGACCACTTGGGGGAAAAATTATAAACAGAATCGATGGATAGAAAAAGTTCAAATAGAATCAAGTATCGATATCAACTTATATAAATAAAAAATATATATTATCCATTGAGAACCAACCATTAATAAAGAAATGGAAACTTCACTGAACCATTTCGTCAAATCCTCACGTAGCAAATAGCAAAAATAAATCGGCAGAAATATATATTTGAAAAAATACTGCAACTGGATATTTAAAAATAACTTTTGGAAAATTTAGAAAAAAATATGTTCCAGATAAACATAGACGACGAGCTCGAAAAGCTTATATCCTTTATTGGCTGAAACAACAGCTTCTCTGTATATTCTTTCTCACAAAAAAAGTTTGCATTTAAATACTACTTTTATTAGAAAATTGAGAAAAGCTATTTAAAAAAAAATATATATATGAACCTTAATTTAAAATAATATTTTTTATTTTGCTTTGTCCTGGATATTTGACAAGTAAAACAATTTAAGGAATTAGTTGGTGAGTTAAATTTTGTCTCATTGATTAAGTCTACAGGATATGTGATACTTTCAAGCGGTTTAGTTTTAGTTTGAAAAACAATTCGGTAAAGAATAGAGAAAATGAGAGATCACAAGCCCCGAATTACTTCAAATTGTCGCCACAGGTCTTGTTTGTTTGGATCTTTGGATTTCTTTCCAAAAACAAATTGCCTCCTACGAATTGACTGTCGCAAAATTTTTGTTACTTGTTAGATTAGAATCAAAGAACACTATATTTTTTCTTAACGAAAATAGACAGAAATTCGTTTCGTTTTATGTTTTATTAGCTAAATACTTAAAAAAATACAAGCAAAACACATTTTTTTGTTTGGAAAAAAATATCTATAATATGATTACACAGTTCAAAAGAAAATAATTATCTTTATGACTGGACCGTTAAATTCCAATAAATAGGCTAAGTCCTCACAATGTTATGAAATTATCTCTTGACTTCAGTTAAATACAATCCCTTTCAACCATTTATAAAATTAAATAAATAAGCCCCAGTCGGAAAATAGAGAGATTATTTTATGGAGCATTCAGAGTTTTCAGGCTTAAAAACCGGCATTTATTTAATTAATAAATATTAACATTGGGTATTGTATAATCCTAATAAGGTTTTTATATATGTATAATTTTATTATAAGATTATATTCCAGTTTACATATGTATGCATATTTTTTTTATTTAGGTATTATGCGGTACTGAAACCCCTAAACCTCGTCAACCTGGACAGACGAGAAAAATTTATGATTGCAGGCGCTTGGATGGGAGCGGTCATTTGTAGTAGTCCACAGGTAAGTCACTTTATAAAATACTTAAGGTTTAAGTAAGTAGTAAATTTTATGGTCCGTTTAAGTCCTAATAATACTTAAAAAAGACAAACTTTTGCGACAAAAGACATCTCTTTACCTGTGCTTGAGAAATTTTATCTTCTATAATCTATTCAGCATAAAGTATTGGTAGCACAGAACACAAATATAGAGAAATGCATGTTGCCTAATGATCAGACGGAAATGCCGTTGACAACTTTATTGACGTTGTTGACAAGAACGGCGGTGATCATCTTGGTTAGCGTGTGGCGGAAAATTTAAACTTGATCTATATTTAAATTTCAAGTCATTTGCAGAATTTCAAAAGTTGATGCGTTAACTGAAGAGTGATGAAAGACATATTTAAATAGAATTTATTATAATATAAAATAAACAATACGTTTATCAATTTAAAAATACCCACATTTTATTAAAATTATTAATTTTGAATTTGAAAGAAAAATAAATGTTGATATTGCATATCTCAGACATTCCTCATCACTTTCTTGAAGAATTAACACATCAACTAATATATTATTTGATTTTTATTTAGTTCTTAAGAAACTGCTTATTTGAGTCTAAACTTCGAAGATCTTTAGACATAGATACTTATCAATAATTATAAATTAGCACGATCCGTAAGGGACCAAATTTTCAGTTAAAAAAATAATAAAATGTTGTCTTTTAATATTTTATTTTAAAATAAATTGAAACAAATTTAACACAGGGCTTTAAAACGCATAAAAATAAACTGTAAAAATACTGTAAACTGTATGCATGGTATTAATAAGACCTTTTCTGTATGAATATGGAATTATTGCAGGTATAAAGCATATTTTTTTCAGAAAAAAAATCCTGAATTTTTTTAAGATAGAATTTTTCCTGAAAAATTCTATCTTAATCCCTGACATAACATAACAATGTACACAATGATATAAAAACCATAATATTATTGTTTTTTTAAACAAATGTGGTACCCTGATCACAGATGGTTGTGCAGACTTTTATAACAATGGATTATAAATCTTTTATGCAAGATAATAGAAAAATTAAAATAATAAATTAAATAATTTTAAGCCTGATTAGTGTTCTTTATAAAATAAGAAGCGGGACTCTTGTAGGTTTTCTTAGGCCACTTACCATAAAAGCCAAAGCATGATTCGCCTGATTAGGGATCCTGCCAAGTTCACCCAAACCCTCAAAACCAGAAATTCTTTGCTTCGATTTTTTATAAAAAAACACAGAAATTAAAGGAAATTTATCATATTTATTTATATGAAAAAGAAGAAAGCCTTATCCTCACTACTCCCTTTACAACCAAAAGGAGCAAGGACTCATTAGGATTTATCTCGATAAACTGGAACATAGTAATTTAATAGATGTTTGGTTGAATTAGAATTGTAAGAGCCATGATTTTAGTCAAACCAACCATTTTTCTAAGTTTATTTTATACCCATGATTACAAGTCAAAAGAAATCTGATCATCAGACGTTTTGCTAGGCCGCCTGCACAAACGCGCATGACTGCTTTTACTTTGATCTTTATCCACAGTCGATATTGGCGGCATAGAACAAAGTATGTCGGCTTTTCATCAAAGGCTGAGCAAGCCACGTTATTTATGGCAAGAGACAGTGCTTGGCTTTGAGAAATCCTTATAAAAAGGCTGATTATTTTAGTATATGGTAATAATAATGGACATAAAGAAGAGGAATGGTGTCGCAAGGTTCCAAATTTAAAGGTTCCAATGTTGATAAGGAAAAATTTTGTAAACATTGCAACAAAAAGTGTCCACACACACTAATTGTGTCCCTTATGAGTCAAGTTACCGTTACCGTAGTGCGTGGCAGGCAAAAATACTTAATAGTGAAAATAAAAAATTACGTGTCCAAAAAATGGGGGTTAGAATTAGAGATAAGTGTGAAATGGACAAAAACGAACGCTTATCGAGTGGGAAACCAGACTCTGAGGCAATTTTGTTGAAACTTATTTTCAACTTTTGTCAAAGCTTTTACAAATCTTGACAATAGAGGAGGCGCCATATAGGCTCCATATTTTCGATAAATCAAATACTTAAAAAAAGCTCTCTACATTCATTATCTCTTTTTTTCATACCACCGTCGTCATTTTCAATATATTATGCTTATGACTTTCGTCATCCATCATGTTTTCAATTAAAACATATTCTTTAAAACGTTGAATTTAAGGCGTCTTTTTGCAACCTATCAGTGGTCTGGAATCAAATTAGTTAAATTTCCTTTCAGATCTTCTGGAAATCTTTTACAGAGACGCTTTTTCTTTGATCTCGACCGATGCCGATGTTAGCGGCTTAGATCAAAGTAAGGCGGCTTCCCATGAAAGACCAAGTAAGCCACGTGGTTTTTGTTATTCATTTACTTCCAATGTAGGTCAGTTATTATCTTAGGAGGATGAGTGATACTTATTAGATATCGTTCATGATCTCCATCTCTTTCCACTTTACCAACTCAGTATTATTCCCATCTAGTACCTACATCGTTTGTATTTGGAATTAACTTAATTTCAAAGAATGATGAATTTGGAATCACTTATCTCGGATTTGTGCATGTGTACTCAAACTTACTTTATAGTCGGAAGTAGGGGGAATATAACTCATGATTAAGCTATTTTAAGCTGAGCAGCTCAATATGAGAATATTTAAGATGGATCTTTTTAAGGTTAGAGCTGTGCTCGTCAATAAATATTTTAAAAAAAATTGTGCCTTTAGAAATCCTCTTGTAAACTAATCTAGTTGATTATATTATTTTATTATAATCTAAACTAAAACTATTACTAGTCTGGCTTAATAATTAGCCTTTCAATTGCCACACCTATAATTTAACTTTGACGATGAACTCCTAATCCCAGGAATGAAAAAACATCTGAATTTATTAGATCGACATAAATTACGATATCACAGATTTACGTTATAGTGTTTTAATATATGTCATTATAGTATTAATTAAATCTATTTTATTAATTTCGTCTATTTGTATTTCTTCTTAGAAGAGCAGAATAAAGTGGAAATTAAGATTATGTAAGAAATTAAGAAATGAGAAAACACTATATGAAAATTATTAAGGAAAGAACAATGATGAGAAGGAAATTCATTTTTGAAGCCAATGAAGAGGCTTAATTAAAAATAAATTATCGTATTTTCTCAAACATTTTTATACGACTTTTTAATAAAGAAATTTATACCATATCAGTGGAAAAATATTGTTTCCAAACTCGTAGCCATCTAAAAGCCATACTTTAAAACATGAAGTAATGTCACTAGGTCTGAAAAGATACACCATTCAAACGAATAGTGTATCTTGTTTTCAGTATACGGTGGTGCTACAGTAACGCTATTAAACTTAAATTAAGGTACCTGAAGCAGAAAAGCTAAAGAATTATAAGTTGAAAAAAAAATCGTTACAAAACTACATTGATAGCCGTACATATGTACATACGTCGTACTATATCCGTACGTCGTATTATATATATATATATATATATATATATATATATATATACTAGATATCTATGGTAATCTAATATAGTTTTGATATATCAAATCCTACGAAATTTCTCCTCACTTAATGACTTCTTTTAAAGATTTTTTTTTAAACATCAGAAAAATCACTAAATATGATGAATGGCTTTAATCAAATTCTTATTACCTGTGTGACCTTAAATTGAGGCTTAACTAAATGACCAAAAAACTGAAAGGCCCTTATAAGAATTTCTTGAAGACATGCTGAACAATCCATTATGGCCGTATAACGCCCTCTAATCTAGAATCTTATGAAAAACTAGGGTTTGATAAGGGTCAAGAGAAAAAAATTATCCTTTTATAGGCAGCCCACTTAAGTTCCACAGACGGTCAAAAATTTATTATTACCTCTGTCCATAGACTCTAGTTGTATTTACAATGTAAGATTCGCACTTTGTTCTGGTTTATGTAAATAATGGCGACTTGTCGTTCTTTTTTTTTAACAGTGAATAAATCGTTATAAAAACGTAATTATCCTTAATATTTAAAAGAAAAGCTTAAGAAAACTACTGTAATGAAAAATAAGACAATTAGTACATATGACAAAAAGCGTATTTTTGTGGTTATTGCTTTTTCATTATTTTTGTAAGGGGATTTTTATAAGGATACTTACCGTAATCTTTCCTTGTTATTTCTTTGGCTTGAAAACCTAACGAATGGAGCTGGAAGAGAAAGTTTTTCGTAAAATATTTACTTTTAGAATTATTACTCCAGAAAATTTAAAAATTTCCTTTTTTAACGTTTTAAGGCCAATTTTAGAAAAGAAATGTTTTATATATTTGTTCCTGGAATATTGTGTTGAATTTCTACTGTAAGTACTGCAGAGCTTTACCCTTGAAGAGTATAATTCCAGTGGTTTTCGTAAGTCTCTTTAGTCCACTTTTTAAAACTGCCACGAACTGAGGATTTTGTTATGCCAAATACAAGTTCAGGGCCTTTAAATCGAATTGAGTCTGCTTTTTTATTCACGCCTGTATGTCCTGGCACCCAGGCCTGTTTCAGTTTGCCAGGCTGAGGTGCTGTAAACCGTTCCAAACTAATTTGGAGCTGACGTTTGAAGATGTTAAAGCTTTTATTGAGGCGTAACTGCCCGTAAACATTGTTATATCTTTGGTGACATAGCTTTTTTCTAAATGTTCCCTTAGGCACATCTCTATAGCCTGATTTTCTGCTTTGAATACTGTGGTATATTACCCCAGTTTGCAAACACATGGTTGTTTCACAGGTTAATACTATATAATACTGATCCTGTTCCACTATCCATATATGATCCATCAGTATCATATCATACTAACTTATGGTTTTGGATTAGTGATTGTTTCGTTTTATCTTTCCAGTCCAGCTGGGTTAGGAACGGTTCATTCATGTTGATTTTAGTCGTTATAGGGTCACTGCTCATCTCCAAGAGTGAGTTTGGGATTATGTTCGGTATTCTTGTATGACCTATAGTATATTTTTCATACCAGGTGCCATTACGTTGATAATAAATATAATCCCATTCTAGCCTCTTCCTTAACAATGACGTTGAGCGGTACTACCCATTGCTCCTGTTATGCATAGGCTAGCAAATCTTTGGAGTTTGGATAGTTCTGTTCTTGCTCTGGTTCTTGTTCAACTTTTGGCGACCAAATTGTTGCGCCGTAGGTTAATTTGAGTCTTACCACAGTAGTGTACAGCCATTGCACTATGTGAGGTAAAAATGTGCAAGTTTTTCCCACTGCTCATTTGGTGGCCATCAGCGCCATTCTGCTTTTGTTTATTGCGTATTCAATATACGGATTTTAGATTAGTTTTGCGACAAGAATGACACAAAACTAAGTATTTAACTTCCTGGGCAAATTACAGACTTTTATAGAAGAAAGATGGAGTGACCTGATTTTTCAAATTTCTTTTTTTGTAAACGGAATGAATAGAGTTCTTTCAGGATTAACGGTAAGGTTCGCCCAACTGTACCAGCTTTTTACGATTTTCAGTGCTTTTTGCATTTTAATGGACATATGTGTCATATTTTTCCCTTCAATAAGTATAGCTAGATCATCATTAATTTTTTTAAATGTTCGTCTACCACTATGTTACACAGTAGCAGTGACAGACCTCCACCCTGTGCTAAAAGGATGCTACAGACACCACCAATGTGTCACCTTTTAGAGTGGCTTGCACTTGTCTTCCTCGAAGCATATTGTACCCTATCTACCAATGTTTTTTTATAGATTTAACTGAGGTTCGGTCAAACGCCTTTTCAATGTTTAGAAAAGCTGTAAGGACTTTTTTTTGTCATTTTGCGGCTTCTATTCTTTCTGTCAGTTCTATGTAGTGCACTTTTGCAAGATCTGTCTGATTGGTAGGCATTTTGATTGGCGGAAGTTTTCCTAATATGTCTTAATCAGTTTTTAAGCGTTTTCATTATACTAGATGTGAAAGTAATTAGCCTGTATCCTCTTAACTGCGAGCAATTTTTTCCATGTTATGGTATGAAACTTATTCTAGCCTTTGATCATGTTTGGGGTATGTATCCCGTGGCTAGAGTAGCGCGCAATAATCTACAAAGCAGCGGTTATAGTATGTCTTGCTGTAGAAGAGCTGGGATGATTTCATAAGAGCCAGTTCCATTTTTTCATAGGTTACCATTTCTTTTGCATCATCCCAATCTTTCTTCCAGGTTCTAGGAAGGTTATTATTTTATTTCGTTTCAACTTATTCTGGAACGTGAGTGCTAACCAAGAGATTTGGAGTTTCTTTCCCGCAATTAGTGTAACTTCCATTTGGGTTTTTAAGTGTACGCACTGGTTCGATCAGATCCTTAGATGGAATGGACCAGATTTAGTGTCTATTGAATTTCTCTTGAATTTCTACAATAAACTTTATAACATAAGAAGATTTCGAACCAACAGCCTTCCATCTCTTTTTATTGCACTCCCTAAAAAGAACAACGCAATAAAACGTGAATATAATTTGATCAGCTTGATAAATCACACTATGAAATTGTTTCTCAAGGTCATTCACTACAGAGTTTTCACAAAATGCGAAAGCGCTGTTGGATTCTCGCAATTCGAATTTAGAAGAGGTCTTGGTATGGCAGAGCCTGATGGCAACCCAAGTGTTCGTTTAGATATACTACGATCAAAGACAATATGTAATAATGTGTTTCATAGTTCCTATTCCTGTCAAATGTTTGCTATTTCAGTTCCACGACATCCTCTTTATGCTTAAACCCCTTTTTTCTCTCTATTTTTATCCTTCTATTAATAGTTGGAGCAAATAGTACCTTTCGTTGTGTAACACTTATTTTAAGTATGCGGTTTTCCTGCATTTTATCATGCCCATCAATTCGCGATCACTTCCTATTTGATAGAGCATACAAATATTTGACAGAGTGCAAAGTCATAAACTCGTTGGAATATTGAGGCCACTTGACAAATCAAAAAGAAGTACGCTATATTAAAAACTTGTACTGGAACGAATCAATAACGTTTAAAGTTGACACTGAAACTACAAATGCACAGAAAATTTTTAGAGGTTCCTCCGCCCACTGTTCAACATTTTCTCTGAAAACATCTTATAAGAAGCTCTCATAGGACAACAATTGGCATTAAAATATCACACATGGATCAATATATGGTATGCAGATGACACAATCTCCAAAGCCTCCTGGACATAACATCAACATCAAGAGGACAAAACTCCTTATTAATATCCGCAAATTAGATGAGTTCTAGATTGCAACTCTCATACGATAGCGAAGACATACGAGGGTGGTCCCAGAAGTACCCGGCCTGATCTAGAGATGTCGGTAGTAGTTTTAAAAATATCAGTGTATTAGAAAGTATACAATCTATAAATCATATGTTTCAAGTTTGAAGACGCCACGTTGTTTAGTACTTGTTTGGCAGCCATCAATAGTGAACGTTTTCAGTGAATTTGTGAAAATGGAGAAAATTGATCATCGTTATGTTATACAATACTTTTATTTGAAAGGCCTCAGCCCAACCAACATAAAAGCTGAACTGGATTCTACTCCGGGTGATTCTGCTCCTTTGTTAACAACAATAAAATATTGGGTAGCAGAGTTTAAACGAGGCCGTACGAGCTGCCAAGACCAGCATAGCAGTGGTCGACCAAATGAGCTGACGACTCCAGAAATTTTAAAGAAAATTCACAAAGCGATACTGGATGATCGTCAACTGAAGGTGCGCGAGTTAGCGGATATAGTAGGCATTTCAAAAAGTGCGGTACATCGCATATTAACTGAAAATTTTGACATGAGAAAGCTGTGTGCAAGATGGGTGCCGCGTTTGCTCACACTCGAGCAAAAACAGTGTCGTGAAGATGTTTCAATTGAGTGTTTATCGAAATTTAATAGCAACAAAGCAGAATTTTTGCGTCGTTTTATAACCATGGATGAAATATGGGTCCATCATTTTACACTTGAGACAAAAGAACAATCTAAATAATGGACTCAAAAGGGAGAACCGGCTCCAAAGAAGGCGAGAATAGAAATAAGGTCATGGCGTCGGTTTTTTGGGATGCGCGAGGGATAATTTTCATTAACTATCTTGAAAAAGGTAAAACTATCAACGGCGAGTATTATGCGAACTTTGTAACTTTTTTGCGTAACTAACGTTTGAGCGAAGAAATCAAGCAAAAACGGCCGCATTTGGTTAAGAAGTGCAATGCACCAGCTCACAAATTCGTTATTGCAATGGCCAACATTAACGAATTAAAGTTTGAACTGCTACCTGATGCACCCTGTTCGCCAGATTTAGCCCCCTCAGATTATTTTCTGCTTCTAAACTTAAAAAACTGGCTCAATGGTCAAAGATTTTCCAACGATGAAGAAGTGATGTCTGCAGTTAATGGCTATTTCGAGGCGCAAGACAGTTCCTATTATAAAAAGGGTATCGAACTTATAAAACATCACTGAGAAAAGTGTATAGAGCTGAAAGGAGATTATGTTGAAAAATACATTTTTTTTTCCAAAATTTTCGTGTTTTCTTTCTTGGGTCAGGTACTTCTGGGACACCCTCGTAGAATAATTTAAAAAGCTTAACTATCTGGGGACTTGGTTATGTGAATACTGGTATTCAAACATCGAAACTAAAGGTCGGATAGAAAAAGCAAGAAGCTCATTCATAAGATTTAAAAACGTCTTTACGAACTCTGACTTTGAGCTCAATCTCAGAATAAGCTCCACACAATGTTACTCATGGTCTGTATTGTTGTATGGTATAGAAGGCTGGATGAATTGCGAGGTATGATAAAACGCAGGAAAACAGCATACCTGGTATATGTATTACGAAACGAAAAGTACCATTTGTTTCAACTATTAATAGAAGTAAAAATACAGGGATGAATGGGGATGTCATAGCTCCAAAATATCAGACATAGGACAGGAATAGAAACTACATGATAATTTAGTCACAACACCAGAGATAGAGAAAAACGGTTAAAAGTGATTAAAACGCAAACATCCATTAATAATTAATAGATAGCAGAGGAAGAGGAAGAAGAAGAAGAAAATGATAAATTCTAAGAAAAAAACTTAATGAGTTTGTTAGCTTTTGACACTATATAAAATGAATTGTACATACCTACCTGGAGAATTTTTAAAGGGACTTAGATAAAGTTAAATTAATTTAAACTCAAAAGGATTATTCTGATAAATAAACTACGTAGGATACAAACAGACGACAATGTTACAATCTTTACATGTTTGTACTACAATGTCAAAGAGGAATTTATATATATGCATATCACCAGCACTAAAAGACTTTTATGACACCTTCTTGATTAAAAGTTTTACGTTTCCCCTCGAAAGAAATGCCGGCATTTTCTCGTTATCAATTTACCGCCATAATTCAAGGAGCTACTCAGTTTTCCATAATAATTCAAATATTAAATTCATCACGGGCCCCTGCGGCTCTACTTGTGGTTAATTACATTCCGCGTTTGTCGTACAAATTTATTGTTGGTTATGTGCAACCCTCGTAGCGCAGTTAATTTTCTCAAGCCGAATTTCGGGCGAAATAAGTTTCTTTTGTAGCTTAAATCATCTTGTAGTGACAGTTGCCTCGACCGCAAATATAAACTCTTAATAGATTGCTTTTATGTGACCACAGGAATTATATAATAATAACAGGGTGCAAATATACAGGGTTACTGGTAATTCGATACATTCCTTTGGAGATGTGATAGGGGAGGGGGTAAGAAGTAAATTGAACCCTAATATATATTATGCAAAAGTTGATAGTTTTCGACATATTTAATTTTTTCTGTTTTTCTTCGAAATGTAGACCTTAGTGGTTTAAAAGGCTGTATCAGGCAGAAAATCCGCTGTATATTTTTTTAACTTTTTAGGCAAAATACATGCTCAACACAATAGTGTTACGTTTGTAATGGCAAAAGTCCCGCAAATAGTTGTAACCATAGGTAAATTCTCGATGCAAAGTGTAATTTTTTTTTCTTAAATAAAATACTACACTTTCTAGTGGATATTTTTTGAAAAAAAAATATGCTACATTCTTCAAAATTTCCTTAAAACTTCCTTATTACCTAAGCTAGCTCACAGGATACAAATGCTTAAAAGTTAGGTGACATGGTTTTATATTTTTATTATAAATTGTAAAGTAACGCATTTATCAGTATTTACCTTCACAAATCTTGTTCAAAATGAGAGCCTTTATTGCGAATACAGGCTCGGCAGCGCCTTCTCATTTCAGTCTTTGTTGTTCTAGTTGTTATGGTATTCCTGATCTGCTGGGCAGCGTTGGTTATTCTTTGGATAAGATCTTCCCGGGTAATTATTGGGGTTGCATAAACCAGTGCTTTCATTTGACCCCATATGCTATAATCAAGCGGGGTTAAGTCAGGGCTTCGTGCTGGCCAAGCTATTGGACCTGACCTACCAATCCAACGATTCGGGAAACGTTCATCCAGGAACTGCCGAACTGACCGCCGAAAATGAGCTGGACAGTCGTCATGTTGAAATATCATTCGTCCTCCAACGGCGAGAGGAATATCGTCAAAAAGATCTTGTAGGTCATGTCGTAAAAAATTTTCATAAATATCCCCGTTTAAATGGTCTGGGAAAAAATGTTATTATTACAATGTTGCTATTACATCCCGGCCAATAAGTCCCATCCACACATTTACAGAAAACTTTCTTTGAAAACTGGTTTCTCTTGTTAAACGGGGATTTTCTTCGGCCCAAAAATGAAGGTTATGAAAATTTGTAATGCCCTCATGACGAAACTTTGACTCGTCTGTCTACAAAATGTCGGTTAAAAAAGTTCTATTGTCTGCATCAGAATTTATAATAAATCTGCAGAATTCTACCCTTCTTATCGGGTCCCCTTCTTCCAATCCTTGGACAGGCGTATAATGGTAAGGATGGCTTCCCATTTGCCGAATCGTGGACCAAACTTTCCATTGCGATGATCCTGTTTGCTGCGCTACGGCATTAGTGGATGTGGTTGGATCGTCTTCAAAATGTCTTAATATTTCCTCCTCATCTTCTGCTCGATATACGCGAGGAGCGCCAGCGTCACCTCTTCTTGGTTTTACGGATCCAGTTTCAGCGATAGCTCGGTAGGTCGAAGCGAAAACACGGACATTTAGAATGCGGCGGTTCGGAAAGCGACGTTGGTATTCTCGGCGAGACTTCGCGGCATTACCATTGCAAAACCCATAAACAATCATAATATCTGCATATTCAGCGTTAGTAAACGTGGCCATAGCGCAGAAACCAATAGAATACCTTCTTTGAAAACACAAGAAAAATAAACTCGAAACTCGTAATTTAACTACTTTCCACAACAATTATTGCTGTCAGACTATCTACACATCAAATTTTTAACAATAAAATTAAAAAAACAAATTGTTGCTATAGTACTTAAATACCATAGAAGTAATTACCACTTGGCATTTTTCAAGTGCGTTCTTACTATTAATAATAAAAATACAAAATTCTGTTAAAATTTTTGGTAGCATTTATAGCCTATGAGTTAGCTTAGATAATAAGAAAGTTTTACGTAAATTTTGAAGAATGTAGCATAATTTTTTTTCAAAAAATATCCACTAGAAAGTGTAGTATTTTATTTAAGAAAAAAAAATTACACTTTGCATCGAGAATTTACCTATGGTTACAACTATTTGCGGGACTTTTGCCATTACAAACGTAACACTATTGTGTTGAGCATGTATTTTGCCTAAAAAGTTAAAAAAATATACAGCGGATTTTCTGGAAACTGCCTTTTAAACCACTAAGGTCTACATTTTGAAGAAAAACAGAAAAAATTAAATATGTCGAAAACTATCAACTTTTGCATAATACATATTAGGGTTCAATTTACTTCTTACCCCCTCCCCTATCACATCTCCAAAGGAATGTATCGAATTACCAGTAACCCTGTATATAGAATAGTCTATAACAAGTGTGGAATAAGTGGAATTCTATAAGAATAAAGAGATTTACCAAAACTACATTATATTGAAATTCATAAAAGCTCGATTTAAAAAACGTAGCGGTCATAAAACATACTTAGTGATTTTAAAATTCGCAAATTATGATAAATGTGTAAAAGAGATACGTGCTGTGAGAACATATTATGCCACTGCTACTGTGTATTGTGTGAAAAATATTTTTCGTTTTAGATGTTCCTGTTTCACGTAGAACATCATCCGAATATTACGTGGTATGTCCAGTGTGTAACTTACCATAGTTTTCCGACCTACACGCACGAGTTGGCTTACAATATTTCCGGGATGATTATATTGTATGCATTTCCATTGGCTGTAATAATATTTTCGTATGCCTCGATTTTGTTAGAGATATTTCGAAGGACCAGGAATCCTGGATGCGGTGAGTAATGAAAAACCTAAAATTAATCTATTTTTAGGATATTCACTAAACTCATTTATTTTAAATAATATACGCAGTTATTAAAAAACACACGTTATCAAAAAAAATATTTATATATATATATAAGGCCATCCCTGTCTCTCAAATTAACACAGTTTAGATATCTTAGTTATTACCGTATGAAAATTGCTAGAAAGCAGACTTAAAAATTATTACTACTACTAAGCAATTTATAAGTTTTTCTATTTTCTCTCAGATGCATTTTAAGAAATTAAGTTTTGTTTAAAACTTGACCAAAATTTGTTTCGGTTTTTTCTTTCTTTTAGTTTCTTCTTTTTCTTTTTCTCAACAAATTTTCAGTTATTCAGTTTAATTTAAGACACACTATAATGTTCTCCCAATACCCATATTTTTGAGCTTTTAGAGCTCCTATACATTATTTTTCTTATTTCTCTTTACTGTACAGAACAAAGAAAAATACATACAACAAAGCAATAATCACTATTAAGCAAATAGAATAAAATATCAGACAATTCATAATTTTTGATTAATCGTTTTAATAAATTAAGTTTTTTACATTTCCTAAATTTTTTTGGCAGCTGATTAAATTTTAATAAACTTTTATTCAGAATACTGTTTAATATGTGTGTCAAACATCTGTGTTTAACATCGATGCCATACTATTGATTGACTATGATAAAATCAATACGATTTCTAGTATCATAATCATGAACATTAATAAAGAAATTAACCATCTCATAAACGTAGGTAGGTAAGAATTATTTATTACTTTATAAGCAATATTTCAATCTGCACAATGCATATCTGCTGCGTTTCAGGACGCATTGCTCACTTTTGTACTATTTGAAATTCCGCCGCTCTATATTTCGGTATACTGAGCAATAAAATTAAACAATTTTGCAAATGATGCTAACCTATTGTAAAGTAAAAATTTCGTATGTGTTATTACATTTTTGCCTATTCTAGATATAAAACCTACCTTTTGCGAAAAGTTTCTCAATATAGAATGAGCATAAATGTTCAATTGAGGATCCTGTAAAATTCCTTAGTTATTTAATATATTTCTCATACTGCAATTTAGCGCAAATTAAATTAGTATTAAAATTTTCTATATTTACTAAACTTAATTTATTGTTTGCCATACACACTGAATTTTGATTTTGTGATATTCATGCTAAGATTATTTTTGCACAGTCATTAAAACGCTCGACTCACAGTCACAGTCTTGCAAGAATGTCGATTGACCAATGATTTCCAATAATTTCTTGTATATTACCACAGTCTTGATCGATCTAAAATTCAAGTTGCTGCTTAGAACCTGGAATTTTTGGCATCGGAACCACTAATGATGACTTCCATTCCATTCCTCTAGAAAATGCGTCTTAGAAAATGATGCATTTAAAATATCTAATACTCGATTTCCAGCAACTGCAAAAGCATATTTAAAAACCCTTATTAAAATGTCATGTCGCCACTGACACTTTTTAGTCCACGCACAATTCTTTAAAGCGTCAAACAATGAAACGTTTTTAAACCTAGTGTAAGCCTGTAATTCTCTACATTTTTATCTAGATTCAAATTAAAGTACGTCAGATTAGCAGCTAGTCAAGTTATTGCCGATATGATATTCTCAATGCTCTCCACAAAATACTTATTATATTCATTGGCTAATTCCTTATCTATTCTCAGTAGTCCCCATTGAAAAACAGTGTTCTTTAGCCACATACGCTTTTATTCGGAAGTAGTGTCTTTAAGTGTTTCCATAGTTCTGTTGAGTTTTGCTTATTTTCATATTTTGCCTCTCTGAAATATTTGTCTTTTTCATGCCTATTATTTTGCAATATTTCATAATTTGTCTTATTTCGTACTTTATCTCTGTACTGCTGATTCTTTTTTGATTTTATTATACGGCGGATTGTATTTATTACTAACGTTACATCTTCTACAAATCTATTGGCAATCATGTCGACGTCTAAAACTCAACCGGTCAGAACCTCTATCAGTGGACCTTGAAACTGAATAGCATCATACTTTTCCTAGCACCTTTTGAAATAATTTATCGTATAATTATAATTTCCAGATATTTGTTGTATATCAGTAGTTAAAATGCAATGATCTCTGATTTTCGGTGTCAAATTTACTTTATGTCACAGGTTTTCTCTATAGAGACTTAAAGTAAAACTTATCACCATAAAACGAGTATTTTAAAATGCCATCTGGACACCATGACTCCTTCAAAATTAGATATCCGATACAGAAAAATGATTCGAAAAATACGCATTTTCAGTCTGTGGAGGGCAGTAAGGAACAGTAAATAAATATTTCAACAATTATATGCCACAATTTATAAGGACAATAACCAGTCATATTTTTGAACACACTCTGTACTACAGATCTTATATTTGATACCGTTTCGTACAAGAGCCTTACCACTTCTCTTGTTTGTTGTGGACATTGCTTCAGGTGATAATCATCAATGTTTGTTTTAATTATTTACGTCTTATGCAGTCTGATCAATATTTAGTTTAATATCCTTCATTTACTTACGTTATTACCACAATTTTTAACATCTTGCTCTTGACCACATTTAGCACAAACATTTTTTTCCTCACATTCTTCTTGTTGATGCCTATATTTGCAACACTTGAAGCATATAAATTATTTCATAATCAGTATAAACCATGCAACGACTTATATATACAGGGTGTTTCAGAACTATGGGATCAAACTTCTAGGGGTTCAGTAGAATAGTAGAATCCATTTGAGTAAAGGAACCCATGTCCGGAAATGTGTCACTACGCCACTACGGCCCTAAGACGCGTTTAAATTTAGAAAAAATATTAATTACCTAAATAGGATCTGCATTTATTTTCACTTTTTGTATATGATACCATCACAACAATTGTTCAAAATGTCTTCCTCCAACCACCATACACCGATTTAAATGCCGCACATGATTTCGGCGGACTACACTAAAAATTTGATCCTCGTTTTGAATGATTTCAAATGCTGCTGTTATTCATCCAATTAAGTCTAAGAAAAAATCGAGCGACGTTAAATCGGGTGACTTAGGAGGCCAAGAAACTGCTCCACTTCTGGCAATCCAACAGTGCCCAAACCGCTAAGCCAAATACTGGTGTACTTGTACAGCAAAGTGAGCCGGCGCTCCATCATGCTGAAACCACATTTGCTGTCTAACGTTTAGTGAAACATTTTCAAGGAGTTCTGGGAGAACTTCCTCCAAGAAACGCAGATAAATAGGTACTGTTTACCGTTCCGGTAGAAGGTATGGCCCAATTAAATATACATCAACAATGCCTGCCCATACGTTGACAGACCAACGATTCTGATGTTTTCTTCGAAAAATTGCATAAGGATTTTCTTCGTCCCAAACATGGCTATTCCTACTATTAAAAATACCAACTCTTGAGAAAGAGGCTTCATCGGTCTACAAAACATATCGTAAAAAATTTGGTTGTGCAATGATGTGATCCAGAAGCCATCGACAAAATTGAACTCTAGGATGATAATCGGCTGCAGTCATACCTTGAACTTTCTGGAAGTGGTAAGGATGGAGTTGTTGCTCGTGTAGTACCCGCCAGACAGAAGCGTTACTCGTATTCATATTCTTAGCGACGTCATGTGTGCTATTTGATGGTTCATCGGCAACATCCTGAAGCACCTCTTCTTCAAATGCGACTGTTCTTATGGTTCGAGCAACCCCAGTATCATGCATCTTGGTCTTAAACATGCATGTCTCAGCGAGCCGCCGATGAACCGCAATAAACTTTTTGTATCCAGGATGCTGTCGTTCGGGATAACGTTCATGAAACAACCGCGATGCTGGTCGTGGATTGCAGTTTGTTGCTCCGTATGCCAAATGCATATCCGCCAATTCTTGATTGGTAAAGTTTTCCATTAACAATAAATGTTTAAAAATTGTAAGCTATAAAATTTTTAAACATGACATTGAAAATTGACATTGATAAGCGTTGATTTTAAACAATTGTTGTTATGGTATCATGTACAAAAGGTAAAAATAAATGCAGCAGATCCTATTTAGGTAATTAATGTTTTTTATAAATTTTAACGCGTCTTAGGGCCGTAGTGGCGTAGTGACGCATTTCCGGACATGGGTTCCTATACTCAAATAGATTCTTTTGTAGCACTGAGCAACCCCCAGAAGTTTGATCCCATAGTTCTGAAACACCCTGTATTTATTCTTTTATTAAACATCAATATGTTTGAGTCCACCTCAAAAATAAGGTTAAATTTTCTATATATTTTTTTAAATTTAATTGGTAAAAAAGTGTTTTTGCCATTTTTATTCTCTGTTCACGTAATTTACGTCCTTTTACTTCATATTCTTGACCAAACTTGTTCTGTATTTCTCATTAAATAATTGAAATTTATTTTTCATACTTTAATATTAGTCTACCTGATTTCGTACATTCATCATATTTTTGTTAAATAAGACTTTATTTTATATGAAATAAAGATTAAAATTCTTGTATCTTTTTTTCACGAATTCTCATTTTTCTTTTTATGGTTTTCCAACCGTAGTAATATATTGGTTACTTAATGATTTTTAAGTTATTTATTTTTGAACTCACGTTCTTTTATATATTAAAGCTTTGTGTTTAATTTTTCATTCACAAATTTTTAATCCTTTCCTAAAATAATAAAATTTTCATGTTTCTACTTTTTACTTGAAAGTACAATTTATTTATTTAATTATTTTATTTATCTATTAACTCTTAAAAATGTATTTTTTGTCTTTTTTCGTGAACTGATTCTTGATTTGATTTTCCCTTAGTTTTCTTATTAATAATTTTTTTAATGCTTTAATTTTAATTTTAAAGTCTTTAAAATTTTTAAACTTTAGATTAATTAATTAGTTTTTTGGCTATTTCAATATATACATATTTTTTTTTAAGAAATATATGTTAAACCTTGTTTTTCAATAAGAAAATTCAATGTCTGTCTCAATTTATTTTTTCCTTTATTTATTATAATTTTTCTTTATAGATTATTTTTTGACTTCTTTATTTTTTAAATTTTCTTCTTGTCTTTTGTTCAATTTTTTAAATTTCATTTTATGATGTTATAAATTTTAGTCTTGCTTTAAAAAAAAATAAATAAATCTAAGGCTCTCTTAATTTTTATTACTTTTTGGTTTATTACTATTATTTTTGCTTTTTCTTGTAAATTGTTTTTTAAATTTTTGAATATTAAATATAAATTTTGTATTTAAGCTTGAAATGGTAAATAATCAGTTATTTTCAGTATTTCAGTATGATTTTTCTTAGCAAATATATTTTTCTTAAGCCTCGTTTTTTCAATTTACCTATTTTTTATTTTCTTTTTATTTCTTAAATAATTTTCTCTTTTTAGTAATTTCTTTTCTTTACCCTTTAAAGATTTATAATAATTAATTTTTCCTGAAACTATTAATTATGTATAACGACTGTATGTATAACTGTATATCAACCACACTTGCTTTAGTCATGCTATGTCAATAAACTTCTACCTTATTTTCTGGTAAAATAAAGTAATTATAATAAAATTAAATAACAAATACAAAAATAACAAGAACGAAAAAAAAAAGATTCAGCGATGTTCGATAAATATAACACATTTTAGATCCCCATACACCTAGACAGCATTCATTAAATAAATACCTCAATTCTGATCCATGACTGTAGACATGTTTTTGCAAAACCATTAACAATTCTTTTTAACTTGGCCCTTAAACAAGAATGTTTTCCTGATCTTTGGAAGTCGTCTAAAATTGTTCCCATACATAAAAAGAATGACAAAAACATGGTTGAAAATTACCGGCCTATCACAATAATAAATAACTTCTCCAAATGTTTTGAGCGCGCACTTCATTCTGCTTTATATCCTAAAGTGGGGAGTCTTATAAATGCTCGACAACATGGATTCATGAAAGGTAGATCTACCACTACAAATTTGATTTCTCTTACAGAATATATCACCGAATCAATAAATGCAAACTCTCAAGTCGATGTTATTTATACAGACTTTTCAAAAGCATTTGACCGACTAGACCACAACATTCTCATTAATAATTTCGACCTATATTATGGATTTTCTTCTTCTTTGTAAAATCTTTTACAGTCCTATCTTACCGAGCGACCACAACACGTGGAATGTTTTGGTCGTAGTTCGGTGCAGATAGTTGCCACTTCCGGAGTCCCACAGGGCTCAATTCTGGGACCACTTCTTTTCAACTCATTCATTAATACAATATCTGACCAACTTGATGTTAATAGCCTGCTGTACGCAGATGACATAAAACTATATATTAGAATTGACTCTATTTTGGATTGTGAGCAGCTACAAAATAATTTAAGTCTTTTGAATACATGGTGTAAAAATAATAATCTACCCCTTAATGCGGCTAAATGTAATGTTGTCTCATTTGGCTTAAAGAAAAACTTCATTACTTACAACTATACCATAGATGATGTTATTCTGCCTAGATCAACTGAATTTAGAGATTTAGGGGTGATCTTTGACAGCTCTTTCTCTTTTCAACCGCATATTTTAGATATTGTCAAGCGCAGTTATAGAATGTTGGGATATATCATCAGGAACTCGCAAAATTTTAATATTGTTCTTAATCTAAAAATCCTGTACTTTTCTTATGTCAGATCAATATTGGAATATGCATCCCAAGTTTGGTCACCATATTATACAAATCATATTCATGAACTTGAAAATATTCAACGAAAATTTCTCAAATATCTTTGGTACAAGAGTGACGGAGTGTACCCAGAAATTGCTTTCCCACATCAGCGTTTATTGGAAAGATTTTCGTTTGCTTTGCTGGAGGATCGGCGAAAATCCGCTGATTTGCAATTTTTATTTAAGTTGGTAAATAATATTATTGACTCACCAGATCTATTGCAGCAACTAAATTTTCATGTGTCTCGCATATCAGCAAGGAATACATCAACTTTTTACCTATCAAGACCTAGAACCAACATTTGTAAATTTTCTCCTCTGCGCAGAGCATGTAACATACATGACTCTGTTCTGGATCAGTGTGACATCTTTAATTGCAGTTTATCGGAAATTAAAAGAGTACACTTTTCCTAGATGTTTTACTTTTAATTTACTTTGTCTATATTTCTTTTAATACCATTTGCTTGTAATTATTGATAATATTGTATTATTTTTAATTTTCTTAAGATACCTATGTTTTGTAATTTATTCTGTGGAGTGGTGTAAATAAATAAATAAATAAATAAATATAAGAAAACTTGTCCTGTACGTAATTGGGAACTAATCCAGACAATCCAGACCTACGTAATGGGAATGAAAACACAAAGAGCTATAGTTAAATATCTATTCAGGTCAAGGGTTTAGCAGTTTAATAAACTGGCAAGCAGAAAATTGATGTTCATTGCCCAGCAGGATGCTTGTTACACGATTTTGCTTAAGGCAACCTTGTTATCCCGAAGGATTAAAGAGCTTTAATTTTTTAAGGGAGAAAAATACGCTTTTTTTTATTCACGTGGAAAGTTTCAGTCCAGAAAAATTCATTTAATTCCTGTAAAATGAAAAAACTAATCCCTTTTACTCTCGTCAAAACTAAAACGAAAAAAGGTCATAAATAAATCCCTAAGAGAGTGATCGAAACTTTCCTATTTTATCTTTTACTAAAGCCCCTAAGGGTTGTTAACTAGCGGATCCTTGTTAACACTCAAAAGCAGACGGTTGTTGTCTTCTTAACTTAGTTTTGTGTCTCGACAATTTTAGTTGAAGTTCGCCTCGGCCATATTAGCTGGAATTAACGTCATAATTTATTCCATTGTTAGGACTTTTAAGTACTTTCTTCACCTCCTGTTTCTGTATTACCCGTCTAGTCTTAAGGAATCTTAAATGTGTTGAATATTTAGGTTATATTATGTTCTTATGTGGTACGAGATTGCTTTCAAATGTTCCCATGTAAGTCAAAAACCTTTTATATCACTTCTACTTTTTTTCACATTTAAAAGTGTTAACTATTTAGTTTTTCTCCATCTCCAGATATGTTTGCACTCCTCTGATTTAATTGTTTTACTTTATACTTAAATCGCCTTTAAAATAGGTCCTTAATATACTTTTCCAGATTATTTTGTATTCCAAATTTTCTGGAATGGCACGTTAAATTTCTTTAATTTGCTTCTTTTAGTACAAAACTGAAAGACATAGTTCTCTAGGACTTCCAGGAAGTTACATCTCACTTCTGTTTAAAGAAATTTAAACCCCAATCTATATCTAAGCTTTCCTATGATTTCATATTTCTTCAAATGTGTCTGTTAAGATCTTGCAGGATTTCAACAAGTTGTAATTATCTTTTGTTTCCTGTTTTCAATTTTGATACCTATTTTATCCTTGATTGATGTATTTGGGACTAAGCAATACTTTGGTTGCATATTGCTTAATTCAACTCAAAACGTGTTTTTCCTTCGATTTTCTCTTTTTTATCTTTATAATGGATTATTCTAGATTATTTTTCTGAAAATCTAGAAACTTGATTTTTCTTGGCTTTGACCAAGCTCTGATTCAAAATCAAGATCACTTTAGAGAACTATTATTTGGACTGTTCTTACAGTCTTTAGGGAACTAAGGACAAAGACTCTTTGATCTCCCTATGTAAAACACGGCCACGAAATCCATGCTTGCATACGACTTTCGTTCTTTTTATGTTAAACCTAATAATAATTCACTGTTTTCTTAAAATCACCTTCAAAACTAGTAATTTTCAGATATCTTTGAATTCCCATTTTTCTGGAAATCATTGTCAGGCACCCCTAGTTTGCTTTTTTAAAACTTCTTTGCTAAAATATTCCTTTTTGTATTTTACCAGGCTTTTCTCCTTAGTAATTATCCCGTTACAAATTGATTGATTGGCATTTTTTATTTATTGCAATACATTTTCTGCAGTGATTACATCGTTTCTAGATATCTCAGTTAAATGTCTGGTTTCTTGTTCAATTGATAGAAAAGGTCGTATGTAGAACTAAACGTTATTTGATATTACAATAAGATTCCATTTGAAATGTATATCTGTTTAGGTTTTCAGATAATTTTGTATTCAAAATTTTCTGGAATGGTCCTTTAGATTCGTTCAGCTTGTTTCTTGTAGTCCAGATGTCCTTACTTCCTTTCTTTCTTGTGCTAATTGTGTTGATATTTAATCTCCAATTTTCTTAATAATCCCCAACGATTATCTACACTTTTTCCAGGCTTATCAAAACACTGTACCAAGAAAAGGCTCCATGATTTCAAATGCATATCTACATTTACCTATATTTTCGTTATATAAATTTAATATTTTTCATCTAGGGAAAAAATTAAAATATAGAAAAATTATTTTGTAAGTTCATTGTTAAGCTGCGGATAAATTAGGCTTTACTTCATGCGATGAAAAGAAAATTCCTTAAGGCTCTTATAGGGGTCGCTGTTACTTCCAGATGGCTTCCCTCCCTTCAAATCTCCGGGCATGGATGTATTATATCCATGCCTTTTGCAAAACGGGTTAGAAGTACTAACCCCACACATAGTCAGACTATTCAGGTCGTCCCTTACTCAGGGCTATGTTCAAAGTTATGGCGTCAAGTGAAAGTCGTCTTCATTCCGAAACCCGGAAAAGGCGATTTTACAGATCCCAAATCGTACCGACCTATCAGCCTTACCAGCTTTATGCTGAAGGCGATGGAGAGGCTGATTGATCAATACCTTAAGGAAAGCATCCTGGTCAACAAACCACTGCATGTGCACCAATACGCCTATCAGGCGGGCAAATCTACGAACCTGGCCTACACCACCTCGTTAGGAAGGTGGAGGGTGCTCTGGGTAGTGGCAAGGCCTGTCTGGGTGCGTTTCTAGACATTGAAGGTTCACAACACCCCTTTGCATTAATCTGCCAAGCACTCGAGAGCCGCGGCTCAGAACTCTGTTTGGTTAGCCGGATAGAGGCCATGCTCTCGAAACGTCATGTATCTGCCCGGCTCAACAACAAGATTATCGAAACGTTGGCGGCTAGGGGCTGCCCGCAGGGAGGAGTATTGTCCCTTACCTTGTGGTGCCTTGTGGTCGACAGCCTGATAAATCTTTTAAACAATGCTGGCCTATACACACAGGCCTACGCTGATGATCTGGTAATCCTTTGCCCAGGGAAAGACGCCGTCTCAATGCGGGGCCCTATGATGAGAGCCCTGCGTATGGTCGACATATGGTGCCACTCGGGGAGTCTCAGGATTAACCCCAAAAAAGCAGAGCTCCTACTATTCACGAGGAGACGTAACTTTGGCACGCCCCCTGTTATATCTCTAGGTGGCGTGCAGTTGCATTACTCCAGGACAGTTCGATTTCTGGGAATCAAGTTGGATCCCAAACTCTCCTGGCACGATCATGCAGACACCAGAATGAAGAAGGCTACCTGCGTGCTATGGGCCTGCAGGCGGGCTTTCGGCAATACCTGGGGTCTGTCTCCTAAGATCCTCCACTGGATCTACTTGCGCATTGTGAGACCTCTTCTCACATACGGGGCTATCGTTTGGTGGCCATGTACGGAGAAAGCGAAAATTCGTGCTCAACTGGACAGAGTCCAACGTCTTGCATGTCTTAGCATAACGGGTTCCATGCGGACGGCGCCAACTAGAGCGCTTGAGACTCTGCTGAGCCTTCCGCCTCTGGACCTCGTTCTGCAATTCGAGGCAATGAGGACTGCGTACAGGCTATACGTCCTCGGCGAACTACGTGCTGGCGAGACCGGTCACGCAAAAATTTGGTCACTCTCTCCTTCTGATGGGCAGTGACTACTTGGCTCCAGGAACTGTGAACTGCGAGGGATTCGTGACGCACATTGCAGGCAGAGAGGAGTGGCAGCATTCCAACAGACCTGCATTGCTAAATAGGGGGACCATCTTGTACACAGATGGCTCCAGAATGAATAACAGAGCTGGATCAGGGCTTATTGGTGGGATCCCACATACCAGTAGGGCATACTCGCTGGGGGAGCACGCCACTATCTTCCAGGCCGAAGTATTCGCTGTATTAAAATGCGGACAGAAAATCCTAAGCTGCGGACACCGCAATACAGTCGTATCAATATGCTCGGACAGCAGAGCTGCCATTAAGGCTATCACGGCCGCAAAGGTAAGCTCCAAGCTTGTGCTAGAGTGCATAAAAGTCCTGAAAAAACTGGTACAGGTTGGATGCAGGGTCCAGCTCGTCTGGATACCTGGCCACGCAGGCCATGCAGGGAATGAGGAAGCGGACTCTCTTGCCAGACTGGGATCCGCGAATGTGCCGATGGGGCCGGAACCCATAGTTGGTATTGCCAAATGCGTTGCGGTCGCGTCAATGAAGGGTCTGCTAGACAAGTGGACCCACCGAAGATGGACTGAGTCCCCCCTGGTATGAGACAGGCCAAAGCGCACATAGGTGGGCTCTCTGCCTGTCTCACCAAAAATCTACTACGCCTAAAAAGACGCGAAATTCGGCTAAAGGTCTTTTAACCGGTCACTGGCACTTAAGAAGCCATCTCCATACTATCGGTATTGCGGATAACCCGGAATGCCGATGGTGCTGTGAGGAGGATTAAACCGTTAACCATGTAGTCGGAGAGTGCCCAGCACTCACGCGCGCCAGGTTCAAATACTTGGGTAACACTTTCAGTGTACCGAGCGACTTTAAGTCCTTTAGACCAGAGAGCCTTATCGGTTTCTCTAAGGCCGTTGGGCTCTGGTAATCTAAAGAGAAAACTCTTCTAAGGTGAAGTTGGATCATTACGGATGATATTATATATAGTACTTTTGATCCACGATTTTTCAATCCATATAAGTTTTTTTTAGTACACACAGTACTTTAATACACTTGACATGACCATAGTTCAATTGCATAATCTCTCATTTTCTTACCTTGGATCAAAATGTGGGCTTATATCTAAGTCATTGCAAGCTTCATTTTCAGTATCAGTATCCCTTTTAGATTAATTAAAAAGTACGTTTTTAGTATACTAGTATGAGGTGCCCTCAATTTTGATTCCATGATGATACATTTTCCTGATGATGAATTTGATGCAGATAAATTTTCTAATTTTAAATCATCTTGTGCCTCATTACCACTATAAAACTATAATACAACTTGCATAAAAGAAATTAAAATACACAGCATCCTTAAAGAACGACTTATGATTAATGATTTTGTCCTCCATTATACAGCATAACTGCTAAGAATAAGCGTCTCATTATTGATCCTAAAAAAGCCCCTAAAGAAAAATAACTTGTCTTAAATTTTTTCGTGAAAGAAAGTGAAATAATGTAGTTAATAGCTTTCGAAGATTCTTTAAAACTTGTTTCCCGTAGTCGTTCAACTTAAATTAAATTTCCGTGACAGCTAATCTTAAAGTAAGCCTGAAGAGTTATCGGGCTGGAAAAATATAGAACCATGTTGTCTTTCGAAAGTTCGAGCGCTTATCAAAAATTTTAGTTGCCTTAAAAACACCGGCTTTTAATCTTATTACAGTAATTTTCATGTTGTAAAGTTAATGGCTGATGAATTTATTAATCTAGAATTATTCGTATATTTTTTAATTTTTACAGCTGACAGTATCACGAGATCAAGTCTGGGATTCCTTGGAAAAGCAAAAATACGGACCCTTAAGATGACAATAATCATTGTCTTCGTATTCTTTGTGTGTTGGACGCCATATCATGTGATGTGTATTTGGTAAGTAATTTTATATATATAATTATTAATTTTACGTTTATGTCTAACTTGAAAATTATTTTAATTTATCCTTGACCAGCTTGTTTTTTTGGATGCTTTTGAGTTTCATCTAAGATACATCTTAGAGGTTTTCTCATGAATGGTCACTTACATCTTACATGGTCACCAAATCAATATATTCTATTCGATCAGACTCAGCTACTATACTTTGGCTATTTCCTTCTTAAGATGTTTTATTACCATATAATATTTGAGAGCTTTTCGTCTAAGTCAAGCAGCTCCTCTCCATTCTTAGTTTTTGATTGCTAAAATTAATGAATTGAATGGGCTGAATGAATTGTATCTTCAAAATAAAAAAAATCATAAAACATATCACGTCTTCTAAATAAAGTAAAAATATTATTCATCTGTAACAAAAAACCAGTCCAACTCTATATACGTCAATGGTAAAGGAGCAAAAACAATTGAATAGTTCTTTATATACAATATAAAATATTTTTCTGACATACTCAATTTCTTAATGTTGCAGGATTCTCAAAACTCGGCTATCAGGAGCTATTAGGTGATCCATTAGAAATTTCCTCTCGTTAAATAGCTAAATAGAAGAATCAATCGTTGATTTCTGAACCTGGTTATGAGAGTAACACTTTCCTTGGTTCTTATTATAATTGTCTGACATATTTTCTTTGTAACCTGTATTAGTTGCTTTATTTTTCAATCTAGCTTAATCTGACCTAGGCCTAAGTATTTATTGGTAGTACCTGTATTACTTAGTTATGGCTTCAAAGGGTTCTTTGGGGCTTAGGATTAAGATAAGGAAAGAGAAACACGATTACTCCATCTTAATTTTTTTTTTATATAGTGTATTCGTGTTTCTTGATAGACCTTCCTTCTCTTTTCTTTTAGCCGTTACATCCTTCTATTTTCTTTGCTATTAGCTTTCTATTGTAATTCTTAGTCCTAGTGACGTATCCTCCATAGCCTTGACTCTAACTAGTCTTTCTGAAACATTTTTCATTCCATTGATGATAGGTTAGCAAGATTTAGGAAATCCCAGGAATATGCTTCATCTACTCTATTATAATTACATTGACACTGATTTTAATATTACAAAACTGCATCTGATGTCGATATTTTTGAGGCAAGATTTCATCTGCTTGGAACAAGTATGTAAACGTGATTTACAAGTCTTTTTTCAGATTATCGCTTGGCCTCTTGAAACGAGCTTATCGCATCTTACTTTGACTATTTAAATAAGAATTCAAGTTACAAAGAAAATCTTTTAAAGATCGTCATTTAATACGTGGTTTTTGTCAAAAAATTGCAAGGAGCATTATCGAAAGCCTTTAAGAAATGTCTATATACTATTTCTACGTTTTGAGTCTCCACCTACGGACTCAATAAGCTTATTGGTCGCTATTTAGATTGCGCTTGCGTGTTACGCAAAGTTGACAAATACTGACTGGTATAGTAAAAATTATGTTTTTAATTGGACAGTGTAAAATACTTAGATATAAGATTTAAAACGTTCTAAATTAATAACATCGATGTGTAAAACGTACGTTTTAACCCTAACAATATATAAAACCCTTGTGTAGATGATAAAGTAAGATAAATGTAGCATATACGTCCATGAATCTTCGGTTTCAAAATAACGACGTCTCAACAGAAAAATATATACGCGTCAAGTCACATAACGAGGCCATTCAAATTGACACTTTTTGCATAGTTATTGAGGATAACAAATGCGAAATAATAAAGAATAATTACCTAAGTTGCAAAGTAAAAAAAAGCAGACGTCTTTTATATAAATGTTTTTTTAACTTTGTTTTCTAAGTCCAGAAACATAATTTGTTCAGTGGAAAATAGTAATTTTTTATGAAGGAAAAATAATAGGATTTTTTGTTTAATATTTACGAAACCATTTATAAGAAAAAACGAATTAGCATCTTCTTAGCACCTTCTCTCAAGAACCTTGCTTAAAGCGTTAAATAAATATGGATTTTTTGATTGTTTGAAAGTTGATTAAAGAAAATCTTAATTAACTGTCATGTCCAGTGATTTAAAAACGTCAAGTGTCATAGTTGCCAAAAATGTCATTCACAAAATTCGATTTAGATCTTAAGGTATTTAGACACTTTGGTGTTGTTATTTGATAAAATTACCTAATAAAACCATAAATCGCTATCATCTGGTATGATTGGCAAATGTCACAACCGTCATCTGTCAATACCCAATACCAAGATTAGAGTCACTACTTTCAATTGTAGAAAATGTTTTTTTCTTTTGAAATATTTTACCACTGATCGAATACATATCACTAATTTTCTTATTTTTTCTATATATAGTATCATGTCCGCTATCAAAGTTCACACATTTTAGCTGTCAAGAACATCAAATGTCATAACTCTCAACTTAAATGTCATGTCTGCAAGGATCCTATACAATGTTGCCGATAAATTTGCAATTTAAGCGGGAAATTTGAATTTATCATCACTAAACTAAATGTATTATTCTCAAATTAAATTGATGCTTGTTTGATATTTTATGAATATCGTTTGTCACGTTTGACAAATATGTCATGGTGACGTAGCACTAGTTAAACATTTAATTGGTTTTAGGTACTGGTACGATCGAGATTCAGCATTACACGTAGACCAAAGGATCCAGCGAGGGCTTTTCTTATTTGCTTGTACAAACTCCTGCGCAAACCCGGTAGTCTATGGCATATTTAATATCAGGGCGCGCAGGAAGGCTGCCAAGGTGAGGCCAAGGGCTTGCAGCAATGCTATTTACCGTACTACCTCTCGCATTCCCCCACCGATCACAGCAGAAACTAGACTGTCGCCCTTAGAAATATCACTTAGGAGTCTTGAGTAGATTTGGAGTTTCTATGTATTTGTAATGCCTTTTAAAGTTTTGTTGTAGATGAGGATTTGTGTAAATTAGAAATGTAACGACTTAACCTTAGAATTGTGCCGTTGTGTTCTGTTTTTTATATATAAAATTGCATGGAACGAAGATATCTTGCATGAGAACATACAGCTATTGTTAATTGAAAAATATATTGGGTCTTGTATCACTAAACTTTACTAGCTTATTCAACTAGGATTGTCAATGATGTCAATAAAATTATTAGGCAGTCTTGAAGATTTGAGACTTTCAGAGCAGTAAAAGCGAGCATTTTACTTTATTGCTTGAAGTGAAAGTGCCAAAGGAGCATAGAATCAGGTGGAGTGGCGTAGGTAGTGACCAAACAGAAGAGTCTTTAATAGGTGCTAATCTGGAATATTCTAGTAAGCTTGATTCTATCATAGAGATTCCAAATGAGGTTCATATTCTCCCTTTTTAATAGGGTGCTTGTAAGATTTTCTCATTCCTGTTTATTCTATAAAATCAAGTGATGCATATTTATATCAGTCGGATTAATGAAAGTGGCTATAACTTATAGATTAAAAATGATGATTTACGGATAAATTAACGGAAATAGGGAGAGAGGGGAGAAAGCTGATGTGATTTGCAGAGTATAAGGGAAACCTTTTTCACAATCAATGATGAGATTCAAAAGAGACTCTTAGGAAAGCGCAAGTTTGAACTGGAGAGGATGTTTATTAGGATGTATATTGTGCTTCTAATTGAATATTACAGATTTTAATACTAGTAATCTTTGATGAAGATTTATTTTGAGACGAATTTAGGGCTTTATAATAAATGAAAAATATTAACAATATTAATTGATTTTTGAGAGAAGGATCATATGGAACTAACGCAGATAATTCTGGGTGGAATTTCTTTTCTAAGATAGTCAGCTTCTACTGGAGCTGGTGACATTTCTGTTTTGGCTGCCTGATAAGGCTCAGTATATGTTTCTGAGGATTAAATGCTTCTTCGCGTTATTGAGTAAGCATAATATTATTAGTTTTGCAATAAATTATTTTTAATGTACTATTGGCATTGATCTTTAAGGGATCTTGGGAGGACTTAAGATCAAAATAAAAGTGATTTACTGTTTTTTTATGCACAAGAAATTGAGAGAGATATGTACTAGCGATTATAATTAAATGGAAGATTTTTGTATTTTGTTTGATGACGATTTTAGTTTTTTGTTAAGACGAGTATTCTGAAGAGCCTAATAATCATGGAAAATCTATCTTCAAATAGAATGATTTTTTAGGGGAGGCTTATGTGGAAAACTAAGATAGTTCCGGAAATGCATTTTTTCCTAATGAAGTCAGTTTCTGCTGGTACGAGTACATACGTACAAGGAAATATCCTGGAAAAAATTTGAGACTTTTTATGAGATTTATATATTTCTTCGACCAACCTTATGGTCTTGTAAATAGGAGGGTGTTTGAAAGATGGGTTCTGGGGAACTGTAACTTGAGTAGGCATAATATATAAAAAAGATTTTTTGTTTATTTTGCTGACTTTAGTAGATGAGCTCTTACGGGAAACAAGAGATCAATTCCATTTTACGGTTTTTATTTTTTTAAAGGATCAATGGCTCAATTTTGTTTTCATTTTAATTGAAAGAGTAAGATTCTAATTTCTTGGGTATGATTTGCATCCCCAGTAGATGAGGTGTTAGTGGTATACTATGCTAAGATTATAGCCAAAGATTTCCTTAAAAAAATATTTTCATGAGATTGTTTTCATTTATTTCTTTTATTATTTCTTTTTCTAATATTATTTTTTCCTTCAATCCATTAACACCCTATACTATTTTCACTAAGGCTATGCTTTTAAAAAATTATATAGATGTTTATTGGAAAGGCCACCTTTTACCCTTTCTGATAAGAATTCTTTAATATTCAACCTCCTTAAATGTCACTCTATGAGTTATTTCGTTACATATAAATCATTCCCATTATATTCTTAAAATAAAATAAAAATATCAAATATAAATGTATACATTTTAGTACCAAATTTGTGCAGTATGTAGTGTATAATTTATTTACATAAACCGTTGTATGTTTTTACCCATATCTGTAGAGTAGAATTGTCTTATTGTTAAATCACTTGTATATTGCCAATTTGCATCTTTAACTATTTTTTTTAATTCTACAACTTATGATAATTTTGCTAGTACCACCACTGTAAAAAAGTGAATTTCTTACATTCCTTGGTTTTTCTATTTTATTACTGTCACGTTAGTGTAAAAATTTTCTTTTTCACATGTAGGTTCCATTAATTAAACAAGTAACATATTTTATATATTAAGTATTTAACCTAAATGTAAATATCACTTTTTTTTGTAATTTTTTCAAAATAGTTTAAAGCGTTTTAATGTTTTACTTTTTAACTGTGATATTTTAAATAACCATAAAACATAATTTGATTATTTTTAATTGTTGTACTCTTTGCTTCATCATTGTATATGAATATATTTTTGTTATTGTATTGTTATGTTATTTATTGTCCCTTTAAATTTTGTTAGTTAGTACCCATGCATGCTGAAGCTTAACAGTCCTTTATTCTATAATTTAAATATCTTCTTTATACTTAAATTGGAAATTTTTATTAAATTTATTAAATAACATTTTTGCATTATGACATGGTTTTTTGGACTTTTGAGATTTAATTTTTTTTAAACAGGTTTTTTTTATAATTTATTAACGGGTCAGAAACCTATCTTCTAATAGTTTATAATAGATTTGATATCATTCTATTAGATATTGAAACCAAAAGTACATATTACATAAATTTAGAACTATTAGTATTATTTTATAAATATATTATAAAATAAAGTAAGAAAAGCAATTTTCAACTACAGAAATAATATTTTTAACATGCAAACTTTACTCTGCGTGGCTTGAAAAGACGAAATTTAGATTTTTTTGTTCTGAATATTTAAATAGGTGTAGAAAAGGATATTAAGATTTTGAATTTAACGCATAAATATTAATTCTATATTATATTTTGCGTAGTATTTAATCGAACATCCGTTTAAAAACTGGGTGGAGCAACAAAAATACTTATTGAGCATCTAATCTTTAGCATCTAATAAAGTTAATATTGTCAACTGTTTTATACTAATCTGGATAGCTATTTAAATAATAAAGGTTCTAAAAACTGTTTGAACTTCATACTTTATAATATGACAAAAGCTAGTGAGCATAAAATAAAACAAAAATAGGCATCACAAATATACTTTATTGTCTTTTATTTATAAAACAAGAAGAACAAAAAATGCCATTTTTAAAACAGTATTTGAACCACAAAACAAAAAAGAGTGAACATTAAACACATTATTAATAAGACTTCAATAAATTAACAACATCACTGAATTACCAAAGCAGGTTTCAATTTTGATGGACGTCCACGCTTTCTTTTTTGTCCAATATGGATATTTTTTGCCTCTACAGGCGGAACTGTATATTTTAATCTAATTGCTTGGTTCAGAAGATGTTTGCACATATACATCTTAAAAAACTGTGGACAATTGCAGCTACCATTCATCCAATCATCTTTTTCTTTGGGAATTGTTACTCTCCAAGTGGGAAAAAAAATTCTTTGAATTCATCAAAAGTTTCCCAAGGTTTTTCAGCCTGAACATCCAATACTTGACTTCCTGGTACTATATAGACATTGTTCTTCGTGTCAGCATCTAACACCTTTATTTTTTTGTCTAATTTTGCCCACTGATATGCTTTTGTCCAATCAGGAAGTTTAATAAGCGAAGTAACTGAAAAGAACTCCTCTGTAGTTTTGGAGGACCATTCGTTAACTATCTCCTATGCGATAACCAGAAAACGAGACGAAGGAAATCTTTCGCGTAATGTATTGCTATCTTTTATGGTTCTATTAAACGATTCCAGTGCGTTGTTTGTGGCTGGTGATCCTGGGGCAGCACCTAGGTACCAACTGCAATTTTGAGTTAACCACTCTTCTTTGAAGTAATTAATAAAATTAGTTTGGGTTTTCCATTTCCTCATAAAAAGCTGTGATGCGCTAGTAAAATGTTCAGGAGAAGTAACGGACTGTAAAGCATCAATGTCTTGTAATATATTCTTTCGGGCGTTTTTGTCTGAGCAAGTTTGTTCAACCCTGGTTTGCATTTTTGTTTTTGCATGTGCCCAACACATTCTCACAATGGGTTCAGGACCAAAGACTTCTGTAAAAGCATTTTGGATGCTCTTTGCGGCATCACAAAGTAATACCGACGGTTGTAGAGAATGTCCGTATACAAACAAAACCTGTTCTTTTAAACTATTAAATAACATGGTAAAATCTTCCTGACGCTCGTTTGTCGAAACTCCTAGACATATCGGATGAAATTTTCTATGTTTATCTGTAGTTCCTACAACTAATACCGGGAACCCTTGCCAAATCAACTTGTATGTCGCATGGATAATATTTGCATGACGTTCTGCTAACCCCAGTAAATGTTTTGTAGACAATGCAAAGCGAAAGGACATTGGTTCATCCTCGAATATATAATAAGAAAGTACAAACACTTGGTGTATGTCCTCGGGAACTGCTGTACGATTTAATATCCATCGCTCCAGTTCTCCTAGACTTATAGTTGAGGAACCGTATTTAACACGTCTACGACTTGATAGATAATTGTTCAATTGTTTCATTGATAATAATTTTACTCCCTCTATCTTACTAAGACTTTTTAAAATAGCTTTAGGCTTCAAATGTAAATCAAATAGTTTGTTTATTTCTGTCTTAACTTCCTGACTTATTCCGTAATCAGAACGAATTCTAATCGAGTCGTGGTTATGGGCAGCCTCTACACGATAGAGCAAAACAGCATTTGATATAGCTTCAAACAGTAAATAAATTTGTGCCGCACACTGAGGGCCACGACGTTTTACTTTGTTACAGCCATAAAACCTTTTCTTTCCTTCTTCAGTCATATGTGTTATTAAAATAGACCAAGTATTTTCTGCACGAACAACTTCCTCCGCTTCTTTAACACATGCAAATTTTCTTACAAAGAGCCACTGCTTACTCTCGCCACGCTTTATTTTGTTTCTAATTCTTCAATCTCCGGATCACTGAACGATATGAAGGAATTTCTATTTCATTCTCCATTTGAATATTGTCATCAGAACTATTCCCGGGTAAAACAGTATCGAGTTCCATGATTATTTAATGTTTAAAACGAATAAAACGGTGCATAAACCAACTGTTTATACTACTGAAATATTATATACACCATAACCAATAAACGTATATGGGAATCCCAAACGCAGTTAACTATCGCTCCAGTATAAACGCACGTTGCCGGATTTTTTTGTAATTCATTAACGAAAGCTGTTGCCGAATGCAAAATAAACACTTTTAAGAAAAAAAAAATTGATGATTATATAATATTTTAGTTGAAATGAGTTTGAAAATTAGAAGCTCATTTAGATTTTTTGTAAGCTTTGTGTATTTTTTGGTGCCTGCTTTTGTTGGCCGATTAAAAATATAATGATGCCTTAAGTTTGTTCACCGATAAATTTATTTGATATACAGAAATATTAAAGTTGCCATGTTAGTTAAAATAGTTACCGCATGTTGTTGTACATCCATAATATTTGATGCTCATTTAAAAATTTCTCTTATATTTTTACATCATTCATACGTTAGTTTATTCTTACTTTTAAACTGTATTATATTATTCATATTTAATTTAAAATTTCAGTTAAGATTAAAATTTTTTGGTGATTTAGTGAATAATTATAATAATAGTACTTGCTTTATCAATTTACAAAAAATAAAACGACTGTAAATTCAAACTTCATAAATATATACATATGAGGTATCAAAAATTAAGATGAAAAAAGGCGAAAAAAAGAGAAGTTAGTAAATAATAAAAATATTGGAAAAATTATTGGATATAAATTTGAAATGAAAAACCTACCTTTTTACTGGTATTTATATTTAAAAAACATTCTTCGCATTTACACATTTTTATAAACTTACTTAAAATGATGAAAAAAATGTATATGCTTCGGAACAATTATAAGATAATTGGGAGGATTAATTGATAAAATTTGAATTTAAGTTTTATTTTTATTTAAAACTTAAATTTAATTATTTTGAAAGTTTTTAAAATTCTTTAAAATATTAATTTAAAGGATGACATATATATAAAAAACTTTGAAAAAACAACATTTTTTTTTTGGTAATTAAAAATGCATTTATTTTGTATATTTCTGGTAGTCAAAAAATTGTTTTTTTTTTGTAACTTCTTCTATTTTTGTAAATATTACTCAGAACTGAAGAAAATTACTATGTTATAAATAAAAAATTCAAAATTTAAGTAAATTATCTAATCAAATAAATAAGAAAGATTAATAAAGGAAACGATAACTTCTTTGTTAGGGTGGAGGTTCCGAAAGATCAAAATTCTCAAGATCAACCAGAGACGAAAACATGCGCCTCTATTCCTGGAAAAGATCAAACACACGCCAAACGTCAACCACCTCACCCTATACCTGCACCCAGATCACTGAAAGCAAAACGGACCTTAGCCAGAAAATGTTGAATGGGAAGTGAACACATTTCAAGCAAAACAATTCTTTTTAATTTCTATATGTTTTATAAGTAATTATGATTTATTGTATATACTTTTTGTAAATATCTTCACATTCATTTAGAAAAAAATTGCTGATACAATTATTAAAAGGACATGATTAAAGGAAATTCATATCATATACGTCTAAGTTATTCATTAGTTAATTATAAAATGGTAATAAATATTAGCATCAGTTTATATTAAAAATCGCTATATTATTATTAAAAAAAACTTAAATAGTTACTTAATATAAGTATAAAACGTATTTCGATATTAAATATAGGTAAAATTAACATATAGTGTAAACGTAATAATAAAGTATTTTAAAGAATTGCTTCCTATTTAATTAGAAAAAAGTACTTTTTAGTAAAGATTTATATTTTTGTATGAATATTTAAGTACGGATTATAATTATAAGGCCTAAGGTTGTCATATGGAGAATAACTTCCTCTATAAATAAAAAATTCTATTTTCATAAAAAGTGATTTAGAAACTTAAGAAACTTAATTCCTATATTAAGGAAAAATTTACAAGCATTATTTAGAGCAAAATATGTGCACTAAGTGAATTGGCTAAAGACAGATTATGTACACAAAAAAAATTTAATTCATAATGGACGGACGAGCATTTAAAAGAAACATGGATACAAATGTTTTAAATATGAAGATTTAGCCTGAAGACCAGTGGCGAAGAATACCATTTTGTGAAACCATGCTTAAAAAAATATTTTGTTTTCAGATGCGTCCTTTTTTTAATTGCATGGTAAACACAATCCTTCCGTTGTTTGTTACTAGTCTCAGGAAAACGAGCACAGAAGTTTTCAGTTCCGTACTCAATACCCTCAAGAGTTGAATGTTTGGGGTGGTATTTTGGGCGACCATATTATTGGACCATTTTTCATTGATGGTACTTTGCACGCCGAAAAAATACACTGACTTGCTACAAAACCAAGTTCTTCTTGCTGTTCGACTCCTCCTCCCTGATATAGACCGAGATCAGTCTATTTTCAACAATATGACTGTCTTGCTCATAATGCAGTTAGAATAAAAGAATAATTAAGAAATATTATTAGTGGGACTGGCATTTATTAAATGGCCTCCAAGATCTTACGATTTATCACCAAATGACTTTTATTTATTGGGTTATCTTAAGGAGACTATATTAACATCATAATAGTAGGCTAACGAATTTAGAGGAGTGGAGAACCAAAATTGTTGAATCTGTCAATTCCATTTTACCTCAATCTGTTGGAAGTAACAAACAGCTTTTACGATAGGGTATTTTTTTGTTTAGCTAAAGAAGGAGATTTTTTTGAGCATTTTATTAAAAGAATCATTTGTTAGGCTTATTATTTAGAGTTTTGTATTCTATTTTTTATAATATTTACATTCTATTTTTGTTAATTTTACACATGTAATTCGATTACCGAGGTCAGAGACTAAAATAAAATGTAAAATAATCGAACTCGAATCTCGAACACCAGCTTGATGCTAAGAACACATCTCGCCTGTTAGGAACTTTATACGTGTAGTAATCTATTCACCAATCTGTATATTTTATCATGCCTATGATGAAGTAATTGAAGTCTTATTTTTAACTTCTTAGAAATTGATACTTTTTCTTTGAGATCAGATTGTGATATCGCTAAAATTGATGTATCATATAAGCTTTTTAAAATCACTTTTAAGATGAATACGTTTTACCTAGATGTCATTTTAGATTTTATGGTTAACTGTCAGTTTTCTGATTATCTGCTCGTGTAGTAACTCACTTGTCAAAATTCAATTCTTTAATGTAAAAAAACAACATTTTTCGTTATATTATATTATTTTAGACTGTTGATCTAACCCTTGATTTTGCAGTTAGATCAATATTTTGGCGAAAATTAGTGGGAGTAATAACTAAGAAATGAGAGCGTTCTTATGATTTCAACTATTTTTAATGTCTTGATAATAATCAATATCACGAATGTTTTATTTAGCAAACTGCCATAATATATAAAAGGTATAAAGATATAATTATGTAATATACAAATAAAAGTTGTTTTGAAAAATTGGAAGGAAATTACAGAGATGTCAAGACGAAAATATTTATTGATTGCAATCAAATATTCATTTTCACGATTGTCATCTATCAGATTTTTATTATTATAGATGTGATAATTCGCATACCTAAATCCATGAAAATCATGTAAAATATTATGTTATTTTAAAATATTGAGCTATAAGATTTAGGATTAGATCAAATTTTGAAGACGACATCCTCTTTTAGACTAAATTTTTCCTTCTCCCTATTTTTTCTTTTATTAATAATTGGAGCAAATAGTACTTTTTAATGTTTAATAAGTAATTTGTGTTTTGTTCCTATCGTCCTAAGAATTTCTTCGTTGGTTTTTCTTTCTTCCATGGGACTTCTAAAATTCTTCGATTGATTGATATTTCAAATGTTTCCAGCATAATTATTATCCTAACTTTCAATATCCATCCTTCCGTATCATAAAACAGTACGGACCATACGTAACATCCGATACCGTATAACCATCTTCCCAAACCAAATCCCCAGAGAGTTAAATCTTTTTACTCGTTTTATATCATCATTATGGTATGAGAGTTTCGTACTTGGGAACTTATCTAGTTACTAGAAATTTTTTTTTCTTATGTTGATGTGAATTCTCAAGTTTGCTGTGCATTCTACTATATCCAGGAGAAAAAATTTATATTATTTGCTTACCGGATATATTGTTGATCAATGTGCTATTTACTTTCATGCCTAATTACTGTTCTTTGGGAGCTTCTTGAAAGATGTTTTAAGAGTAAAGGCTAAACAAAAGTGGGGAAAAAAGCATATCCCTGTCTTACACATTTAAGTATTTTCAGTGTAAAATCTAACTATAGGTTATTGGTTTTAGTACAAGTTTTTTATCATAGAAGATTAGCTGTAGTTATACAATAAAAAAAATTAAAATAGCTTTATTACAACTGCTTGAACAATTTAAAAGACTTTTTTATTTCAATACCTTTTTTTAATTCGTCAGATTTAGATAATGCGCATGTCCAAATTCAAATTGTTTTTATGTAAGAATTATATTTTTTTTCAGGAATCAATATTCCTTACATTTAAATTTGGGGTTAGATCAACATTCTACTAAGAAATTATATTATTTTGTAAACCTAAAATTCGGGGTAGGTCAATATTCTCGTGAGATTAGAGTGAAAATGTTTTAACAATGTGCTTCCATGATTTGACTCAATTTTTTCAAGCCGTCAATAATATTTAATGTACAAAAAGTTCTTTTAGTGAGAACATATATTGCCGCCATTGTTAGATATTAGATTTTGATTATGAACTAATGTAATGATGTGTATATTAAATTTAAATAATTTTTACGTAGAAAATTATTATATCTTAGAATATCGATTTAACCCTAAAATCTAGGATTATTATTTGTTTTCATGGTTGTCAAATTTTGATAATACGCATGTCTAAATTAAATTCAATAATATTTTATAATTCTAATCTTATTTATATATCTGGGGTTGGGTTGTTTGGTTGGGTCTTCTGAAGTTCCATGATTTGAATTCATTCTCAGAACATATTTAATTCTTATAAATTTTCAGTCACATTTAAGTCACTTTTCTTTATTGATAAAATAACCCTTTAATGTGCTCATTTTAATGTAAAATATAATTTTTTTCACTTTTACAATGTAGAAAGGTAAAAAATGCTCTTAAACTATGTCCTAGCTTGGATATATTTTCCAATAAATAAGCTGAAGTGCCATAGAAACTGATTCTCTATGAATAACAAATTATCGAAATATTTTTTTTTACTATAATACAAATAATTATATTGTGATTAAAGCTGGTACAATTTACAATAAATAGATTAAAGAGCTGTAGAAACTGATTTTTAGATAGATAAAAAAATTATCAAAATATTTATTTTTTACTGCTAATACAAATAATCTCATTGTAGAAAACGAAAAAATGTTTTTATACTAGCTGTAGGTTAATAAACTATAGAGAGCTACTAAGACATTTCATCATACTCAAGATAAAAAGGGAAACATCTTATTTTTCACTAGGTACCAATCTACCACTCTCTAAGATCATCTGGAAATTGTAATCACTGAAAATTATATTGCATGCATCTTAAACTTCCGGAGCTCGCGCTAAGTATTTTGGAAAGGACTCTAAAAATTATTGGCAATAAAAGTTAATTTTTATTTATTTTAAGATTTTATTCATCAAATACATTGATTTTGGCATTTTAACAAAACTTATTGCTACAAAAAAATTAAAATAAACATTTAAAAAAACTTTCTAGAAGCTAAAAATAAAAATGTGTTTCATTCTGAGCGGCATTCATGACAAATAACAAGTAAATGCTCTAAACAAACACATTGGTGGCATTCAACACAAAAAAAACGAGAAGGTCTATTTTTTTTTCTATCGCAGTATGAGCAACGTCCACGTTGTCCTGCTGGTAGGGGCTCAGGTGTAGGTGTTTCCAGTCCGAAAAGTTCTTTTATTCTCAACTGCGTAGCGTTAGGAAAAGTTTGCCTCATTTGACGGCGAATATAGCCCTCCACTAATTGAAATGACAAATATCGCTTACTTGATAAAAGCAGCACGTTTTTTTTTCTTTTTTGGTGTATATGATACTAAAGTACAGTTATGACGAAAGGCGAACATGGATGATCCAAAGGATTCGAAAATTCAGGTGGCAATTCCCTTCTGTTTTTTCTAACTGTATCTAATAAAGTTAGCTTGAAATCGGACTGAAGGGAATTGAGTAGCTCCATACTGGTAAACCAGTTGTCAACTGTAATATTACGACAGGTTCCTTTTATTGATTGGCACAATCTCTGCACCACTGGAGTGGGAGAATTACTCGCTTGGAATGGACCCTCAGGCTGCTTTCCTACGTAAACCTCCATGTTACAGGTGTAGAAAGTCTTGGCGTCTACCATAGCAAATATTTTTGGGTTTTCTAGGTATATACTGTCTAAAGTTGCAACGCCCCCGAAATGCTCTAGCTTCTCGTCTATTGTTAGCCATTCAAAAGGTGTATAGGCTGAGTCAAAGTTACCAACAATTGTATCAAACACTGTCCGGATGGCGGCTAGCTTGTCAGTCTGTTTTCGTTCATTAATTCGTAGCATTTAATTTCTACTCCTTTTTGTATAACTGCAATTAAAAAAAAGCAAAAATTAATAATATGATCAAAAGCGTTTTATCGAGGGTTTTATTTATCTTAAAAGCCATTTAAACTTACCTCAAACCGATTTCTTGTAGTAAGCGTCGAAAGGTGCTTTTTTTAAACCAAATAAAAATTGCGTCGTTTTCTTCAATTGCGGCTAAAGTCTTTTGAATCGTTGGCGGTTCATTCCTAAAAAAAATTGATGGATTGTCCTGCGGATCGCACATTTTGTGTCATCATCTACATGATCCAAAATGGCTCGGGGTCTATTGTACTGTTTTGGCGCTTGAAATTGAGGAGAAACGTCATGTTCCCGAAGAATGTTATAAACACTACTATGACCAACTCCTAAAAAAAAACTTGTGTAAAACGTATATTCTAAAAAACAGTAATTTTTAATGAAAATTAGCTTTCTTTAAAAATTATAATAAATTAATTGGACGGACGCTGTACAGTGTGTCCCAAGATGAGCGAATTTATACGTAAAAATGACGAAAAAATTTGTAGTTGAAATTTGGCCGTTTGGCATCTAGCCCTGCTTGATTAAAAAATCAAATTTAGCATATTTTTATTTTTTAAAAATCAAGCCTTGGTACGAGCATTTTTAAAATTTTATGATTAGGTAAAGTAGTATTTCTAGGCATGATGTAAAAAAAGTTTATAAGAAAAATTTGTTTAGAATGCAAAATTATGCCCGAATACCGAATTTCATAACCATAGGCCTACTTTGATTTTTACAAATTTAAATCTCTAATAATTAAATATGAATAAAAAAATTCATTGGTACATACACAAAACGTAAAAATCAAAGTAGTTCTATGGTTATGAAATGCGGTATTCGGGCATAATTTTGCATTTTAAACAACCTTTTCTTATAAATTTTTTTTATATCTTGCCTAGAATTACTACTTTACCCTCCACTTTACCTACTTATAAAATTTAAAAAATGTTCGTATCAAGGCAAGCTTGATTTTAAAAAAATAATAATATGCTAAATTTTATTTTTTATTTAAGCAGGGCTGCTTGCCAAACGGTCAAATTTTAACCACAACATTTTTTGTCATTTTCACGTATATATTCGCTCATCCTGGGACACACTGTATATTAAAAATATTTATTACCTGCAGCTTCTGCTGTAAACTGGACTTTTTGCACTTTGTTGTATGCTGGATGCTCGTTATCACATGTTTTATATACATATGTTCATAATCACTTCCTTTTCAGCAAATGTTTTCATACTCTTTTCTTGGGGGGTGACAATGGGGGTGTACGCGGCGCGTCAGCCATTATTTGTTAACAAACAAATTAACAAATTAACAAAAAAATGAACACAATCTCAACTTTTCAATATTGCGAAGATTCAAATATTCGAATTGCAGAAAATTCAACCAATACGATCTAAAGCCGCTCGACTAAAAAAATTAAATAAAACCCCAAGTCATGAACCCTATCGAGGCTCTAGGCCACACCTCTGGCACAGAACGATCACGTGACCACTCCATCTGTTCGGTAACCTAAGTATAAATTCAAATTATTTTCATGTAAAAATTATAATTCCTCTTTTTTGGAATATTGATTTAGACTTAAATCTGGGGTTAAATCGGGATTCCTTTAAAGCTGGAGCCTTTGATTTTTATTTGATTGATTGTATGATTAAGACCTATATTTTCAAAGTATATTCATTCTCATTCAAATACATACATTATTTTCCTTTATTAAAAAATGCCTTTATAATGCTCATTTAAATTATTAAGAATATTTTTTTAAGCTTTTACAATGAAAAAAGCAGAAAAAGCTCCTTAACTATATTCTCGCTTTTACTTTATTTGGCAATAAATTAAATTAAAACGTCATGAAAAACTGATCCTCTTAAATAAATTATCAAAATAAGTGTTTCCTTATCATCCCCTTCCTTAAATCTAAAATAGAAAAAAAATAGTAAATTGAGATTGCATCAAATGTCCTTGCACATTTTTAGATTAATAATAGAGTTGGTCGCTGATGCAATAAACTGCGATTCAGTTTGCAAACTGCATACAATAATGTCGGTTGTTCAGTTAACTGCTAGTCAAGAAAAACTAATTAGAAGCGCATCGGAAAAATGCGGAATTACGCATTACAATATCAATGCCGAGGCTGGCTCGACGAAGGGCGATAATTATTTAGGAATTATTTATAAGATTACCGTTACGGGAAATGGAGGAAATAAAGTTTTACATCTAATATTAAAGAGTGCCCACACCAGTGAACATTTTAGAAAAGAAATTTTACTCAATAAAGTTTTCGAGCGAGAAGCTTACATGTATGAAACAGCTATAGCCAGTTTGCAAAAGTTTCAAGAGAAGTATGATTTAAGTCAGCCTTTTACAGGAGTTGCAAAGTTTTATGGATCTAATTTAGAAGATAATAACGAAGCCCTCCTAATGGAAAACCTTAAAGAGTATGGGTATAGCCTCTGGGATAGAATGAAACCCATGGATGATACTCACGTTAAAGCAGTTTTTAAGGAATACGCCAAATTTCATGCAGCTTCTATGGCTTTCAAAGCCAAAGAACCCAAAGAATTTGAGAGGGTTACAAGAGTTATTGAGAAGAATGTTTTTGAAATGAACGAAGCCTTTAATACGGAGGAAAAAATGGAAGGTTTTTTAAAATCGTATCTTACTGTAGGGGCTGCGGCAGCTGAGGGTAATGAGAAAGCGACTGCGATACTCGAAAAAATGAGAAAAAATATAAAACAAACAATGGAGGATGCTAAAAATAGAAACAAAGAAAATTTTGTAATATTGCATGGGGATTGTTGGTGTAATAATATTTTATTTAAATACGGGGTGAGTTTGTCAAAGTATATAGGTATTATAATATATCATGTCATCGCCATTTTGCTTATTCATTTACATCCTCTTGTCAATCCCCCTGTGTAAGGAAGAAATTCAAAAAAGTCACCCTTGTGCTTAGATATCAAATTACGTGCGATCTTTAATATTTTGTTATTTTTCTACCTAGGGTAAGTAATCTAATATAGCTATACTGAGTACTTAGCATGTAACAAAAAACTACGATTCTTTAATAATGATTTTATTCGTAATTTTTAATAAATTATTACAAAATGATCAAGAACCATGGAAATTTTTCAAAGAATTAATTGAAACTCATTACATAAAATTAAAATTTTAGCAGCCATCATCAACTTTATTTATTTTATTAATTACGTAAATACGATCCTGGATTTTTTAAGACCACCTTTTTGTCACACACTTAAGGTTTATGGTAAATTAATTCTAATCTCTTAAACTATAAGCAAAACATCTATAGTGTCACAGGAATGAGTATATTTTCCGCATCAAAACTTCCTATATTTGTAGGTCTGATGATAAACCTTAATGTTTTAAATTTTATACATGTGGGACTGTAGATTTTGTGTTTTTAGGAAAAAATGTGGAAAGTTTTGTGAAAAAAATGTGATTTGTTTCATCTAATTATAAATTTTTTTTATTAAAAATTAAGAAAAAAAGAAAATTTAAAAGGGTTAAATTAGTTTTTTGCAAAATTCTATTTTTTTTATCCATTTGATAATTTGGTAATCCATTTTTATTCCAAATTAACTTTTTCTCATCTCACATTTCTCTTTTTTTTCTATATCACCATTCTATACAAATATTTACACTATATTATATCGCCAGTTCATGTCTATACTATTATTTGGTTTACTAGAAAGAAAAATCATAATTTTATTAACATCAGCTTTTATGATATCATGAAATTTAATTCTTATATTGCAATTTTATTTTTTTTTCATTTCTTTATTGTTATACATCTTATATGTCAGGATGTTCTTAATAAAAAAATACACAAAATAAAAATTCACTAAACAATATTAAAAAATCTGTACTATTACAACTATTTAATTCGGAAATTCAAAATTGATCCTCACTCGCTCTTGGAATGTCGACAATCGTAAATTATTCAATTGTTCGATTTCAGGTTTAATTTTAAAACAAACTTTTTTTAAGTGAAAACTGTATTGTTGTGACGAATTCATAATTACTAACTTAGTTTGTTGGTTATTACGTCACTATTACACTAAATATCAATTTAGAAACTATTATCTTATACGCTGAATTATTAGTAAAAAAGAAAAAAAAAATAGACATTCACGTATCTAGAAGAAACATGAACCTAAATCTTTAACTAAACCTTTCATTCTATTTAATTAAATCTAAGACCAATCCATTTTAAATATTGATATTTGAGCCCGTTTCTTCTTTTCAAGATCTCACCTAACTTAATTTTTTCTTTTATTGGAATTTAAAATAATAAAATACGTATTTATTGAATAAAAAAAGACCTAATTTGAACCAACGTTTTTATAATTAAGTCGCATACATTTTGAAACTTGAATTTACTATAAACCAACTCATACTAATAGATATCTTAGTTCTAATTGTAATCATCTAATAAGGGTAGAGAAAGGAGTAGTAAAAAGTTTATAGGTTAGTGCAAACATTATTTAGAAAAAGTAAATGAATCATTTCCTAAGGCTAATACAATAAAAGGTAGAAGAAAATGAAATGCAAAAAATCGGGTTTTTATAGTTAAATCTACTACCGTCATCAAGGTAAATAAAATAAAATTAAATTAAATATGTAAAACTATTTAACTTTTTTGTACTCCTTTTCGTTCTTCAAAATGTTTCTTCAAATACTTTTTTTATAATTGAACGCTTGCTTGACTTTGATAAATTGTTTTGAAAAGTAAAAAAGAAAATGCAAAGGTTACTTTTTTTTTAAATTAAAAGAAATTGATGCTAATGTAATTAGAAATTTAATTCAATCATAAAATATAAGATTAAATATAATTAATAAAGTGTAAAGTTATCAATTAATTTTAAGAATTACTTATTCTGCTTCTCTCTCTAGCAAAGGAATCTATTTATTATTAAAATGAACCGAACAAGCAGCTATGCATACTTTCCTTTATTTTACGTAATTTTGACATTGTTTCCTGTGCTAAAATTGAGGAAGCACCCCAGTTTTTTCTGCGGTTATTGTCGAATGCATGTTGTATTATTTTTTTACTAATTCTTTTTCGTAATGGTCTAAAGTTTTCACCTATGTGAAATTTACACTTATAAATTGATTGGCGATAAATTCTAATTTCAAAATTTTGTAATGTATTTAATTATTAAGAAAAAAAAGCTGATCATTAGCCTCCTTTTTGAGAGTAAATTTTATAGTAGACTCTTTGGAGTTAATATAACTTTAGAAATTATTAAGGTCTATTTCGTTATGGCGATATATTGAAAGAATATCATTAATATATCACCACCATGTATTAAGGGTTTTATCAAATATACTAATAGTTTTTACATTTTTTAAATTAAATTATAAATTTGCATTTAAATAATAATTTAGAATATTACCACTATTAATTAATAAATTTGGTTAATTTTCATAAGTGTTATGAAAATAATAAATAAATTGTATTTGAAGCAACAGTAGTATTACCTTTACCTACTGGAAGAATTTTAATAGTATTACGGGATTTAAGTGGTTTTTAAATCTTTTAATGGTTTAAATTTTGTTTAATTTTTGATTTATCAATTCTATCTTTGTCCTAATTTTAAATTTGTCTTGTTTCGATGATAACTGTTTTCTATAGCTGAAATGATATTTAATTCAAGATATTGAGATATTTAATTCAAGATATCATGATATTTAATCAATTGTTTTTATTTAATAGTTGCTAAATTATATTTTTAATATAAAGTAGATTTCTTTTATGCATGTTTTTATTTTTGAAAATTATTGAAATTAATTTTATTATATCTATGAAATTTAATGCTTTCTATTAGTAATGCTTTACTTGCTCTTTTTAAGATTTTATATGCTTTATCATTTTTATACGAGGTATGTAATCCTAAGCATTTTGGTATTAAATTATTAATTATGCATTCATTTAAAAATGTTATACTATTTTCACTATGAGGTAGTCACACTACAAATTTTCTGACATTTTCTCTGTATATCTAAAAATATTTAAATAATTTGGCTCATACCTTTGATTTAAAAACTTAAATATCGTTAAAAATAAATTAAAAAATAATAATAAATTGGCAGAACGCACAACACTAAGTGTTACATAGTTTAGTACAATTTTAACATTTCACCTATTGTGAAAAACCTACTACTTATTTCTAATTATCAACAAAACTTTGGTATGGGTATGAATTCTCCTCTTTCACCAATTTTAAGTAATACATTTATGGAAAATTTTAAATCTGAAATCAATAATACGATTTGATAAAAAACGTAAAATATGGTGGCCATATATTGATGATATTTGTAATATCTTATGAGGAAATATAAATATCTATGTAATATGTATGTAATATTTTATGAGGAAATATAAACTGTCTATTATTATTATTATCATTATTATATTCTTTCAACTATATTATTATGGATTTTTCTGCCATATCGAAATATACGTTAATAAATTTTACAATTATTTTAACTCTCGAAAAAAAGGCTGATAGATCTTTATTGTAATTAATAAGGGTAAAAAGAAGAGTAATAAAAAGTTTATAGGATGTGCAAACATTATTTGTAATAATCAAAACTTAACAGCTATAGAAGATTTTACTAAAAATGTCTTATTACAAAAAAAATATCCAAATAAATTTTTGGAAAATTGCTTTAAAAAGCTTGATAATCTGCATATCAAACAACTTTTTATTCCTGCATAAATCTTAGGTTCATAAATCATTTATTCCTGTTTTCTGATAAAATAAAAAGTATTGCTAAAAAATTTTAGATTACTTAAGTTAAAAATGTAACCATAAGGCTATTTTATTCTATAAATAGGTTTTAGGTCTTTTTAATTTCAATAAAAGGAAAAATCTAATTAGGTAGGATATTGAAAAAAAGAAACGAGCTCAAAGGTCTATAGATAAAGCGTCAGCTCCTGGATATATAAGAAAATATATCATACATCAAATAAATTATTGTATTTTAGCTTTAGTAGACTTAAATTAAATCAGGTATCTATAACGAAAAGTATCGGTAAAGATCTAAAATATAATTTTTCTAAATATCTGAATAAGTCTATTTTTTTTTAATAATTGAGCATATAAGATAATATTTTCTTAATTGATATTTACTGTAATAGTGGCGTAATACTAACAAAATAAATAACAATTTTTTTTATTGACAATTTTCAATTTGATAGCTTTTTGAAGCGCTGAGGATAACCTCATCGAGGTCGAAACGTCGAAAATATATAAACACGCGTTTGTTTTAATGTCTATTATTTTTGGCCTCAATCCAACAGGCATTTAATTTAAAAAAATCGTTTAACCTTAATTTTAAAAAAAATTTTAAAATGAATATTGAAACTTTAAAAATTTTAAAATAACCAAATGATATAATTTACTCAATTGCATTTTAAAGAAAATTTATTTATGAATAAAATAAATTTAATTAAAGCATAAAAAATAATAGATAGTAGGCATACCGCACTCCATAAAAATTAATAATTATTAGATACTGAAATATTGCATTTTTTAATTTTCCTATTCTAATATTGCTTAACAGATCAAATGCCAGCAGTATATATGCATAAATGACCCTGGTCCAAGCCAAGTGCATTCCAATTTAATGTTTACCCGTGCAGCTTATGCATATATAAAATAGATTCAGGAAATGATTTCTATTAACCTTGGTTGTAAATTTTCTCGTTAGTTACAACGATGATAGATATTAGGAAATGTACACATACCGAGCAAAACATGTTAAATTAATACAAATTGAGTGTTTTTTTTTTGTAGTAATTACTAATAAATTAGTTATTACAAGCATTACGAAAACCTATGGGGTGCTATAACTATAACGCAGTTTCTTACTTGGTTCTTTCACTTCACGAGTTTCGACTAAGAGAATTTTGACTTTCATCTCAAGGGCAGCAGAACCTAATACGAGTAGTCATTCTATTTATCTCAGTGTTGCATCAAAGAGGTTAAGGGAAACAAAAATATTTACTGTTTCAAATTTTAAAAACACTGCTAAGATCAATAAAAGTCACTTAGTATTAGTTATACAGGGTGTCCGGAAAAGGGGGCCAATCCGCCGGCCACATATAGGGTGGACCAAAATAATGCGACTTTCGTTATGCAATTTTTTAATTGGGCGCTCGGTATTCAATATACAGGGTGTCAAAATAAGAAATATAAAATCGTTTTTTTTTTAAGTAAGTGATGTGTTTCATAAGATATTAAATTAAAATTTGGTGTGAGGGGGTTTTTTGGAACGATAAATTGAAATCCGTTCACGGATTTGCTATACTGTTATGATATTTGTTTAGTAAAAAATTCTAATTATCCAAACTTTTCTTGTAAAAAAAGTATTTTTAGTAAATGTTGGCCTGAGAATCCGTTTATTACATATCTTAATTTTAAAATCTAGATACTTCTTTCTAAACAAATTGGTTGACCTCGGGCACCAGTAACTTTTTACGTACTGTCAAAGTGACAAATTTAAACGCTTCTGACTCTCTTAATAAGCTTCTCAATTACTCCTAAAATAAATCTACATTTTTTAATTACATATTTGAATTTGGTGTGTTTTCTTACAACTTATAAAACCATAATGGCTCATAGACCAAGAAATGTACCCTTTTCCGAAATGGCGGATATGGTTTTGATGTCTGGTAAGTTTTAAATATTATTGTAAACAGTAAACACCTGTCAATTCTCAACTAGGAAAATGTGACTCCAATGCTAGTTTAGCCGCTAGACGCTATGCCCAGACATTCCCAAACCGATTTCATCCCAAAAGAAAATATTTGTTAAATTTGATTAACCGCCTAAGAGAGGCTGGAAGTTTCATCGAACGACGGAAGGGTAATTGCGGCCGACCTCGTGCGGTTCAACCAGGGTAAGAGGAAGAATATTTAAGAATTGTCGAAGAATCACCAAACATTAGTACTAGGGTTTTAGCAAAACGGGTGAGAAATAGTGGAAAAACCGAGACACATAATATTTTACGGAGTCAACAACTTTATCCATTTCATCTTCAAAAAGTACAGGGTCGTTTACCCGACGATCCTGATGCAAGACATGCTTTTTGTAGATGGTTATGTGAAATGAATAATAGAAATGTGGATTTTATAAGGGCGATTCTGTTTACTGACGAAGTCACGTTCACGAGAAACGGCATGACAAATATCTATAACGCACACATATGGGCTGAAGAGAATCCTAGGGCCATAGTTGAGACACATCATCAAGTAAATGTTAAAGTCAATGTGTGGGTAGGTGTTGTGGATAACTTTCTTTTAGGACCTGCCATCTTACCAGGTAATTTGACTGATGATTTATTTCTGTTGTTTCTACAAGAAATACTGCCCAATTTGCTTGATAATTTGCCTCTTAATGTAAGACAAAATCTTTGGTTTCAACTCGACGGTGCTCCGGCTCATTTTGCCATAAATGTTATGAACTATTTACATCAAGTATTTCCTAATCGCTGGATTGGTCGGGGTCGAGATGCTCCTGTTCCGTGGCCACCCCGTTCGCCCGACCTTACCTCTTTGGATTTTTCAGTCTGTATGTATGAAAGACTTTGTGTATATGGTTCCGATTTTAAACGGGGGTCATGTAAGGGAGAGAATCATTGCAGCTGGAGAGCATTTCAGGTTGAAACCAAATATTTTTCAAAGCCTTAGATTTTCTTTAATAAAGAGAGCTCGTATGTGTATACAAATGAATGGAGATCACGTAGAACAAATAATTTAGGGTCATTATTCTATGATTTTTATTATACTAAGTAATTTAGAAAAAATAATTTACGTTTATTTTGTAAACTTGTTAAAATGTATCTAGATTTTAAAAATAAGATATTTAATAAACGGATTCTCAGGCCGATATTTACTAAGAATACTTTTTTTACAAGAAAAGATTGAAAAGTTGGAATTTTTCACTAAAACTTTATTATACAGGGGTACAAAAAAGTTTTGATATTTTTAACACATGCAATATACCGCAGGTGGCACCCTCTGCAAGGTATAGTGAATCCGTGAACGGACTTCAATTTCTCGTTCCAAAAAACCTCCTCATACCAAATTTTAATTTAATATCTTATGAAACACTCGACTTACTTTAAAAAAACGATTTTATATTTCTCATTTTGACGCCCTGTATATTGAATACCGAGCGCCCAATTAAAAAATGGCATAACGAAAGTCGCATTATTTTGGTCCACCCTATACGTGGCCGGCGGATTGGCCTCCTTTTTCCGGACACCCTGTATATTGTGAGATCGTGATTGTGTATTTTCGTTAATTTTGTATGTTGGTCTTTTTATGAAAAATGGATGAGTTTTTTGTATACCATTTAAAAGTTACTACTTCCCAGGCGGTGGGAAAAACCGTAAGGGTCTGCGTAAATCACATGTTATCATTAAACATTTTCTCCAAGACAGTAACTAAGAAAAATATCGATTGATAAAATTTTAAAATCACTGATAAGATACAAATTCAGTATCATTTAAGTAAACAAAAAAAATTTTAATTTTTTTCTACTGGTTTCCAGTGAATAAACACCGCTGTAATAAATATGTTATGGCATCTCTGTTTTGATATTTTTGTAAAATTTTATGTCTATCAGCTTTAGCAAGTCTTTTATAGTAAATTGGTATAAAAAAGGTATCATTAAGTGGTCAAAACATAAAGTTTTCAGGGATAAATAAAAATATAGATATATCGTTTTCTACTTTTGGATAGGCAAATTGTAGATGACATAAATTTTAAATGACGTATAAGTCGGTAAAGAAAATAAACACAACTTAATTACTTTGAGTTAAAATCACTGCTGAGATAAATATATTATTGCATCAATGCTGTTGAGAGAATAAAAGTTTTAAAAATTTTCCCGGGTCAATAACCCTCTAAAAATATTGCATTATCATATGTCATATAATCGATAAAACCTTAAAATTACGCACGTTATGCATTTACAAACAAAAAATGTTCCTATAATACTCGAATTGATAAATCATTTCAAATTGTTCAGATAAATCTGTAATTAAATCAGAGTCTATAGGGAAAAAAAACAATGTATTTACTGGTTAACAAATGATGAATTCTTTAAAATCGCTGATGAGGTAATTATTTAATTAAGTAATTTTTTAAATAAGTTTTTATTAGTTTTAATTCAGAAAACAACTAAAATGCTTCTAAAGAAAGTGTATTACCCTTAAGAATTTTTTTTAAATATAGGGTTATTTTTTAATCCAAATTAAAATTAAAAAATTAATAGTTTTCTTTAATAAAGATATCGGAAAACTTTAATACCGTCTATGAGATTGGAGTTAGCCTAGAGGCAACATAGGGCCTCCTAGTTAACATACTAAAAGTTCTGTTCGATCCCGCCATGCCAAGTTTGAACAAAAAAAACGCCATTGTGTTTTTTTCTAATTTTTTAGCATAAATTTTTCATTTATTAATGTATAAAAAATATGTCAAGACTTTATTTTTAAGGTTTAATCGCATCCGTTGGGACTAAAAAAAACGCAACTTTAAAAATAATATAGTAACAGATTTTTTAGATAATGGATATTTTAATCACAAATCAAAAATTATAGTTTAAAGTAACTAGAGTTACAGATTATAGTTTCTTTTCTGAAAAAAAATCAAAATTGTCTACAACTCTTTCATCTATAACTACCAATCCGGCATTAGCATAACTTATTCGAACCTTGGCCGTACTTTGGAGAGCACCTAATGCCTAATTTCTTGCACGAGCAATTTCTCCCACACGCACTTTCTTTGCAATTACAAAATATTTGTTTTAAAAGATCTGCAGGTGCTATTTCTTGTACTGTTTTTACGGAAGATCACCATTATCACATTTTATCCAATCCCATTCAGTAGGACATTAACCAGCCATTCTTGAACCTTAAAAATGTACAACTAAATTAATAATCGATAATAATTTTAAAATAAGTATTATCGATTTAGTCCTATGGTTGGAACTTTTGGTCTGACTCTCAAATTACGAAACAGTTTTACCAGTAGTCCAAAACTCTTTATTTTTACTTTCGACACATGTTTCGCTAACGATATTAGCATCTTCGGGAGAAGATTAAAACTAAACTAAAACTACTTACAAATGGCTTTATATACTAATGATGTAGCTAATAGAGTGGAAAACGCAATGAAGCATTGCCGAATAAATCTTAAACACTAACTAAACTATATAATTGACTATAAGGGACTGGACCTTTACCATATTTCACATGAGCTACATGTTCTTTAAATCTCACATTAATTGATCTACTGGCTTGTCCTATGTACTTTTTATCACAATCATTGCAATTATCTTATAGATCCCAGACTTTTTATTGGTCTTTATTTTATCTTTTGGGTTTCCTAAAAAATGTCGTAACTTGGCCGAACTTTGATAGACCATTCTTAGACCTAAGTCTTTAAAAAACCTATCAAGGCCTCTTGTCAATATTTTACCCGACAGTTTTAGAACCCTTATATTTTACGAGACAGTTTTACCACTAACCATTTAGTTAGAGTTAGTTAGTGCTCAAGCAACAGCGCCTTGCTCTAGTCTGAACTAAGGGTCTAGAGTATTTCATTGTGTCTTGAATATAAATTAATTCTGTACATCCAGTAAATATGATACCAGTTCAGTAGATGTGGTTCTGGCTGTGAATGAACAAGCTGGGTAGCTCTATTAGCCCCCTCATATCCGTATGCCATGACTATTCTGCACCTAATAAATTCTTGTTACGTCAGAAAAAAAGTGTTTCAAAATTCTGCAGGTAAAGCCATATGCCATTCTGCCCTTGTGACTGTAGTCGACAAACATTGTACTCAGGTTGCAGTCGGGGACACATCAAACCTGATGTCAGTATTTGCGTCCGCAATGTAGAGACCGAAACTCCCAAAGGATCACGCATATCTCTTTGAAGTGCTGGTATTGTCAAAGTTGGGTTTCTTCTGATGGTTAAGTAAATATAACGGTTCTGTTACTGATTAATTACACACCTGCTGCTACTACTGCTTTTCAGTCTATCATGAAGAGATAACTATTCCGAGTGTTCACACATCACTTTACCAAACCGCAACGCTATTACACACGTATCTTTTAGAGTGGGCTTCTTCAAGTAAAGCCACTATTCTTGCATGGTCAATCTCACTTATGACTTGTCCAGGCATCTTTTTATGTGAACTCGTAAAATATAAATGTATTGACTCTAATAATAGAACCAAAAATGAAACTTGAAAAAAAAATTGTTAACATTTTTGTCGCAACAAATTTGCGATCAATACAAAAGATAAACATTTACAAATAAGCCTACAAAAAGTTACGGACGCTAAAGAATTTTCTTGTATAAAAGTAAGGTGATGCAAAACTGTTAACTCTATTTCTATAATTTTTTGCTAGTTACCAGTAGGTAAAATCAAAAAATCACAAACTGTGTTAAATATGTTTATAACACATTTTGAAAAAGTTACTTTAATAATTTTATACCAAAAAAATCTGTCTTTTACCTGACATAAATATTTAAAATCCGTAAATTAAATAGTTTATATTTTGCTAATTTTAATAAACTTTTTTAAATCTTTTCTCTATAAATAGATCTTGAAAATCACTGCCAAGATAAATATATTTTGTAAGATTATATATAAATAATGTTGGTGAGGTCTAAACATTAAATAGTGGCTATGATAAAAAGGTATTAGATGTACTCAATAGTTTGATTTTCGTATTGATCCCTTTTTTTAATCACCGCTGTGATAAATATTCTTATCACAGCGGTGCTCATCTAAACCAACAAGAAAAAAAAAATCTTGTCTGGTAAATAATTCTTAACAATCACTACTGAGATAAATAGGGTAACCAATCGATGTTTCTTTAAATATTATTATATTTATCAAGATATTCTCATACTGTATATCTATATGTAAAAATTCTATTAAAGTAACGAAGTAAAAAAAAAACAATTAAATTAATTATATAAACTGTGATTAATAAACAAATATGTATTTTTTAAATCGCAGCGTAGAAAATAACATCGTGACATACATCATAACCATTTTTAACGAGCTATAATTTATTTAGTATTTACTTCTCCATAACGATATATTAACTTTTAAATATAAGTATAAAATATAGTTTTACTGAAACTTTTACTTTTTAAATATAGTTTTACTGAAAAAATTACAGGGCATTAAATTCGGGGAGCGTGCAAGCCAAAAAGGGATTATCTTAAATTCTGTTGTCAAAGCCACTGACAGAAGGCAACTGTAAGATAATTTTCAGGTTATAACGTTTGTACCTGTTAAAAATTATTAAGATAACACTGTTCATGTCGACTTACGTCCAGACTTTCTTATGAGAAACCTTACATGTTAGTTTAGTTGCTAAGGCTATAGTACTAGTTTTTAGATCGCCTTTATTATTTTGAAAATGTTTTCTCAAACTTTTAACATTTCAGGTCGAACCTGTTTTCCTGCACGACTTTCTCTTTATTCTTTTAATTATGCTGTGTAAACTTTACTTTAAACCACATGTCTAACTGAAAACCACAATAACGCATAATGCTAGCCATAACCTTAATTAGCCGTATAATTCTTATTGATTGAATTCCCGTTAATTAATTAATATTTATAATTTCGCATATCATTTTTCGCGGAAATAATCACACCTCAGGATAGAAATTTGCATATTCTATATGTTAACTGTAATTACGTATTAACTATATAATTAAACTCAGGTGGTACTGTATATTTTATGTTTCATTACATTATAATATTTTTTGCTATATCATAGGTTCAACCATCATTACTTGTGAAGAATATTATTCAAGTTTTCAAATGACCATCATCCTAATTGGTAAGCCCATAATTAAAACAAATATTAACACGCCATGTGTTTACTTTCAGGACAAAACAAAGAAGATACCATCTAACGTATGTTTTATTGACTGGCAAATATCCAAGTTGGGATCCCCGGTCCTCGATCTATCTTACTTTTATTGCGCGTGTGCCTCTCCAGATGATTATCAAAATTTAAAATCCAACTTAAAAACTTACCATGACACTCTGTCACGATATCTTCGAGAGTGCGATTGTGATCCGGATGAAATCTACAGTTTCGATCGTTTTATGGATGAATGGAAAAGGCTTGTTAAACATGGTATATTTTTGGCATTTGTAATCATTAAAGTTATGCTAACTGATTCTGAAGATGCTCCGGATATCACACAGAAAAGGGAGGACGGAGGAGGCATCATGGACACCTTTATGAGTTTTCAATCGTCTCAAGAGGATGAATATAATAAGCGCATTTGCAAGTTGTTGGAGTTTATGGATGAAGAAGGTTATATATAAAATGATTTATTAAAAAATTAATTAAATACATAAAAATAAGATTCAGCTATAATTTGACATATAAAATTACTAATGATTATTTTATACAAATTTTTTTTTTTTAATTTGGATAATTTAGTGATAAAAAGTATTAAGATTTTTCCAATTATTCTTGTGATTTGGTGACCAAAGATTGTAAATTAGATATTGTGCTTTATAGGTGATTTGGTCAAATGCAAAAAAAACGTTTCGAATTATATTGAGTTCATCTTCAGGACTCAAATTTTAGGATTTAGAACACCATCTCGATCTATCTGTTGTAGAGCTCTGAATATTAATTAAATATAATTTAAAACGTTGGCAAGAAACAAATAGTTTTCTTCAGCATTTGATCAATTTACCCACGAAACACAACACCTAACTTTTTCAATTTTCATGATTTTGCAGAATTTTTTTTTTGTTTTATTAAAAAAAATTGGCAACTATTCTAATGGATTATACAGGGTGACCCAGTACAATCTACAGACTCCGATTTCTCCCAAGATACTTAACCTGTAAAAAATTATTTAGACATAAGTTGTTCATGACGCTTGAGTCACCTTTTAATGTCATTAGATTTGGTTTCAAATATGAGTTTTTTTTTTCGTCTAACTTATTTATGAAAAACATTTTATTTATGAAACAAATTTTTGAGATTTTTTTAGCCTAAAATTTATCAACAAGATTAATAATTGCAAGGTTACAAACACGTTTGCGATTAATTAAATTAAGACAGAAACTTGCAGCACTTGCTTAACTTAGAATATCTCTAAGATTTAAAATTAATAACATCTAGAACTTTTTAAAAATTTTACTTTTTAGTTGATCTCGAACATGGAAAATAAAAAATAAAATTATTTTGCATGTAAAATTTTCCGCTCTTTCCAAATCTTACGGCAGAAATAAGGATTTTCTTTTTTAAAAATTACCTTGGCTTTCAAATAATCTTTAAAGTTAATTTCAGTTAAATCCAGTAGTACCAGAAGGTGACCTCCATCGTCTTAAGCCACTTATGTCTGAACCATTTCTTTGCAGGTTAAGGATTTTGGGAGAAGTCGGGATCCATAGATGAAATGGGTTTGTAGTTTAAAAGCTAATAAAGAGTTGGCAGCAAACAACGTTTAGAATAAGAATCAATATTGGCAACTTTTTCCTAAATTAGCCGTCCTCCTATCATTTATATTTGTCCAGATAGCAATAGTGGCATATGATATTTTACGGTTCTGTCACCGTATATGTTTATTAAAAGTTTTAATTAAATAGATTCACACGTTTCAAAACGTGGCAACATTGCTTTTTATTAAACTCCACCTTATGACGTCCGTCAACCAATCCGCATGCATTTGAAAGTCTGAATGGTTGCCTATCTTACTTGGTAAATAGATAAAACCAGTGGTGCCGTCTTCGTTTGCCATTAATAATTAATTACCACAGTAAAAAAAATTATTTCTTACGTGAATTTATAATTGTATTTTTAAGTATCTAAATAGCAAATTTTGTAGTTTAAGTAGTCGTATGAACTATATAAATATATGTTTTATATGTATATAATAATAAAAATATTATATTACTTTATACCATTCCATTTTGCAATGTAGTCATTAGCTAATAAATCTTTTTTAAAACTATATTAATAATAGAAATATTAGAAAATATAAATTTTAACTTAAAAAGGACATTTAACTTTATAATGGAAAATTTATTACAATTTGTATATATTCACATCTACATTTTTATGTATACTTGAAACAAAAATGTAATATATTTTAAATAATTACTGACTATATATATATAGGTATTTTTTAATTAAGTGATATTCAGAAGTGATAAATTAAATATTTTGTGAATAATATTCAAAAATAAAATATTATTGTAAAATACACATATCAAATTAATTGTCTTTTTCAAGAGTGTGTACGTTTTATTTATTGTTTATACGAAATTTTGATTTTTCAGGGAATGCTTTTTATTTTATGAAAAACAAATATCAAATATTTCAATTAAAAAAATAACCAAATATTATGTTTTGTCCCGTTATTTTCACATATATGGTTTAATTAATATGTTATGAATAAACTGTTGTATATAATATTTGTTTAATTATTTGAATTATAAGCGTTAAGCAAATAATTAGGATTTCATGTAGAATTAAAGATAAATATTTTGCTTCAGGTGAAATGTATGAATATAAAATAAATATTTTTAAGGTTTTTTTTTATTTTTCGAGCTGTAAGAAGCAAATTATAAGAAATTGTCCTTTTGAGGTTAAAAATTTAAAGTTTTTGCTTTATTATGTGTGTACTAGAAGGTTGACAGACCATTGTGTAAAAAAATCCTTATAATCCTATTCAATGTTATGCGTTTTCTTGAAACAGCAGATCTAGTCAACTGATTTGTTATGCCTACGCACCAGTCACGCATATTCTTCAACCACATAAGTGACGCCGTCTTTCGACACTTCTTCCTTGAATGTTCTCCTGTAGTATCAGTTGTAACAAGCTGTATCTTGAAATGTCTGCTCATGAAATGTCCCTCATGAAATGTCCCAGATACTGTATCTTTCGTTTTTTAATTGTCAGATTTTTCTTTTTTCATTCGCCTTAGCATTTAGTAGTAATTAGTTATTTTTTCTATCCAGGTAATTTTTAGTCTTCTGCAGTATGTCCAGTGTTAGAAAACCTCCAGTCTTCTTATATCTACTTTTTCAGGGTTTATGCCTCCATGCCATAAAGCAGCACACATAGCACATAGCATCTCAGCAATCTGATTTTCTAGGCAAACTGATATTTCTGACGCTGATCTTGCCTTTTTTATTCAATTTTTTTATTTCCTGGTATCAGTCGTTGTCTTTGTTGATAATGGTATCGAAGTATTTCTATTTTTCTACTTATTGTACTCGTTGGTTGTCTATGTAGATTTATCGGACATTGCTTATTCTTTTGATGCTTGATCAATATGAATTTAGTTTTTTCACGTTCATGGTCAATTCATATTCTTCTCTTTGATCATTTACTTTGTTCACAAGTATTTTTACATTTTGGAGAGAATTGTATCATCAGCATACCTCAAGTTCTTAATGATGTCATGTCTAATTTTTTTAATTTTAAAAGTGTAATGAGATAATGCATCGTGGTTCCGGTAAAACGGTATAATGCTTCTCTTGTGCCTAAACCTTCTCGAAAAACATACTGCGTCTCGCTGATATCTTGTTCCAAGTTTCTATACTGTATACATTTTGATCACCCTTCTTCCCATCTTGGAAAAGGTACTATAACACTTTATCAAAAATTAGATTTTAGATGCTGCTGAAGATAATGGGGGTTTGCATCACCAGAATCAATTTGGTGATGTTCGGAAAAACATATTAATGAGGTGGCTCTTGATGCATTATTAGATCACATATTAAGATAGATTAGATAAACAGAAATATAAAACTGCTATATTTTTAGATATTAAGGGAGCTTTTAATAATGTTTAGTGGACTGTCATTGTAGAATATCTTAAGAATCAGTATTTTCTATTAAAGCTAATTTTCTGTTAAATTAATTTAATATGATAATTAATTATTAAGATAATAGAATGGCTCAGTATAAATTTGATAGTAATATACTAGGTGGTCCTTAGGGTATAGAAATTTATTCAAACCTTGGTATAAACTTGTGAAATCTGTTGGTAGATATAATCTTAGATAAATTTCATAATGTTGAAGACGCCTTACTTTTGGCGTACATAGATGACCTGGTCTTGCTTACTGCGGAATGGAGCCTCATAATATGAGGCTATTATTATTATTATTATTTTATATTATAGAAAAATCGATTGCCGGCTATCGTAAAAGAATGGACTTTAACATATAAAATAGAATTATTTTTAAATAAAAATGTTTACATGAGTTTTGGGGCTAAACTAGAAATCCTTTAGTCAGATTGGCTAAAACGAGTTAAAAATTTTAAATATCTGGTTATTACAATAAATAAAAGTTTTACCTTTAAAAGGGATATTAATATTATTTGTAACAGAGCAGGTAAATGCTTTGCCTGGCATAAAAGAGCCTTATGAAGAGCTTATAAGTTCGAGACAGAGACTTTTATAAGGAGTAAACGTAACCTTTGTAAGGACTAAAAACAAGTTCGACGAAGTAAGAAGTTGGATCTGGAGAACTGTCTCTGGTGCATACTCTACAACATCTATAGAACCAGGGGAGGTTTTGACTAATAATGTTCCATTAGAAGAATTCATTACTGAGAACCTAGTTAAGAAGATACACAAAAAGGGAGTAGATATTGTTAGATATGATTAGCAAATTGTGGCTAATTCGACGCTTTCTAAAAGAGTTCTAAATAGTACTCTCAAAAATCGTACTATTAATAACCGGTAAATGATAACGAAAACGACTTTAAAGTTTATTTATTTATTACCAGATTTTATTTATGAGGGTGGGACTTTTCTCTTTGTTTCTTCTTATTTCTATACATTTTGCTGGAAAATTGGAACTTTTGGGGATAACTATAAAGAGTGATAACAGCCATTCATCTGGTATAATTCCTCTAATATATATTTTGTTAAATAAGTCCAGAAGAATACCTGTATGTTTGCATTCTATCAGTTTGATTATTTCGGGAGGTAATTCATCCAGTCCTAAAAATTTCTCACATTTTAGGGTTTTTAAAGTGTACACGACTTCTGAGTTTGTCATCAAGCGTCCCCTTTTTACTTTTATTCAAAGTAGAATGGTCCTGCTTAGCCTGTAGTAATTCTGTTTTTTTTTTGTTTTTGTACCACTTCTCTTTGGCTTGCTTTATTTGTTTGCAAATTATTTTTTAGATATTGCGGTGATGTTTATTCAAAAGTTTATTCCCGATTTATCTTCTTGGACACAAAAGTATATTGTAACATTGGTTGTCACGTATTCTCCACAGTTTGGCCAGCGTGTATTACTAATTCTTAATGCTCTGCTTCCCAGGTACATGGAAATTGCTCTCTGGACTAATCGTTTTATTTGGACACCGTTCCACTTTTCGGCTTAATTTTATTTTCTATATTTTAGATAAAAGATTGATACATGCCTAAAACTATATGAGAAGTGTAGTAAAATATAAGAAATATATGAATTTTTCACTTAAAACATAATAATAAACCTGACATCATATTTTAAAGTATTTTTAGGCATCCATCAAACCTTTTTTTGTAAATTGGTACAAAAAATACTTTAAAAAAATTACATTAAAAAAAACGATTATTTCTAGACACATTTTTAATCACCGCGATGTGGCGTCCTCTACAGATTATTTAAGTACTTGGTTTTTAAGGTAGCGTTTTAGCGTTAGTTTCAAGTTTTTAGACCCGTATTATATTTTATTTAAAAGATGCTTTTTTAAGTAAAATAATGATGGTGAGGTCAAAAAATTTCAATTTAAATATAAACATTTTCTTAAACAGAAATATTTATTTGTACGAATATAAAGCATTTTACTAGTGTGTATTTAAGTCAATCGGTTTTCGAGAAAAAAAATTGTTCGTGTTTTTTGTTTAAAAGCAGAGGATAATAATTGTTTATTTCTCAGCCATTTTAATTCCTAAAAAGCTCAAATTCTCAACATTAGTTTAATAGCTCAATTTAATTAGCATTATAAGGGGTCGTCGAAAATTCAATTAAAGTTCTTCATTTACTAAAACAGCGACATTATTATTAACTACTCAAATGAAGTTTTAATGGGACTACTTATGTTCCATGGAGAATGTGCTCAAATAATAGCAAGAACATAAAAAACTTAATTCATTGTATCTAGATTTACAAGCAATAGATAACGAAAGCTTATTTATACTACAAAATACTTGGTTAGTTATACATACATTAAGTAACAAAAGGAAAATGTATTATTATAGGAAATTTTTGAAATGACTATCATTATTCTCCTAAAATTTATAAAATCGTTTTCTGGTGGATATATTTGTCGCTCTTTTAATATCAGCTTTATCTAGCTGTTCAAAACAGGTAATAACTTGCTGACGTAGCTCTTCTTCACTATTTACTGGTGTTGTGTACACACTTTCCTTTAAATTACCCCACAAATAAAAATCAAGGAGTGTCAGATCTGACGATCTCGCTGGCCAATCCCATGGTCCCATATGCCTAAACCATCTATCATCAAACAACGATTGTACCAATGTCTGCCACTTTTAAAAACAAATATATTTTAGGATTAACCTATGGATATTTTTTTTAATAAATTCATAGAAAATAGCTTTTATATAAAGAACATATTTTGCAACATTCCAATTTATTCTGCAATTTTTATAGTGGCAATAACATTTCGAACATAAGGTGATATTAAATATATAAAATTTATGTTTTAAACCAAAAAAGTCGTAAAAATAAATTACTTTCATTCTAATGAATTATGTTGTTTAATAATTAATGTTGTTGAATTATGTATTGTTTAAGTTTACGTTGCAAAAAATATTGTATTTTATTTAATACAGATATTTCATTGTAAAAATATGCATATTTATATAAATCTTTATGTATGCCTAAATCGAAATATAAAATAAGGCTAACAATAAAAAAATAAAAATTTATATTTAAATTATTTTTTACGTAATTGTTTCTAAAAATCCGTTTTGTGCCTGTCATTATTTTTTAACTAAAACTACGGTATCTGAAATTATGTTTATTATAATATATTTTTCTAATCTTAACATTTTAAACGTAAATACAAATGTTTAATAAATTGGATTATTTACTTAATAATAATTTATTTAAATAGGTAAGAATAGCAAAGTTGTTTTTTATTTAAATCTAGATTTTTAAATAAGTAACTGATTTATGTTATAAATGCTTTTAAACATTTGCTTATCAGGTGTCAATCAAAATTAAATTAAAGTAGTTTAAGCAGCGAACTTATGAAAAATAATTTAGAATATCCATATCAAATCATAAATTTAAAATTGGAATAAGGATTATATTTTATACTTAAAATATTTATTAAAATAAATATATAATGTCTTCTATAAAATAATTATAAAAATACTACGAAATTTAAAAAATCTACAATTCTGACGACATCAGTAAGTTATTTTTTTACAATTTATATACGTTTAATGAATTTATATATTTTATATTGTAAAAGGAAAATAAAATATATTAAGTAGTAAAAAATTTAAAATAAATTTTATACTTGTTTATTTTATTAATTCTCAAATCCTAAGTTAAAGTTTCAGGAAAACATTAACTCTATATACTTTTTATATATCTCTTTACTTAAAAAATTGTAGTTTTAGGCAAATATGTTATTTTTATTTATTTTTTTTAACTAACTGGTAAAAAAGTTATGTATAACCATAAAGTAAATACAATTGAAATGCCGTTAAATATGTAAATTAGTGTTTAAAAATGTTGACTATTAGATATAGAAATTGCAGCATAATATGGATCAGGAGAATAAAGGATAAAGTCCAATTTTTAAAGCTTGGTAATTAAAGGAACTGATAAGAAATTTTCCAAATGAGTTGCAGATTTCTACCAAACATTACGTGCATGTTGATTATCTTAACTAGACTAAAGATAATATAAATAAAAATCTACTAATCAAAGATTAGATAATTTTAAGTTTATTTAAACGTAAGTCAACAAAGTATAATTATACTTAGTCATGCTGAAAAAGCCTATTTAATTTAATAATAAGCATCATTATCATTATACTAAAATTTTAGAATCCCGTTCAGCCCGTTATTTAATCGTAACAATCGGTAAAATTTTTGTATAAATAATAGTACAGTAGTTTTAGACAATTGTTTTAACAAAAAATGTCAAAAAGCTGAAATCTGCTTGAGTTGACTGTCTAAATTCATATGTTTAGGAACTTACTACATAATTGTAATATTTATTTTTTGTTTTCTTTTTAAGAAATTGAACACTCTTAAATTAAAATAAATAAAAATTAAGAGGTGAAAAATTCTTCCACATTCTTGGTAATTTCAAGACGTATTTTTAGTATGATAATTTACCATGTTAATATTTTACACTTTTGGGTATGTAAAAGTTTCTTAAATGTTTCTTTTATGTTGATTAACAAGCAAGAGTTTTTCTGTAATTTTACTATGTTTCACAGTAAAAAAAACATAGCAAAAATTTTAATTTATGTTTATTGCTATTATTCACTAAGCTAACATACTTGTTCATAAATAAATTTGAATGCCACGATAAAAAGGGAAAAATTTCCAATTTTTTTTGTGGTAAATTAACTCACACAATTAAATATGTATAAAATTTACATTACAGGTTATGTAAACATTATTTTATATAATTGTCGCAAATGTAAATGTTTTATTATCTAATTAATATGTAATATAAAGAAAATGAAAAATTTTTTCACTAAAATTAAAACCTCAAATTATCTTTGCCAAATATCGTCACTATAAGAAATATGCTTCAAAACAAAGTTTTACTTTAAATATATAAGCACAAAATATAAAATATAATATTCATGATCAACGTATATCTGTATACTATGAAAAATAAATTGCTTTCAAATGTTGACTGTAAATTTACCATAATGTTACCTATCAAAAAATTGTTATTTAAAAGTTTTTGTAATATAAATTTACATTTTCATTATATTAAATATAATTGTAATTTACAATTACATTTAATATAGATTTACATTTACAATTTTACATTTTATACCACATATAAAAAGAAAAGTAAAAAATATAAAAATGGCATGCCCTATTCACAATTAAAAATGAAAATATTTCTTTTAAAATATTTATTTCAAATGTTGGCTTTATTTTATATATAGGCTAAGAAAGAAAGAAGGAAAGAAAGAAAGAAAATGTGCTATATTACGTAAGAATAATCTTGTGTACAAGCATCCTACAAGCAAAAAAAAACAAAACAAAAATACAATTCCAAAAATTTACAAAACAATGAACAAAATTAAACACAAGAAGACAAAACTTTTTGAACATACTTGAATTAAAGATAACTAAATAAAACAATCAATTACTAGATAAAGGCAAACTTGTTGACAAAACTAGAGAAGAAAAAAGGGGAAAAAAAACTTTCTAACATGTCCAAGGTTAAAACCTCATTATTAAAAATCATTAAAAAAGTCATCCAGGTTATAATATGCCTTAGCCAATAAAAGCGTCTTTAATTCTCTTTTAAATTTCTTAACATCCGATATATGTCCAACACATAGAGGAACATGATTGTAAATTTTTTTACTTATGTAAATTAATGAGTTTTTGGTAAGGGAAGACGTAGGAATAGGTAGGGGAACATCATTTATACGACGAGTCAAATGGCCAGTGTCAGAGGGTAGTTTGGGAATTTTGTGAATAAGAGCAGCTGTTTCTAAGATAAAGAGTGAAAAAAGAGTTAGGATTTTTTCAGAAATGAAGAGGGGTTTGCAAGAATCTCTTAACTTAGCAGAACACAGGTATCTAACTGCTTTTTTTTGAATAACAAAGACAATGTTAAGTAGCCCCTTATTAGTTAAGCCCCAAAAAGGCAAGCAATACCGAATATGAGATTCAATAAGTGAAAAGTACACTGAACGTGCAACCACCCCTCCCAGCTCTTGTTTTGCCATTCTTACTGCAAAACATCCAGAAGATAATTTCCCAGCTAAATGTAAAATATGATCTTCAAACCGAAGGCGACCATCAATGGTAATTCCTAGGAACTTGCAGCACTCTTTATTCTGCAAGAGGGAATTTTCGTCAAACATCAGACCCTGAACATCGCACTTAAACCCCATAATAGACGTCTTTCTTACATTAAATACGAGCCTGTTGGAAGCACACCTAAAAAATGCTAAAAATGCCAATATGTAAAGAATTGTTTATGGCAGAAACTAAAGCATTTAAGGCTGAATCAGGCAAAAAGAGTAACAACCTCGAAGATATCCCATCAGCTCCAGATGATTTATGGTTTTTTAGGCGTTTAATTTCATTTTTTACTTCGGTAAGATCGACAGGATGAAAGAAGAATGAATGCTCAACCGACACTTGTTGAAGATAGTGTAAGGGATCAATGTTACTACGAATGCCCTTGAGCAAGATATTAGGTATATCACAATAAAAGTCGTTTAAAATGTCAGGTCTTAACTCCGGTTCAGATACTTTTCTATGGCAATGTCTAAAATCATTAATAATCGACCAACACTCTCTTTGCCTATTTGATGACATATTTAAGCGATCCCTATAATAATTAGATTTTGCTGCTTTAATTGTCTTTTGTACAGACTACGGTATTTCTGATGATATACAAGGATACTTTCATTTGTGGTATATTTGCACAATTTAGTCAAAAAAAGGAGGTTTTTAGCTGAAATTCTAAGGCCTCTTGTAACCCATGGCTTTCATTTCTTAGTTTTAAGCCTCATTTTAGGAAAGCACTGATTGATCTTATCACACAGAACTTGAAAAAATAAAGTAAGTGGGTCAGAATCCGTTTCAAGTGCATTCCAATTTACCGAAGCTGTAGCAACGGAAAAAGCATTGAAATTTTTCCTGCTGAATGAAGAAGTTATTCGTGTGGGAGAAAGAACGTGCATTTTCAAGTCGTAAGAATTTAAGATACCTAAAAGAGAAGTACGTGGCAAGGTTTCATCAGTGTAGTTGATATTAAAGTCACCAGCCAATATAATGTAACTGTGTGTACATACGTCTATTTCATGATTGTAAATTTACAAATTTTTAATAATAATATAAAGTTGGACAAAATAAATGTTGCGTTCGCATAAAGACTTTAGTAATAATTTAACATTTCACTGAGGAAAACCACAAATGTTTACAAACAATATGTCTAGTATATATGAGATATCGACCTCACTTTTACCAAAAATTCTTTTTTTTTTCTTGATTGAAAATTGAACCAGCTATACGAGCGGCTTGTTCCAATCACCTAAATCAGGAAAAGATCGAGTTATAATGGGATTAAAGCAGATTTAAAGGAATGAGGGCACTTTAAAAATTTGGAAAAAGTCAATTTTCGACCTCCAAAGGTAAGGATTTTTCATTTTTCGGGTCGACCTGGTATATATAAAAATGTCAAATTCCATCTGTTATAATACTTACTTTTAGTGTTTTTTTTTTAATTAATTTTATTTAATTTAGTGTAAATTTTTATTTTATACCATGCAAGGAAAAAAATTGAATTTGTGTTTTCTATTTACAGTTAAAAGTGAAAATGGAATATTTATTTCAAATGTTGGCTTTATTGCCTGCCTAGATTAATGTATTTTTACATGTACGCATGTCTATTCTTTACAATGTAAATTTACAAGTGCATTTTTACATAATAATGAGCAATTGAGGCAAATTTTATAATTTAATGTAAAGTACATATTATATTAAGATATTTTTAAAAAAAGTACATGGGTGATTACATAATAATCATCAAATATCTACATTGAATGAAGAACAATTTTTTTTGTACTATGTAAATTTATAATTCCTTAGCATAAGACTAAGGCCATATAAGCTAATTTTTTGATAAATAAATAGGCAAAACTACCACGCCTACAATCAACAAATCATACATAAATATTTATAAAGAAAGACGTGAGCAATTTACATTATACGTTTTTTGCACTTTTAATTAAAGCTTTGTAGGACGGGCAAAAGAGATATTAGTGCGTAGTAGAGTAAAGATTATTATTATTATTTTGAAAAAGATAAGAGGAAAGTATATACGTAAAATATCATCTATAATAAATGTCATGTATGGATACTGTTTACCTATACAGGGTGTCTCACGACGAATAGACGCGATCGATATCTCGGAAACTAATTTTTCAAAAATTTTGAAAATTTGGCAACATGGCACAGTCGATGGGGGCTACACAACTAAAATATTTTGACAGTTGTGACGTTTCCGGTTATACCGGAAGTATGTGTCAACTTCGTTATTTTAAATGGAACACCCTGTATATTTTTACATTTTTGGCTTCCACGTGAAATTCTAGGTATATTTTGTGTATAATGTCCTATACCTAAGTGTAACCGTTTTTGACATATTTTTAATTTCATGTGAAAAACTATGTTTATAAGCCCTAACATAATTACCGATTACTCCCTTTTAGTAGCCTTTATTTATTGGTTAGTTTTGCTTTTATTTTAAAGGAAGGACCACTTTAAAAGACTATTTTAATATTTGGCTAAAAAAAAGATACAAGGGGTTCAAAAACTAGCATTAAAAATTAAAATGAAAAAATCATTAAAAGTCAATTTTTTTAAATAGAAACCCCCTATTTTTATTATTTTTTCATAAAGATAATTAAAAATAAGGTTAACTTTGTATAAGGTTATCTAGTCCAAAAATTGATAGTTTCCGAAATATTGGCAGTTTAAATTTGGCTAATATTAAAACCCGTATAGTAAACACGGCTCAAGGATTGTTAATTAGTTGGGCATGACGGTTGTCATAGTAACCGCTAGAAGCGGCAATAAGACAATGGATTATATGCATTAAATTTATAAGTGACTTGCTATTTAAGTGTTCTTCGTAAAAGTGTAATTTAGTGTCTAATTTATTTAAAAAGTGTACATTTCTGTTATAATCCATTATATTACTGCCGCTTCTAGCGGTTACTATGACAACCGTCATGCCCAACTAATCAACAATCCTTGAGCCGTGTTTATACGGGTTTTAATATTAGGCCAAATTTAAACTGCCAATATTTCGGAAACTATCAATTTTTGGACTAGATAACCTTATACAAAGTTAACCTTATTTTTAATTATCTTTATGAAAAAATAATAAAAATAGGGGGTTTCCATTTAAAAAAATTGACTTTTAATGATTTTTTCATTTTAATTTTTAATGCTAGTTTTTGACCCCCTTGTATCTTTTTTTTAGCCAAATATTAAAATAGTCTTTTAAAGTGGTCCTTCCTTTAAAATAAAACCAAAACTAACCAATAAATAAAGGCTACTAAAAGGGAGTAATCGGTAATTATGTTAGGGCTTATAAACATAGTTTTTCACATGAAATTAAAAATATGTCAAAAACGGTTACACTTAGGTATAGGACATTATACAGAAAATATACCTAGAATTTCACGTGGAAGCCAAAAATGTAAAAATATACAGGGTGTTCCTTTTAAAATAACGAAGTTGTTACATACTTCCGGTATAACCGGAAATGTCACAACTGTCAAAATATTTTAGTTGTGTAGCCCCCATCGACTGTGCCATGTTGCCAAATTTTCAAAATTTTTGAAAAATTAGTTTCCGAGATATCGATCGCGTCTATTCGTCGTGAGACACCCTGTATAAATAGTTTACCTATATAATTTAACATGTAAAAAATTGATTTTGCTCCTGTAAATTTTTTATTGTATATTTATATTTTAGCACAAAAAATACATCTGAGACAGAAATAGTTAATTGCAATAAACAGGAAGAAATAAGGCAAATAATATAATCCTACATGGCTGGGTTATAATATATAGAATATATTTTTTAGATAACATTTACTAAATGCATTATATTAGTATGAAATTAAATAAGAGAATATAGATAATAATGTTATATAACACTTTATACAGCACATTATATAATCACGTAACCCTAAAAACATATCACATAAGATGGTCTACATCATTTAAGTTTGTAAGCAAAAGATACTTTTTCATGCTTTCTAAATTTTTTGCCTCATTGCATATGATGCTAAATGATCCTTTATTTAACTTTTTAACAATATCACACTTTTCTTTGCTCTAAAGTTTATAAAAATATCTGAAAAATATGACTTTTTTCTAGATATCTTCGGAAAGAATCGAATCTTTTAAAAATGTCAAACCACATTTCAATAAGTATCAACTTCGTATTTTTTACGGGTTCTGAGATCCCAATGGCCATCCCCGAATTTAAGACACTCTATACATGTGTATAATACTTGATAATATCCTAAAAAAATAACACATAATAATAATATATAATGAAATAGTATATAATAGTATCTAAATGTATCCAAATGTAAATACCAGTAAAAACAGTTGTAAATATATATTTAAATAGTTATCGTGTCGTTAAGTTTTTTTATCACCCCTATCAAAAACTTAACATTTGAACACTATTATCATCTAACTTAACTACAATCATTTTCTTGATTATGAAGATTAAAACCCCAAAACTACTGTACTATAGGCAGTTTTTTTTTCACCGAGATTATAAATAGCTTAAAAACCCATTTAAATTTATTAGTCAGTCTGCGATTTCATACGTTTAATCATGTCCTCCGTCGAGTTAAGTGCCAGTCAAAAAAAACTTATTAAAAACGCAGTGGAGAAAAATGGAATTTCCAATGCTACCATTACCGCGGACGTTGGATCAATCAAAGGTGATAATTATTTGGGAATCATACATACGGTGATTGCAAGAGCAGATAAAGGTGATGAAGGTTTACATTTTATTCTTAAAAGTGCCCCTAGTAATGAACATTTCAGAAAACGGGCTAAAATTAACAAACTATTCAAGCATGAAGCTTATTTATACGAAACAGCCATTGGTAGTATACAAGAATTCCAACAAAAATTTAATTTAAAACAACCTTTTACTGGGGCTGCTAAATATTATGGATGCATCCTAGAAGATGGTAATGAATCAATACTTATGGAAAACCTTAAAGAGTACGGCTACAACTTATGGGAAAGAACAAAACCAATGGATGATGCCCATATTACTGCGGTGTTTACTGAATATGCCAGATTTCATGCAGCCTCAATGGCATTTAGGCATAAGGAACCAGAAAAATTTAATAACATTACAAAAGAAATAGATACAATACCAGCTCAAGCAAAGGAATATGAGAATACTACCCAATTTCTTAAAGAATTTATAGGTGCCTGTTTTACTGCTGGATCTGGAGCAGTTGCAGGTAATGAAAAAGCAACAAAAGCATTGGAAAGATTGAAAGAAATTATTATAGATGTTTTTGAAGCTTGCCAAAAAGTAAAGCAGGAAACTGTTGTGATATTACATGGAGATTGTTGGTGTAATAATATATTATTTAAATATAAGGTAAGTTTAGACAAATATATATATTTTTCCAAATTTTAATAATTTCCTAGAGCTTTTCTAACTTCTATGATTTTCCATAAGATATCATACTCAATAGATCATTTTTCCTCTATACATCATGTTGTCATGAACTTTACTATTGCTTATGTCTCGCTGAGAGCAACGGACAATCATAGAAAAATAGAATGGAATCTCCAATTACTCCTTCAGCTGTCTCACCAAACAAGGATTCAATCAGTAACTATAATGATCTTAACTGATTGGATAGAAATCAGATACGACTATTTTGATTTTTTGGCAGAGATAGAAAATATCTTCCAGATACTGAAACAAATTTGAAAATTGATCAAAGAAAACTCAAATTGCTTGGAATTTGCAAGATCTACTTCTACCAACTGAAATAAATGAATTTCGGTGATAAAAGCTATGTATTTATTTTCAGTAAATGAATGTTTTTTGGGATTGTTATTTTTAAAAGGCATTACCGATCTATAATCCCTTCTATACGTGAGTTGTTCATAAATTCTGTTGCTGTCTTAGGTCCCTTTTGTCGATAATTCAAGACAAAATTCTTGATCTGATATCACTTTTCGTTATAGTTCAGATCAAGAATATTGTTGAAGAACTTGAAACAAGGTAAACTGGTACTTTTTGTGCCTCATTGTATCACCTTGTAGGTTTTTGGCCACCATGTATTCTATTTCATAGATCTTTATCCCCGAAAATCTATAAAAGTTACTGTAGAAGTATTAAAGCACAAAACTCCTCTATACAAAAATCAACTGAAAGTGATGTTTTAGATACAGAAATTTCTTGACAATCATAGTGTTTGATGGCAGCAGCTAAATGCAAAGGATAGTCATAGAAAAAGTTACTTTAAATGGCTGAAAAAAAATGAGAAACTACTTGGATTCTCTGTTAAATAGAATTAACCGGAGAAATAAAAATGTGTGCTAGTGATAAAAGCCACAAATGCTTTCATTTCAAAAGCTATGCTATCTGACGACAAGTGAAATGAAATCCAATACAGGAACTTGTCTTCATACTGAGGTTTCCTAACATCCAGAGCTATCACGTATCCAGTGCAAACTATATAAGACAACTGAACGTTAGAGAAATGAGCACAGAAAACTAGATAACAAGCAAGACAAGTCGAAGCTAGTCTGGTTGCCACCAGAGCAAAAAAAAACAAAAAACAAATTTATGATTTTAACCTTTTCTAAACTTGAAACTTTAGAAATTTGGCATTACCAATAAAAGACTTAAGTGCATTTAACATATTTTTTGTGTATCATTCTATTATTGTTTTTCTAGAACATAAACCCAAATCAATGCAAGTCATGCACAATCATTAAATTAATGCAAAACATGACTATGTTAGCACACTCATCCTACAACATTTTCACAGTATTTAACAAATATTTAAATATAATCAATGATTTTGTTTAACGTACCGATACTTACATATTATATTTCTCTATCCTTAGGATGAAACTAAGACTAAACCCTCCAAGGTCTGCTTCATTGACTGGCAACTATCGAGGCTCGGATCCCCAATTATAGATCTCGCATACTTTTTCTTCTGTGCAACTTCCAAAGAAACCCTCCCAAACCTGAACCAGTATCTAAAAACATACCATGACACCTTATCGGAATACCTACGGGACTGCGATTGTGATCCAGAAGAAATCTACAGTTTTAACAGCTTTATGAAGGACTGGAAGAAGCTTTGCATGCGTGGGATATGTGTGTCTTTAATCATGATCAAAGTAATGCTGTCCGATTCTGAGGAGGCTCCGGATTTGACTAAGGAAAATGGTGGAAGCTTTCTGCAAGCCTTGACTAATTTTGATACGGCCAAGGAACCTGCATATAAAAAGCGTGTTTGTGATATACTTGAGTTTATGACTGACAATGGATACTTCTAAAAGAATTATTTTGTTCATAGTAGATTTATTTATTTATTGTATAGTTAGTCAAAGTTTTTTAATGAGCCACTGGAGTACAGATCCTACTTCATTAGGATTCTATTTTCTTCTTGGATGATCCAGGTTTAAAGATTGTTTAATATGTGTATATATTTTAGTATGTGATAAGTCTTGTGACTGTCTCTTATCAGTAATCACATCCAGCCAAAGGAAAAAAAGACGTAGAAGAAAACACATTAAATTATGATTGGGTTGGGTTTGGTTGCATTCAGACCATGATCCTAATATTGTTTTTAATTTTTTGTTTTCAAAGACCATTGCTTAGGAAGTTAATGAAACACTGGTGAAGGTTATTTGATTCAAAACAATTTTTCGAAAAGAAATGTGATTCCAAGCAGATGTTAAACCCAGCATTTAAAACTGAACTAAGCTCATATTTAGATACGTGTAAAAAAATAAATCTTGACCAATGGGAAGCCAGTATTGTGATTTTTTAAAATTTTTAGTTACTTATATTGAATTTTAGATTTAAAATTGTATATAATATGTCGATATTTCCAAACAAAAAAACTGTTGTAAAAATTGGCATAAGTTTTTTATTTCGATATTTCCATCTATTATCTGGAAATATCCACTTCATCTTATTTTTAGGTCATATCTGAAAGGTTTGCTTATTATTCACATATCTCTCTTAATATAGAGAGATTCTAGAAAAAAATAAAATTCCAGATAGTAAGTAATTGGAAATTTCGAGATAGTAAGTGGGTGTTTCCCAATAAAAAACAAAAACCTGTACTTACTACCCACGCATTTTCATTTAGCTGCAAATTGTGAGTTAATATAATAAAATGTTCACCTATTATCTGAAATTGTCTACTTGTTACTTCTAAATATTCTAGTTAACTCTACTCTACTTCATTTATAATATTGCCAGTGTCCAGAAACTAAGACTTATTACCTGAAATTTTTAATTTTTACTGGAAATCTTCGCGCAGTAGCAATTTTTAATTTTGGCAACAGTTAATGGAAATATCCACATAATATCCAGAAGTAGACCTTAGAGGATTCAGTCTTGGTTTCATCCTTAGGATAGAGAAATATAATATGTAAATATCAGTACATTAAAGAAAATTCTATATTATTTAAGTATTTGTAAAATATAATGATTACTTTAAAAACGGTATAAGATGAGTGTGCTCATATCGTAATTTTTTGCATTAATTTAATAATTTTGCATAACTTGCAAGGATTTGGGATTTTATTCTAGAAAAACAACGATGAAATTATACGCAGAAAATATATAAAATGCGCTCATTTCAAAAGTCTTATGTCAGAGAGTTAAACTTTTAAAATTTCTAGGAGTTCTTAAGTTTAGATCTTAAGTTTATATTGATAAGTTAAGACTGAAATATAATGATATGTAAAATCAGATTAAAAATTTTGTCTTGATTTATCAATAAAACAATGGTAGAATTTATGAACAACTAGCATATAAAAGGGAAATATATTTTAGATTGATGAAGGAATAAGAAATGATCCTTTTGAAAATTATAAGCCCAGAAATCTTTCATTTACTGAGAGTAAGTTTAAAGCTTTTTCCACCGCAATTCGTTTATTCCAGTTGTCAGAACTGTATTTTTGCTTATTCCAAGGAATTTGAGTTTTTCTTGAGTTATTTTTAAATTCTTTTAAGAAATTTTAAGATATTTTCTACCTCTACTTGAACTTGACTTTTATTTCTATCCAGTATCTTGTTGTAATTTTTTATTTCCCTCAATTATTGTAGAACCATTGGTTACTGATGCCTTGTTTGGTGAGGATGAGACTGATTCCTTGTTTGGTGAACAATCGAAGATACTTCCATTCCATTTTCCTATGATTCTATGAGTCCTTTGCTCTTAGTTGATTTAACCACAAAAAATAATAAATAGCTTCAGATCAAGAGTTTTCTCTACAACGAATATTAATGTTAATAACCTCCTCAGACCCCAGGTATCAAATATGATACCTGAGGATTTAATTTTTTTTTCGACGCGCTGAAGCAATTAGCCGCCAGTTCCCGATGGTATCATAAATGATACATAGCCAAATATGCGCACACATTTTTATTTCGCCGACGCACGCTGTAGTGGTGAGGAGAGGTTAGGTTAGTGTATTGTTTACATTTGCAAGTGCACGTTGCATCATTATGCCTTTTGAAATTACCTTACTCTGACGAAAAGAAAATGGCATTTAATTACATCACCAAACAACAACTGAAAAAATTGACTTACACGGAACTCATATTAACGAGATCATGCAAGAACATGTAGACAAAGCCGCGACAAACTATTGCCTCGTCAATGTTTCCTGAAACAGAGAGTCTACTATTACTTATACAAGACCAAGTAATATTTACTCGTACTAATTTAAAATTTATATCAAAAGATGTAATCAAACTCTGAAACCATCTTCTTTTAGGAAAGGATAACTACAAACTCTACTGGGATCACACCATATTGACCGATCAAAAACTGTTTGATGCCTGAATGACTAATAGACCAGACATAATTTTAGTGGATATAAAGTATAAGAAATCTACGTTGATGGAGGTAGCTATCCCAAATACAAACAACTTGCTTTAAAAACATGCAGAGAAAATTTATAAATATCGCGACGTATTAACTGAGTATTATTACGTTTAGCTAAAGGAGAACGAAAAGAAAAATTAATCAACTAATGTAATGTAGTGCTTCACGTAAAACTCTTACTTCGAGAAATATTTACAGAACAAACCATTAAACGGATTTTTAGTTATTATTTGTACATACATTAAGAAATATATTTTCCTAATTGCTTGAATTTATTGTGCAAAATTTGTCAATTAATTGTTCCAAAAAAAGAGATACCCACACGGGTTCATAGGTTAATAGCTTAACCATTAACATATTCAAGCAAAAAGAAAAAAACAAGCACGTTTTCACCTAAATAAACCCACAATAGTCAGTGTTATTCAGCAGAGAAATTTGCCAATCATTGTGCTAAAACGAGAATGAGAAACTGGGGTATCCCCCCATCCAATTACATGAGACAACAAAAATTGCAAACAATATCTTTCACCGACCATACAATTTCCGTCAACTTACCATCAAGGTAATCTTACTTGATAATGGCATAGTTTAAGAAAATTAGCAACCACATACCATAATTACTCGAAATTATAATTTGTATTCAGTCACGGAAAGTTGTGCGCGGTATATTATAAAAGTACCATCACTTAGATAATATTTCCGGTAATTTTTCTGTGTAAACATGTGCGAACCAACATCCGATTTAAACCTTTGGATCGAGGATTTTTTGAGGAAACGACGATTTTCCAAATATGAGCTGGAACTAATCGGCAACACCACCAAGGGAGATGGATATTTGGGAGAAGTGGCTTTCGTAAAAGTCCTTACGGGCATCGGGAGACAAGAGGAAAAAACATACAACTTGGTAATAAAATCTGCTAAAAAAAGTGATGAACTACGAAAGAAAACCCCAATTAAAGAAGTTTTTGAGCGCGAAATGTTTATGTACAACAGTGTTTTTCCTGCATTTCTATCGCTGCAAAAAGAGAACGCCGTGGAGGATTTATTCATGAAGTTCGCCAAATGTTACAGTGTATACAAGGAACCGCAACGGGAAGCTATTCTTTTACAAAATCTTAAGCACTTAGGGTACGAGATCCATGATAGAACAAAACCTCAAAATTTGGATCATGCCCTCTGTGTGTTTACCAACTATGGAAAATTTCATGCTCTGTCTTTAGCGATGAAAAAGCAACATCCAGAGCTATACAGTAAATTAACCAAAGACATGTCAGACTTGCTATTGAACTTCATTATTCAAGCTAATATGCTTGATAATATGACAGATACATATAAAGCTGCTTTAGAGAAACTAAAAAAAGACGATGAGAAAGCTTATAAAAAGCTTGCAAATGTGGATCAAGATATGATTAAGATGAATTTAACCAAAATCCGTGATCCAAAAGATGGCTTGTCAGTGATTTTGCATGGAGATTGTTGGAATAATAATATGATGTTTAAATATCAGGTAAGATGAAATAGTGTATTTAACATTAAAAAGTAGAAATACATTTAAATAAATAAAAAAAACTAAAAATTAAATATCCATTAGCTCTTAGATTTGTCAAGGTTGTCATAATATATAAATTGACTGGACATGTTATTTTAATTCGTTTTATCTCAAAGTTCTTAGTGTTTCCAAATCGGTTCTGGACATTATTCTTTTTGTTGTTAATGTTTTAGCTCTGGTTTCTGTGGAGTATGTTAAAATCGGTTTTACGTATATTTTGTAAATCCTCAACTTGCTTTTTGTACTCTACTCATTTTATTTCGCCATATGATGATCTCTCAGGTTTCTTTTGCCTGATACCTCCACTCATTAAATTTGTGTGCTGTTGCTTTCGTCTTATATAACAGGCATTGTGGGTCATCATCATTCTTTGCTACGAGGATTTCATTGTTAGCGTTACATAATTCTTGGGTAATGCTAATTGATGTTCTGGTCCAAAATCTTGATCACGTCATCTAGTCGGACCCTGTCAGATACCTTGGTTAAATCCACAAAACAGAGCTTGTTAGGTTAATCTATTGGACATAAAGTCTTGCTGTTTTTGGGTATGGCTACCTTTTCCATGAGCCTATTATCAATGGTTTAAGTAAAGAGTCTGAGACACGATGCTAGTAGCGTAACATTTCTAAAGTTATTACGGTTACTTTTCTCTCCTGTTGTATTTATAGATACAGATATTGTAGCGTTTTTCCCGTTGGTAAGGTGTCAATTAAGACAATTAAAAATAGTTAACTCATTTATTTATACACTTCCCTACAAAAATAGAATCATTCACGTCTACTAGACACGGGTAATAGAGATTTTTATTTTTACTGTATTTATTTAAATCTTGTGCCAATATTTCGTACCTTACTTCACTGAACTGAAAACTGACTAATATCGGCGATGCGTCTCCTTATATACTCGGCAAAACGTTGTGCCGGAAGGTTCCCGCTTAAGCTTCGAGTTGTCGTGTCGTGTACCACTTGTGTCATTCCGAAAAGACCAGTCTAGACCGAGAAATCAACTGGTTTCTCGGTGTTTATAATATCATTACAATATGCTTACTCTCCATTCATCTGGTATGGTTCCGGATCTAAAACAGCTTGGTGAATTCTTTTTATAGTTCCATTCCCCGTATTTGATGAGTTCATTATTGATGTTAATGATGTCAGGAGTTTTCCAGTTTTTCAAGTTCTGTATTATTGCTTGAACTTCCTCTATTGTTATTTCATTTTCACTGTTATCGTCATTCGGGAGAATCTGTATTCTTGATGTGTTTGCATCAGAGGTATATGTTTTCGAAATGTTACATCGTTATCGAAATTACAGCCTAGTCAAAATAAATTTTAGGTTTGCAATAATTCAGGGAAAGCTAAAAATTTACATAGATGTTAAAAATAGTATTACAAATAAAATGTCAAAAATCCTTATCAATCCTCCTTGTGCTAAAAATTTTATTCAAGGTCAAACGTCAAAAATATTGGTTTTTCGCGTTTATCTCGTAAACGGTAAATTTTATCATAAAAATAGGTTAGATAAAAATTGTAGATCAGAAAATTACCTACACAAAATGTTTCTACATTTTTTTTCGTGCGAGTCACGATTCTTGAAATATTACGGTTCTAAAAGTTGAAAAAATCGTATTACACATAATATTATGCACACATTTCCGCACCACCTGTACTATACGAGGTAGTGTGGTCGGCGCGTTTTTTTTATTTATTTACTTAAATTCATCAAAAACGACGTCAGCAGATAAAGATGTTTTTGTAGTTCGACGAAGTTGCTCTGCAGCTTTAATATTTTTTTATGATCATTGTATCAATTGAATATAACGATCACATTATTATCAAAATGTCTATGTACATATTGAACGTACTTTTCAAAAAGAACATTAAATGTTTCTTCTCGATCCCACACAACACGATGTAACAGATATCCTCCGTCTATGATATAGGTACCGTTTGTTTTATCAATTTTATCAAATCATAAATTGCTGACTTCTGTGTTTTACGCATTCCAGCATCATCGAAAAGAGATAACGGGTAAGGGGATAATTCGTATTCAAAGAATTTTTCAAGTTCATCCTGAAATGCCTTGGTAACACTCATGGGTTGAAATAACAACACAGGATCTACAGGTACCTTTTCGTCATGTATTTTTATCGTACTACTCATAGTTTAAAAAGGAAGTACTTTGTCACTGCGTTTAAATTTAATATTATTAAATGTTTGACCAGTCATTTTAGTTATAGAAGCAACTCCAACTTCATAAGCATTATGGCAATTTATTCTATCATCGCCGACGACTTCAGTTGCAATGGACGTGATTTTGTCAACCTTAGGAAAAGGGTCATGTAATAGTAATCAGTCAACAAGTTTTTTAACGTCTTCAATATCCTTTTCACTCGCGAATCACTTGCGTCAACATGCTGATCTGTTGTATCCATTCTGACATTAGCGAGATTTTTCAATCCTTTATATACAGCCTTTAGTGCATGCATATTCAATACAAATTTACTCATGGCACTATCTTGAGTGTTCCTTCCTCGAGAAAGACCTCCATCTGTCTTCATGCATCTCATCATTGATTGTTCAATCACCATATCTGTCGAAGTTCCACAATTAAATTTTTCAGAACGTCGAACAGTAAAAAATCCTTCTGTAAATCTCCTGTAAATACTAGGATAAATAGAATCCTTTAATTGTGTCATATCCTGTAGGTACAGGTGTGCAGATTTAACATAAGGAAGGTGACTTGATGCATGAAAAAGACAGTTACTTATTGTATTGAATGTTTCATAAGATACACTGTGGAGTAAGAACGTATGTCAGTATTTTTGAAGAAAGAGCGTATATCAGTATATATATCTCAAGAATGGTGACTCGCACGAAAAAAAGTGTAGTAAAATTTTTTGTAGATAATTTTATGGTCTACAATTTTTGTCTGATCTATTTTTATGATAAAACTTACCGTTTACGAGATAAATGCGAAAAACCAATATTTTTGACGTTTGACCTTGAATAAAATTTTTAGCATAATGAGGATCGATGGGGATTTTTGCCATTTTATTTGCAATACTATTTTTAACATCTATGTAAATTCTCAGCTTTCCCTGATTTATTGTAAACTTTCATTTTGTTTTCTACTTATTTTGACTGGACTATTATACCAATTTATTCACTTTCATCTCTTCAGTAATTTGTTTTCCAATTTCGTGGTATGTTCCACACCTTTTTTTGACTGCCGCATAGATGTCTCTCCATTTATTTTTATTTCTTTTTTTTTAGTTATCTTATATCGTTGTTTGTTCGATTTCTAGTTATTTTGTATGTCTCATACTCATTCCGTCTTCACGAATTCACAATTCACATGCACAAGTTCTTTTATGTCGTTGGTGAACCACAGTTCTCTATTATCATTGTTGTTAAATGTTGCAGTCATATAAATAATAAATATATAATTAATTTTGATTTCTTTAATATTTCAAAAGCAATAAATTTCCTTATATTTGCTAATTTAAATGCTATCTTAAGAGATATCCAAATCGACCTCCAGGTACTTTTGGTTTCTTATTTCTTATACTATTACGGCTAGGATATAAAAAAGACTATGCTTTCTTCACATATTTTCTTTTTTCTGTGCTTAGACTTTTAAAGGAACTCATTCTCTTCCATCCAGCTTGTTAAAAACGACTGAAAAGAGTTTTCGAGGGTCTATGACACAGTTAATCATGATATAGTTGTTGAAAAAGAAGGCATTTCATTATAGAAGCGCTTTGTAAAGATAGATTTAAGGTTTACTGAATATAGTGAGTTTTGAAAGCTTCTGGAATTATTTTTGACGTATTTTTTTAATGTATTCCAGGCCGTAGGAACAATTTTCTGCGTTTTTTAGGCAATTGAAGAACAGATTTAGTTTTATTGTCATAAAGTCATGATTTTCTTCCTTTTTGACTAGGCGACTCTCTACTATTCATGTATCTTCATTAAAGAATCAACATCTCCAAATTTAACACTGCTTTAAGAGGAATAGGATATGACATATTTTCACTTGACACATGTTCTTTTCTAGATGTTTATATTTTAAGCTCTTAACTAATAAAGATTGGTTTAGTATTCACCTACAGCCATTACCGATAACGTCAGTATGAAGCTTTATGACTATCTTGATTTGGTTTATTTAGACTTTTCGAGAACCTTTGACAAAGTAAACTATATTTTCTTATAAAACTGAGGTACTTCATGCCGATGGTTTCACAGTTTCAAATAGATTTCAATATTTCTACTCCAATCGAGGTGGTATTCAGATTCCTTCATTAAGATTCTGTTAAGGACCAATTCTGCTTAATATATTTTTACTTGCTCTTTAACAATTCAGGGTTTTAATGAACGTTCTTATTTTGTTCAGTTGCATCATATAAGAGTTTTATTGTTTTACGAGGGAGCTGGGAAACCTATCAGTATTGTGTATTTTAATTGAACTTTGAATATCCAAGTCCATCTCTATTTTCTTTATAATAAATATTTGTTACTTTTACTCGGATCTATAGTCAAAGGTCTTTACAACATATATTTAGAGCACGATTCTTGATTTGTGACTGTTGTAGATACAGATCTTGATATTCATTGCTCAAATTTTTCACTTATCAAAATTCAATTTATTTAACTGGTGCCGTATCAAAGAAAAAAAAATTAATGGAACTAAAACTGGCGCTACTTCATGATAGCGAATCGGTTAATTTTTTAGCGTGCAATAACAAAATAGAACAAAAATCAACCGTAGTGAATAGGCAATACTTTTTTTTTCGTAATCAGTTTTCTTCGAACATATTTTTATCCTAATCTTACCAAATTCTTGCATTGATGATCCAGTCAAAATCCAAATTCAGAACCAAATAAATTGTGATCTTAAAGTTAATCATAAATCATACTACTTTTAGGACACCACAACTTACGCAACTATTACTATTCAGATTTTTAATAATGCATTCAATATTGAACTGTTAACTACAAGGGTTTTAATTCAGTTTTGCGAAAGATTCCATCGCTGTAGCCGCTCTAAGTTAGTTCTAGACTCAAAGTTCTATTGCAATGTCGATTATGCTCAAATGCTCTGATTTTAAAGAAAATAGAACACATTTATTGTAGTAGCAAGTTTATATGCGATTCTAATAAATACTTTAGAAATTCGTTTAATTTTAACTGCTAGACCATTAATTTAATGGAATCAATCAAAGCAGATGTTTTATCAACTGCTCTAGTCTGATGGCAGTACGACTAAAGCTTAATTAGACTTTATTCGGTTTCAGGTTATCAAGACGATCTTTTCATTTATTACTATAAATCTTATTAGTTTTCTCTTAATAAAAGAAACAAATTCAGCAATCAAAATATTTATCAAAAGTATTTTTTTTAGGATGCCTCCAAGAAAAAACCAACCGATATGGTATTTCTCGACTTCCAACTTTCCACCGTGGGATCTCCAATCTACGATCTTTCTTACTACCTTTACTCCATAGCAGACGAAAATCTTCTCAAATACCATGACTTACTCCTGCAGACTTACCATCGATCATTAGTGAGTTTTCTAAGAGAACTTAAAGAAGAATCTATAAATATTTCCCTAGAAGATATTAAAAGACATTGGATCGAATATGGTAAATTTGGTTTGACTATGGCAGCCCTCATAGTAAAGGTGGAACTGTCTGAAGTTGACGAAGTTGTGGATATTGCTGAAGTTGCTGAAGCTGGTGATTTAAATGATACATTTAATGTAGAAATTAAAAATATGGATGATTATGACAGTAGAATGAAAGCTGGTTTTAGGCATTATGCGTCTTTAGTGTAAAATCTTAACAGTAGGTTATTGATTTAAGTTACGAAGTTATAAATTGTACCTAAGTAGTAAGGCCGAATTATTAACAGTTCTTATAAATAAAAATATTATTTAACATTTATTATAAACATTATTCATTTATTATATTCATACAAAATATTTTTTATTATTTGACTTATTTTAAATACAAAGAGTTAATAAGTCTCCTAGCACAAGAACATTGAAAACTGTAAGAAAATACATTAACAAAAATGTACAACAAAATTATCTATTCACAAAATTTTAACAATTAAGTACAAACATGTTAATTAATAGATTAAAAGATAAATTAAGCATAGGGATTTGGATCCTGAATATTTCTATAAACCGTGTTGTCAATATGGACCCGGCTTTTAAACCTTTCAGGCAGCTCATTCCAGATTTCTTCACGAAGATTATCTTAAATAAAAACCTCATTAGTATTTGCTCACGTTTGTACTCATTTACTCTTACCATTACACCTATAAGCCAAATCAGACCAAATAATTTGCTCCTGTGAAAAGCACAACACTCCCAACTGGCCACCCTTCAAAGTACTATCAAAGATATTTCCAGAATCAACCAGCATTCTTTCACCTTCAAAGATCTTAAGCCTGATAAGTCCGATCTTTGGTCTGTGAATTAGGAACCAACGGTACGGAGTCCTCTCTTTCCATCCCTGATTTCTTGGATCAATCCAGAGTAATCTTACTTGATTCTTAGTGTCTCCAGAATGCCACAGGGAGTTTCTCAGGTATGTTCCAGGTCCAGTTTCAGAGTCAACCAACTTAATTTGAATGCCCGGTTCTGCGACTGCTCTAAATGGTGTTGGTTGCCAGTAGCCTTGTCCGTTCTTTTTCCACATAACTGTATAGAAACGACGATTGTTTTGATAACTGCAAAAATAATTATAAAATTTTTAATTAGAACTTATAAATCAGCAAGTAGTTAGTAATGGTTAAAATTTGAAATCTTTACTATGGTTGAGTTTAGAGTTAAAAGAGAAGTAATTTGAAAGACTCTTTTTTATTTGGTGTATATTTTCATTGATATAACATGAAAAAAAGCATCTGCATCAGACATTAACTATCGCTTTTCTTTAGACTCTTAATTTACTTATTGATACATACCTGAAAATAAATCCAACATAATCATCATCAATATCAGTATCAACAAAGAAGGTGCCTTCAAAATCAACGCCATCCAATTTATCATGACCAACAGCTAATCCCGGATCACTATTCATAGTTTGAACAATTTCGGCACCATGATTATAAATTTCCCAATGTGGATCGATTTGCGACTCACCTTCCGGATCTAACACTACTGTTTGGAATTTACTGAAATCAGTTCTGTAGATGAGGGAGTTATTCGGGCAATTATCGAATATATTATTTTTTGGGTCATTGTCATAGTTGTCTTGGCAAACATCTCCATAACCATCACCTAAATTATATTTATCCTTACAAATGGAATAATATGTCATTTTATCCATGAGCTTACCATCACTATCTGCTTGATCTGGATTATAGACATAACGACAATTGTCTACATTATTAAAAACTCCATCCTCATCGATATCGTTATCACATTCGTCACCTTTGCCGTCTCTGTCGGTATCCCTTTGATCTGGATTTGGTTTATGTTTGCAATTATCTCTATCATCACCAACACCATCACTAAAATATATATACAAATTAGTTTGTAATTTAACTTTAATAGAGACTTAATTTACTGATCAATATCGTCAGGGCTATCGCATACATCTCCCACTAAATTATCATTAGTATCTTCTTGTCCAGGATTGTATATTTTTGGGCAGTTATCACAAACATCACCAATTCCATCACCGTCAGCATCATATTGATCTCTATTAGCTTTTTTCGGGCAGTTGTCACGGTCATTTGGAATACCTAGGAGTTGAGTCTAAAGTGAAATAAATTCAATAATGATCTAAATATTATTACCATCATCATCAATATCAGGATCACAGGCATCTCCTTGGCCATCATGGTCAATATCAGACTGATCTCGATTTGGTACATAGGGGCAGTTATCACAAGCATCTCCAACTCTGTCAGGATTCTGTTCAGAGTCTCCTTGATCAGGGTTTTTGTGATAGGGGCAATTATCCTAATTATGTAAATTGTTATAGTAGCCTAGTTTTTATTAATGTCAAACTTACCCCATGGATGATTCCATCACCATCTGGATCTGGATCACATACATCACCAATTCCATCACCATCAGCATCTTCTTGTCCAGAGTTTGGTGTTTCAACACAGTTATCCTGAAACATTATGTATTATATGAGCTTTCTCTTGTATCTCAAATTAATACTTACTTGTTTACAACGGCTTTCTCGGCATGGCAGTTGGTTATCTGGCCAGTTATCCAAATCTCTATCAGGGCCGCAAAATTCTCCATTACCAGCATAACCAGTAACACATTGACAAGCATACTTATGCCAACCTAAGTCAACACATCGGGCATTTCTATCACATCGAACTCCGTTAGGACAAAATCCTTCGCCCTGATGGCAACCGACGCTTTGATTGCCAATGAATCCGTATTCACATGGGCCGCACTGATAGCTACCCTAAATTAAAAATATTTGTGAAATGCCTTTATTAGGAAGAGATATAAACTTACCATAGTGTTTATGCATCTTGAGTGTTCTACACAAATCCTACTATCAGCGCATTCATCTATATCAGAACAAACTTGACGATTTCTTCTAGCGTCTTCTAGACCTATGCCTTGGCTTCCATAACTTCCTGTGAAACCAGGAGGACATGCACCACATCTGTATCCGGGCGATAAGTTAATACACTCTACGTTTGGATCACATGGATGAATTAGGTCACACTAAAAAGACTTTATTGAATTTTTGCTTCCTAAGCTAATGCTGTGTACCTCATCAATATCTCGACAGTCTTCTCCATTTCCAGTCATTCCTTCTGGGCATCCCGAACATTGATAATAGGGATCTTCGCTGAGTGGAGTGCATATTGTTCCTATATTAAATCTTAGCTTAAGAGATCTTTTGTGTCATGTAACACACAAGTTTGTATTAAGTCACAATTGTTGCTATAGGAAACTGTTGAATTTTGCACATGAGACACGCTTAGGTTATAAATATAGACAACAATTATATTATTTTAATTGAAAACATCGAAAAATTTATTGATAAAAAATAGTCTAAAACTTGCGACTATTGAGGCTTTAGGTAAAATGCTTCTAGATATCATCTATGTTGGCTTATTATTAAAGATCACAGGGTATTTGAAATATTAGTATTCAGTTTAGGACAAATCATTGTAGAAGGTACAGACTCAAAGGACTAGAGGGTAAAGACTTAAAGACTAGAGGGTAAGCATCTGAAGGAAGATTAGTAAAAATCCAGCATTGATTTACTTTCTTCCTAAAGGATAAAGTCGTTTCCAATATCTGCTCATTAGACTTTTCACCTCTTCTAATTATTTTCTTTACCTTTAATGTGTTATTTATCCCTTTCATGTTCTTCAATCTATGACTAAAAAATTTGCTCTTTTCTCTTTTTTTATCTTTTTGTGAACAAAGTAGAAAAGCCAAATGATTAATAGATGATTCCTATCCAGATCATAGAAGCTGACTGACTTTTTTTGATAATTTGTCTGTTTTAACATCATCAGCTCTACCGTCTATGGTACCTTAAGGAAACTTCCTTAAAATCCACAATTAACTTTGTTTCAAAGTGTGATTTCATGATATTCATTCCTTCATTTAAGTGCATCAATTAGATTCTTTTAAAATCTTCCTAATTATTACTTAAAGTTATCATTATCACCTCCTATCTATAACTAATTATTATTTACTCTGTTACCATGTTCGCATTACTTATGTATTATTTGGAATATAGATCTTGTAATAATTATTCAGTACATTCAAATTCTTCTGCTTCATTTCATGTCTTTCACTTATCCAGTTATTAATAATTAACTCCTTAGAAAAGCCAGAATATATTCTGACAAAGAAGCAGATTTTCAATTCATTGTTTTTAATTACTTCTCTAAAATTTAATTGAATTCTTGGTCCTTGCATGGTTCTTTTATTGATTCATCATGGATCACCGTTTTCAGACAGCAAATACAGACCTACATAGATCCTCCTCAAAGGCCAACTGATGCTTTAAAGATGATTTGTCTACTATGACTATTTATTTATTAATTTATCACTTTGAATCATTAGCTTTGAACTGCTCTTCAAAAAGGTAGTCCATTTTTCTCAAAGAGACTTCTTAATAATAAAAAAATTCAAAGATTGGAGGGACACAAAGTTATAGTCTGATACCATTGACTTTGTGTCTCCAATTTCTGAATTTGAACTGCTCTTGCTCTATTATCTCCTAGAACAGACTTCTTTAAATCCAAATTCGATTTTCTATTTCTGTTCTTCTTAGCAATCATGATATAAATTATTATTGTCATGAATCACCATCATTTTCACCTCCTTCTCAATTTCAAATTCATTATCGTTGACTTTCTCTTCCATGATGGTCATAATTCTTATTTTGCTGCGTTCATTTAGATTTTATCTCAGTTCTTTCTTAATGCTGGTGATATGATCCATGGCTTTTATTCTTTAAAGCTTTTAGAATTCTGTGTCACTCTATTGGCAAAAATTTTAACTATTGTGGTATATCTTCGATTTATCTGGTTCTCATCAAAGTGAACCATTCTCTAAGTTTTTCATAAGTTCATCTAACTTATCTTCTAATTCTCATTTTTGCATTATTTGATTGGATTGCATCCACCATTTTCACCTTCTTCTTCAATCACATTGACTTTTTGAGAAGAGATTATCCAACCTAGGCAGATATGATAACTAAATAAGGGTGGTTTCAAGTATTTTTCAGAAACCTGAATTAGTGAACTTCAGTTTCATAAGCTTCGTTCATTTCACAGAGTTATATTTTATTCTAAAAGATATGAAAGGATGAAGAGGAAAATTGTAGCTATCTAATATATCAGATATCCAGAAACATACTAACGGAAAAAAATCTGGAACTTTCGAAGAGTGTATTGAAAATGTAATTGAAAATAGTTAAACAAAGACTAAAATTCTAAAATAAATAGTAATAAAGATTACCTAAAATAAATATATAACATAAAATTTATTAAAATAAAAAAAACAGAATAACATTAATAAATTTTAAATATAGAAAATAATATCTACGTTAACTAGTTAGGTACATATTTATAATACTGAAAACTTAATTAAATACAAGAAAACGGTTTTTTAATGAATTGTAAAATTTCAATTGTCAAAAATTACATTAGGTTTATGGTGCGGGTGTGTACGTACATTTATACAGTAATATAGAGTAAGCAGACCAGTATTGCAAGCGGATCTTCCATTAAAAACTACTGATGAAAAAAAAGGAATATGACTTGAAAAATATTTACCCTAATTTTTTACTTTTTAGGTTTGTTTCCCCATATAAAAAATTATTAAATTTTAAGACTATATAGAAATACAAAAATGTTCCTATTTTTGTTTCTCTACTACTTGTATTATTATGTATTATGTAAATATTAGTAGCTTAAAACAGCATTGTTTAGTGATAGTGTAAGTGTGTGTGGTGCAAAATAACAGAGCAACTAATCAAATTAATTAAACCGTAAATTAGGTGCAATTAAACGAAATCTCAAATCTGCATCCTAGGGTATCCAGTAACTGGATATGTTCTTAAACTTTCGAGCTTTGCTGTCTATTCCGATTAAGCCATGTTCTCCAGACAGGTGCGCAACCTGTTTTAAAAATAAAACAATCCATTTAATTGTAATGCTATATTAAATTACTATTGGTTTTGTTACAGAGTGTACTACAGTGTTCTACTGGATCTACTCACTATTATAGTTAACAAGTCTGAATCTATTAATGCTGTTTTAACAATATCCATAACTAATACCATAGAATACAGTTAGGGTGTTTTTTATGTGCAAAGCCAATGGTTACAGAAAAACTATTCATGCTCAGCCATTTTGAATAATTTATTAGTAGGTATAGTATATGCTAACGATAATTGAGTGAAAGAATTAAAAAAAAATTAATATACACTTATGCACGATATCCCAGGTGTCTGATAAATAATGGTAAAGAATTTAGCAGCAGATTTGTTTTTAAAAAAAATGAGGTTAACTTAAATGTTCCTAGTCCGAGAGTCCAAGACAACCAAGGTAGACGGTGATAAACTTTTTAAAACTTTTGGCCATAAATTTAGCATTTATTCTTCGTTTTGAATAACATTTGGACAATGGGTTTTTGTTATATGGCAAATATTAAAATTAACCTATTCTCAAATTATGTCATAGGACGCCACCAGCAACATTTTGATTTTTTTTAGTTAGTTTTGCTTAAAAAAATATACTTTCAAAATCTCTCAAGATTAAACCTTTTATATATGAAAGCTTTTAATGTAATGTTTAATTTAATTTTTTTCTTTTATATTTTTATTAATAATTTTTATGTTTTTCTTTAAAATAGGATTCGAAATTTTAAAGATTTCATTCGATTCAAATTCAGTATCAATTATACTAATAAAAATTATTGGCAATAAAAAAATCGAATCAAAATCCTATTTTATTTCCAAAAACCAGTTTTAATTATTATACATTTATTTATATCTTATCAATTTTTATTGAACCTAGAGAAATATTTAAATTCTTATATAAATTAAGAGAATATGTTGCAATATTAAAATATGATATAGAATAACTAAATTCTTAAAATTTATTTTTTGATTTAAATATTTTTGAAATTATTTAAAATTTTTATATTTTTTTTTTATATTTGACAAGATTTTTTTGAGGAAAAAGTTCTAAAAATTCATATCTCAAAACTATCAGAACCCTAATAAACATAATCAAATGGTTTGTTAAAAATACCAAAAAGTATATGTATATTAAAAAAGTGCTTAAAATTAAATGTTAAAATTAAATAATTTAATTAATTTTGACTAACTATAATTAAATTCAATAAAATAAAGAAATACTTTAAAATTTTATATTAGCCATATTTTTATTAATATCCAATTAGTATACTAGATTTTGCTTTGTTGGGAAAAAAATTAATTTAAATTGATTTGCATGATTTCTGTTTTAACTAATTATCAATTTATTTAATTTAAGCTTTACAAAAAAAAATATATTTTTATAACATTTCTAAATTTTTTTCACATTTTCTCCATGTAAAATAAAGAATTTTATTTTTAGTTGATAATTATTCAACAAATATTTATATACATCTTCTTTATTCGAAAAAATAAGAAGAGTAACTCTACAAAATTTAAATATTTTTACCAAACATTTGAAATATTTGGGACATTTTTAAATTCAAAAAAAAAGTAGAAATTAAATTTTCGCTAATTTTTTGGAAATTTTAAAATATTTTATTGTAGGTTCTTGTCAAAAAAAAAAAAATTTATGATATTCATGGGATTTCTAGAAATAAAGGGTTTTACCAGTCTATAATCATAGTTTACTATCTTTGTATAACTTAAAAGCTAAAAAAACTTAACATCATGAGATAGGTATGATGGGGTTATCATGAGATAAGCTAAGCCTGTTTTCGCTAAATGCACAGAAATACAATGTTTTTCTTTGGTCAAATTTTCCAGTTGCTTTTGGACCAAAAAAACGCTTATTCGTTTTTTGACAAAATCTCTATAGTTTTCTATTTATTTTTCTAGGTACTTTAACATCATATATTAATTTATATAGTAATTGCCTTATAGCAAATAGAAAAACTGTTGCCAGATCATCAAAAATTTCCAAAAAATTGCCAATAAAAAAAAACTTTTATTTATTATTAACTCGATTATCGTTAGATGCTACTATATTAATAAGAACTCTTAAAAATTATATAAACGCAAGTTAAAATCCATGCTTTAAGCTTAAATATTTATATTTATATTATATTTTAATATTTATTTCCGTCTTAATATATAATTCAAAACACTTTTTTACTATAAATACCAACCCAAGTGCAACTAGTTCGCGTTAATCTAACATAAAACTAAATTAATTCCTCATAAATTGATTTATTGATAATAATACTCTTGCATACCTGGAGCACAAGGATTACGCTCGCAAGGGTTACGCCGGCATTCCCTTCCATTACCCTCAAATCCAGAAGGACACGGGCCGCATTCGTATCCACTTGGTGTATCTCTACAGTTGGCTCCTGGGAAACATGGTCTGTCATTGCAGGTTATTAAGCGGGTGCAAGTGTATCCTAAAAAAAGAGAGACACACGTTAACTTTATTTTCTTAAATTCCTATCAGAAGTATACTGACCATCACCGCGGTATCCAGAAGGACATGGTGCGCATCTAGGTCCCTCTCTGGTATCCATACAATGACTCTCAGGTGCACAACCTGGAGGATTTGTGCTACAAGTTGGGTATACCACAGGCGCTGGTCTATTTCTGCACAGTTCACACTCTTCAATCAGCCGTCGTAAGTTATCAAAGGCCTCTGCTTGCTTTTCACACCTTTGCATTTCCAAGTTAACTACTTTAATCAATTGGTTGAGGGCACTAATCACGCCAACTATAAATAATTAATTTATTTTCTAGAGAAAATTTAAATAACAGGATTGCTCACCATCTTCCATTGTGGTTACAATAGGGATGTCTGCTCTCTCTCCTGTATAACTGTATCCAGAGTCATAAGGTTCCTGAGCCTGGATATTGGGGTCATCCCTAAGGGAGTTACTAAAGAGATCATCACTAAATCCTTGATCTACTATTTTTTCTAAAGGTAAAGGACACTCGTTTCTGCTAAGTACAGCCCGTAAGTCTCTATGACCATCTATGTCCATAGTGTACTTCCTTTCATGAAACTAGATAAAGAAGAAATGTGTATCGATGATCATAACTTCAGATAGCTTACTACTTACAACTTCTAATGTAGGTCTCCTCATACTGGTATACATATCTCTCATAGATTTAGGGGTGGCAACCATTCCATAAGCTATACAGTCTATGTATAAATTGGCATGTGGCGTTGGTTCAGTCTGGTTAACAGCTAAGATTAGGGATTTTATAACAGTGTCATCATGGAGGATATCTACAGTGAAGTTTTGTTCTCTGTATCTACTATCTTCTAATGTTTGGACAATAACTGAAAAGAAAATCTTAATATTAGCATGTTTTTAGATTATATTCAAATGCATCAGTAAGCGAGATGAGATTATCAGAAAAAGTACAAAAATTCTTTCCAATTAGCTATTTTAAATCGTTATAGTTTTGGAGGACCTCAGGTTGGCAAAAACCAGACTGTGTCTCCAAGTATTTCCTCCTTAAATATTTCTATAGTATTCTTCTTTTTCATATTTCATTGTAAAGTCTCATGAATAATGAAGTCTCTCTCTTGTCTCTTCATTATCTGCAGTGCTCTTGTAAGTATTGAAAAGGTCTAAGAGTTGTATATCAAGGCTATGTCAACATTAAAAATGATGATCAGGACAATAGGAATAGGCCAACAAAAACATTGGAGAAGCTTATCAGAGAGCTAGTCTGAGAGATTTGATGACGCTGAGCGAACTGTAAGTGTTACCCAGATATGTCAACCTAGCCAGGGGTAGTTGGGGTTGTGCTATAAAAGTATTTCTTTTCATCGATGAGCGATAGACATTGACTGTTCCTCACAGGGCACCCATATTCTCACTTACGGTTCCTTGTGCGACACCCTGGGCAACTGCTTCGACCTGCAGGCTGAAATAAGTGAGGATAGCCAGATATGGTGAAAATCTGTTGCTGAGCAGTAGCAACAGCAGTACCATGTAGCGATGTCCAAGATGTACCTCACGCACAGGATCACAAGGAATATGGGAGGTGCCACTGTAGTAGCTGCAACCGCTTATATACTACGATGCACAAGGGAAAAGAAAATTCCACTATATTATCATTCTATTAATTCAACATAGCTGAAATAAATATTTTTTCTTTTTTTTATTAGATTTTCCCTGTTTTTTTACTTTAACCTTTAATTTTATTTTAACGATTAATGTTGTCTTATTCAGATTTAGGTAATAACTGAGAAAAATATTTAAAGAGAAACTAATAGTGAAGTAACAAACTTCCTCAAATCAATAATTGAGCAGGTATAAACTTATGTCTCTTTCTAACACTGCTAAATCTGTTGCGCTATTTTACCGTTCTATTACACCGTTCTAAAACAGCTAAACCGATTGTGCCCTTTCGTTTCCATGACCCTTTCTTTACTTCAAATCGTTTATTTATAAGTCTTGCTCAAATTGATGGCCATTATTTCTAATACACGCGTAACATCGCTTTCTTATTTCTCTTGTGGTATACTGTAACGTTAGTTTTCGTCTCATTATTACAAAAGCATTAATTTTGCCTATTGATTGTTCCCTTGTATTTATAGGTTCGAAATACACAAGTTCTTTTGCATGGCCCCAAACATAAAAATCAAGCGGCGTCAAGTCCGGTGATCTTGCAGGCCATGGGATGGGGCCATCTCTGCCAATCCAAGTATTGGGAAATGCATTGTCTAGATGCTCCCGGATCACCAATCTCCAGTGCGCTGGGCACCCATCGTGTTGAAACGTCATTTGTTCTTCACTGAGAAAATTTGGAATCCCGTTCAAGAGTTCGGGCAGATAATTTAATAAAAAATCTAGATAATTATCCTCATTCAAATTATCCGGTAAATAATGTGGACCAATAAGGGTATTACTAATTAGGCCTGCCCAAACGTTTACTGAGAATTTCCTTTGAAAGGACACGACTTTCTTAATTTTTGGGTTTTCTTCTTTTGGGGCCCAATAATGCAAATTATGAAAGTTGGTAATTCCCTCCCTTGAAAACTTGGATTCATCTGTCCACAGTATGTTTTTCAAGAAATCCACGTCCATATGTAGCAGGAGGCGGCAAAACCGAATGCGTCTTTGGTAGTCGTTTTCTTCAAGATCTTGCATAGGAGTGTAATGAAAGGGATGCTTTCCGTTGGCATGAAGAACAGACCAGACCTTTCATAGGTTTAGATTGCCAGCTACAGTCCCGATACTCGTTGTGGGATCTTCGTCAAAAGCTTCCAGAATTCGTTTGTCATCAGCAACACTACGTTATCTGCGAACTCCAGGTTCACGGCGATTTAGAATACCAGTTTCTCTTAAGCGTCTAAAGGTCGTTTCAAAAGTATGACGATTAGGTTGGCGTCTATTGGGAAAACGCTCTTGGTAAATTCTTTTTGCTTCTCGTCCATTTCCATCAGCTCTACCATATGCCATTAGGATATCGGCGTACTCCTGGTTTGTAAAGGCCCCAGTCATAGTAGGCAACAGTAACAATAAGTTAACGAAAATGAACAAAACTTAACGAAAATGAATAACAAAAACAATATGCGTAGAGCGGAGTTAAAAATACGTGAAGTAGCGGAGAAAGACAAGTCTCGAATAAATAATAATCGTATTATGGTTAGTGACAGGTAACAGTTTAAGGTAGCAGGGCACAAAGGGTGTGTCGCCGAATAAGGTTATAGCGTAACAGGTTTAGCTGTGTTAGAAAGAGGCATAAGTTTATACCTGCTCAATTAGGTTGCTTTCAAGAAATTGGTTCACGCGTCCTTGAAGACAAAGTGATTTGTTTTTTCTAAGGTACCTAATTATTTTTGTTACATGTGCAATATCGTTAGAAAGACTATTAACTAGAGAGATTTTTTAACATATCTTAAAACCCCACGACTTTTTTTATTATTATTTTTTCCATTGTAAAGTTGACGTAACCTTTTTTTCTATTGATTTGAGGAAGTTTGTTACTCCACTATTAGTTTCTCTTTAAATATTTTTCTCAGTTATTACCTAAATCTGAATGAGACAACATTAGTCTTTAAAATAAAAATGAATTGTGCGCCATTTTGGCCAAAAATTTTAAAAAAAATGAAGGTTAAAGTAAAAAACCGTAGAAAATCTAATAAAAAAGGAAAAAATATATTACTCCTTAAATTTGAGGAAAAACAAAAAAATACTATGCGTTTTAAATAGCCAGTAACCTCACGTATTCACCATTTCCGTTTGACTTTTCACCTTCCAAACACCCTGTATAGAGAAGAAACCAAAATTGCAACGTGGAATATACGAGGCCTAGGTATGCAAGAAAACTGGCCAATGTAGATGCTGAAATGTATAAACTAGGGATCAAGACAACAAACAAAAGGTCACTAACGAGGAAGTTCTAAAGAGAATAAGTCAAGATAGCCCCAATATATAAAGATAACTTATAGAAAAGATAAAGAAAGCTCCAATACATCGTGCACGTTATAAGTGGAAACGGATATGAGTTGTCCCGATTCCTCATCAACGGAAACAGAGGGCAGACGATTGTGGGCAGATTGCAGAACTTATGGCACAGATGTAAATAGCTCCGCACGGGACTTCAGAACTCAGTTCACCGAGAAGGCTGAAAATCGCTGAAGGTCTTTAGAATGACCCCCTAAATGTGAAATGTGAGCTATTTACATATGTGCTTATGGCTAAGGGAAGTGATTATGGCGAAGTCTCAAGAAATTTTCATAGATGCGTTTTCACACACCATTAAAGCCAGTTGGATCGTCACCCTTCGTAAGTGCCAGTTTCCAGTTAAAACACTCATTACTAGCCGAACCAATTTTAAGCCTTTAGGCAAAGTGATTATCCCATGAGATAGACAAAAGGCTTAGCTATGTATGACTTGCATCTCTGAGGAACACGACAGCCACTCCGAATGAGACGAAATGGCGGTAGGTTTAACGGAGTCAGGTTTTAGGAGTTAGGCGGAGTCCTGAAGACTCTAGATAGAGCCATTCGCAGAAATGCTTTGATGCTTAGGTTCGCGAAGCGTTATACTCTATTCGGTAGCACTCGAATTTTTGCTTTTTTTGGGCTGGCTACCAAACGATGGCATAGTATGTAAAAAAAGGTTTAACAATAGGTAAAAAGATCCTATGAAGGACAGACCCCAGGTGTTACCGAAACTCTTCCTTTAAGCGCAAAGTATGCAGGCGGGTTTCTTAATCCTGATATCTGCGTAGACGTACCAACAGAGTGGATACTGTCACTCTGTCATACGATCATACTGTCTTGGAGTATTTCAGCCACACGCGTAATTAGTTCATCAACCGGTAGATACTACAGAGTTAAAGACAGTACTTTTCCCAGTGTAGCCTCTAGTTGTTATCGTTTTAGAAACCTCACTACTAAGCTCGGTAGATATACAGGGTGGTCCATTTAACTTGAGACATCGCAATATCTCGAAAACTAAACATGTATCCCGAAAATGTTTCATATGAAGTTTGAATGGTTTCCAGAGGGTCATAGAATGACGTCATTAGTTTGACCTTGAGTGGAAGTCTTTAAGGTGAAATGAAGGTCAACTTCCCTTTTTTGCATAAAAACCTCTATTTTTTTAAAAGTATCTGATTTAGCGTTAAAAAATAAGTAGCTTTCATCTGACACTTTTTTACATGCGACCTCTCCTTTTTAAGATATTAATTCTTGATTCTTTTACGAATTTTTTCCTTGACAATGACAATAGAAACAGAAATATCTTTGGTTCAGCAATTATTCAATATTCTTGTGACAAGGCATTGTTAATCAATGATCAATGCAAGTTGTTATGATGCGAAAATTTTCTATAGTGAACAGATCTCACGTATTTATCCCGTTTTTAGGTATTTCAGGCGATTGTAAACAAATACTGATGAATAAAGTAAATGAGAGATTATTTTGGTTCAAAGTATCCGTTCAGTTATCAAGTATTTGACTATTTTATTGAGTGACTATGGAATGTCTAACAATAAATAAAAAAGTTGAAATGGTCCTTATCTATGGTGAATCTGAATGGAATATTAATAGAGCCATTGAACTATATACCAAGCGTTATCCTAAACGGCGACTTCCATCACGAGCATCATTTTATCGTGTAGTGAACTACTTTATAGAAGATAGAAGTGTGAGAACGATAAATCGATCACGAAAGAGAAGCATTACCAGTCAAAATAATGAAATTTCCGTCTAGCTGCAGTTGCTCATAATCCTGGAGTCAGCTCACGATCAATTTCTTCTGGTTCTGGAATCTCCAAAACAAGTGTCCTGAGAATTTTGACACGCCACAAGTATCATCCGTATCACTTGTCGTTACATCAAGAGCTTCACGGGAATGATTTCCAAAATCGAGTGTTGTTTTGTGAATGGGCCCAAAATCAGTTGCATGAAAATAACAATTTCTTTCTGCGCGTCTTATTCACCGATGAAGCTTCATTTACAAACTATGGTGTAGTTAATCTTCATAACATGCATTATTGGGCAGTTGAAAATTCCAGGTGGTTTCGAGCGATAGAACATCAGCGGCCATGATCTGTAAATGTCTGGTGTGGCATCATCAATGATAAATTCATAGGACCTTATTTTATTGATGTGTCCTTACAGGTCAAAAATACCGTAATTTTTTGCTGGAGACCAGTATTTTTGGAAGATGTGTGTTTTAAAGTGAGACTAAATATGTGGTACCAGCATGATGGTTGTCCTGTACATTATTCACGCGCCAAGTATTGGATCGTGACTTTAATGGACGTTGGATAGGTCGCCGTGGAGCAGTCCACTAGCCGCCACGGTCATGATTTGACGCCCTTAGATTTTTTTTCTACGGGGTTATAAAAAAAAAAGAAGGATATCGTATATTGCGATCCACCAACGTCTCCCGAAAATATGAAGCTGCAAATCACGGAGGTTAGCTGACAGATAACTCTACAGATGCTGCACTCTGTTCATCGATCGTTTAGAAAACGAGTCGAAAAATGTATAGAAGTGGAAGGTCAATACTTTGAACATTTATTGAAATAATTTTCTGTCTTTTTTTTCAATTTCTTTTAATTGAATTTTCTACGTTTTATTTTTTACGTTTAATTTCTACGTAAGTTTTCGATACTCGGTAAATTACTATGAAGAGAGTATTATCAAACGTTTTGTAATATGTAAATGCACCAAGATATGCCTTTTTATAGTCCTCTCTACCTTCCTCTCGAGGTGACGTAGAGCTGGGCTTGTTTAATTTTTGTTGCATTCAAGGCGCATTCAACCAAGATGGTGTTTCTTTATTTTCTTTACTATCAGTCAGCATTTCCATTGTCTTAAGTAGAAAATAGGTAAAACTGATTGATCAGAGAGAAGTAAGGTAAAAACTAGAAAGTAGAAATGGAACCTACGAAGGTGCTTCTCTTACAGGAGGATTATTTATTTGGTAATTTTGTTGTTTCATTAAAAAAAGTTTTTTTAAGGAGATCTTAAAAATAAGAAAGTAGTACAAGTGGAAGATCAGGTTTGCCCACATCTACTGCTCTTATATTAATATTCTCATCTAACGAATAGATTCTTAAATTTTCTGATCTTTACATAGGTTGATGAGTAGTTGACTAGCCGTCTGCATTTTTTTTCCATGTACGTTAATAACTTTTGTGTGTATGACTACAACTATCAAACGCAGATATTTTCCAACTAATCAGGTGAATATAAAACTCTTATCATCACACTTTGTTTTCGCTTTTAGCAAGTTTTTATTTCTTATATCTCAATGTTCCAAATCAATAAGACATACTACTTAAATGGATCAAGACCATATGCTCTCAAGCAAAAAGCTGTATCCAAATAGCAGTTTTTAACTTGTCTTTATTATTTTCTTTATGCGATTAAAAACTCTCAGTGAAATGGGTCAATGATGCCCTCAAAACATTTTCTTTTATCTCTTTTTTAATGTATTCTTTTACTTTTTGGTCATATTTACATAGGTACGTGAGTAGTTCTTGAGAAGAGCTTTAGTAGTACTGTTTCTGTAATTATCTCACGTCTTCTGAGATACTTAGATTACAATCCCAGCATAGGACTAATTTTAGGGACATTTTAAGACCTGAGGAAAGTTTCGATGATCAACTGTTCATACCTATATTATTCACTTTCTTGGCTTCGATGGATAAACTGGGCTTACCATGATTATTGACTATGTTCATCAATATTAATTCAATACTTTTATCTGGCTATTTCGAAATTATATTTCATTGGCGGCTTCGGCGTCTTTTGATTTTATTTTGATGCTTAATCTTTTTCTTAACACCTTTAATCATATGTCAATCCCATCAATCATCCTTCTTAAAGGTCCCGAAAATATTTTCTTGGCAAATTTTACATACTTACACGTAAATAGATAAATCTATTTTTAATGACCTGGTTAGGTAATAGACCAATGATCTTGAAACTTTGCAAAGCACACCGGATTACTCATCAATCTCGTATATTCTTATATTAAAAAGATAATAAAAGTTTCACAGTAATTTTACTTACCTCTTTTAGTTTTTCGGTCAATTTGCAACGAAAATTTGTTTTCTGATCCAGGAAAGTCGACGGAAAATAAAGTTTCTACGAACGCCCTCGACCTTTTCTTTGGTTTGATATGTTTCATGGAAATGATAAAGTTGTCTTTTTTCACCACATTTTCTAGATCTTTTGTAATATCTGAAAATTAAAAAAAATATACATAAATTAAATAGCATAAATATGTCTCAAAATTAGCATACATTTTGTTATTGACCTGATTGATCATCTTGGTCTAGACAGATACGACAGGCGTGGGATATTTTAGCAGAATTTATCTTGTACTTAAATTAAAAAACCTATAAGCATATTATGATAATTCTGGTTTTATTGTCGATTTACATCTAATTATCTGCTTAAAGTGGTTTAATAGCTTTTAAAGATGTGTTGCTTTTTTTTTAACTGAGTTACAGGATACTTTTCAATCATAAAATTTGTTTTTGTATGGGAAATTAACATGCTTATTATAAGAGTTTTTTTTTTTAATTGTTAACATTTTTTGTTTATGGTATTTGACTATGTACAAGCAGTAATTCAAGATAGTGTTATGACTCTTTTCATTGAAAATTTAAATTTCTATTAAGGAACATATTTATCCTTGTTGCTCTATAAAGACGCACTTTTAAAGTTGCAATTTATTACATGCATTCTTACGAAAATTTAAGACAATATTATAGCTCTCCATAAAATAATTTAGTTTCTTGTCAATATTTTTTTATAGTTGCTTATAACAGAGGTATCTTTTTTTAATTTTGCAAATTTTTTCCATCCTAATTAAGTATATGCCTTTTTATTGAAAATAACCTTCTAGGCGAACGTTAACGAAACGAAACAGCAAAGTGAGCCGGCGCTTCATCAATTTCAGCTGAAACCACATTTGCTGTCTAACGTTTTGTGGAACATTTTCAAGGAGTTCTGGGAGAACTTGCTCCAAGAAACGCAGATAAATAGGTCCTGTTAACCGTTCCGGTAAAAGGTATGGCCCAATTAAATAATCATCAACAATGCCTGCCCATACGTTGACAGACCAACGATTCTGATGTTTTCTTGGAAAAATTGCATAAGGATTTTCTTCGTCCCAAACATGGCTATTAAAAATACCGTCTCTTGTGAAAGAGGCTTCATCGGTCCACAAAACATATCGTAAAAAATTTGGTTGTGCAATGATGTGATCCAGAAGCCATCGACAAAATTAAACTCTAGGATGATAATCGGCTGCAGTCATACCTTGAACTTTCTAGAAGTGGTAAGGATGGAGTTGTTGCTCGTGTAGTACCCGCCAGACAGAAGCGTTACTCGTATTCATATTCTTAGCGACGTCACGTGTGCTATTTGATGGTTCATCGGCAACTCGCTGAAGCGCCTCTTCTTCAAATTCGACCGTTCTTACGGTTCGAGCAACACCAGTATCATGCATCTTGGTCTTAAATATGCCTGTCTCAGCGAGCCGCCGATGAACCGCAATAAACTTTTTTTTATCCAGGATGCTGTCGTTCGGGATAACCATGATACAACCGCGATGCTGCTCGTGCATTACAGTTTGTTGCTCCTTATCCAAATGCATATCCGCCAATTCTTGATTGGTAAAGTTTTCCATTAGCAATAAATGTTTAAAAATTGTAAGCTATAAAATTTTTAAACATGACATTGATAAGCGTTGATTTTAAACAATTGTTGTTATGGTATCATGTACAAAAGGTAAAAATAAATGCAGCAGATCCTATTTAGGTAATTCATGTTTTTTATAAATTTTAACGCGTTTTAGGGCCGTAGTGGCGTAGTGACGCTTTTTCAGACATGGGTTCCTATACTCAAATGGATTCTTCTGTTGCACTGAACAACCCTCAGAAGTTTGATCCCATAGTTCTGAAACACCCTGTATATACTTTCATTCAACTATAATGCTCTCAGTGTTGATTTATTGAATTTTTACAAAAGTAATCGGGTTATACCCATACGTAACTATTTCTTGTAACATATTACTCTAGAGACAGCAAAAGAAGTTTTGGTCAATATTAGAAGTAGAGCTGTTGGTTATGATATTTTAAATATAAATTTAATTATGCTCCCTTGTCCAGCTATATTAAAAGAACTTACACATGTTATTAATGAATGCCTTAAAAAATCATATTTTCCGAAAAAATGCAAGCAAGTAATTACTGCCTGAAATTAATAATTCGACTGATTTCGGACATTTAAGATGTTTATAAATTTTACCTGTATTTTCTAAGGTTTTTAGAAAAAATAATAGCTGCTCAATTTTCTTATCATGTATAACTGATGACATATTGAGTGGTACAGATAACAACTTGGTGAGTTTTACTAGACTTTACGAACGTTTTTGAAATCATTCATCTTGCATTATGTTGGTTGTAACGGTGAGTCTGTAAATTTAATAAAATCTTTTGTATTCAAGTAAAAGCAGCAGCAAACTTGATGGTTCCATGTCCGACTTATTGGATCTAACTTATGAAGTACCCCAAGGGAACATTCGTGGCTTCTTATTATGTTTAACTTACACGTCGTAATTTCATAAGCTCTTGGAAGTATGCAATCATTATTTAGATTGAAAAGTTAGCAGGGGAAATCTTTTCTCTACAAATAAAATTCTAGTCCGCTAATTACAGGAGTGATGCATTTCGGCAAGTGTTCCTGCCATTATCAGACTCTAAAATATACAGGGTTATTGCTGGTTGATGGTACATTAGACGTTTACGGAGAACGGAAATACACGTAGGTGTTTCTTCAAAAAAAGTTACCTAAAAATTAATTAAAATGGAAAGTAAAAGTAATTCAAATTAGGTTTTGATAAATCTATTTATTATTCATAGACAATATAAATTGTAGCAAGAACATGCCGAAAGTTCAACGAAATGTACCCCAATTTACAAAAATGGATTAAAGAAAAATTTTGCTAATACAAAATAACTTTATACAATTTGTTTCATAACTTAAAAATGATTTAATTAGTTATCCTAAGATTATAAGTAATTTACAATAAATTTTTAAAATGCATGCCATTGATTTCTAAGCACTTCAAAATCCTGCATTGTACAGCATGTGTTGTTGCTGCTTATATTTCAAAAGGATGTTGTTGACCAATGCAATTGATAAGTCGTTGACGTAGTTCCTGTTTACCGGAGTCTTGTATACCATTTGCTTCAAATGACTCCAAAAGTAAAAATCAAGTGGTGTAAGATCAGGTGATCTCGCAAGCCAATTCAATGTTTCCAAACGCCTAATTCAGCGGTCATCGAATTTCTCAAATTACTTACGTGTCACCTCCTCAGTGCAATGAGCGGGCGCCCCATCCAATTGGAACCAGCAAGTGCGAGAATCTTCAAGCGTTAAATTTTCCAGAAAATCTTCTACCACTGACCGAGAAAATCTGAAGGTATTTATGGGAGTTTAATGAAAAAAGCTATTTGATTGTCTTTTAGTAAACAAAAAACATTAATTCCTTCCCTTTAGATTCAATAATTTAAAGGGAACTACACAAAGTATCGGCCTCAAAAGTATTTATCAATTCTAACAGTAGGTTAGAATTGATAAATAGGGAAAGTCCCATTTCCTTAACCGCATGTAGATTTTGATTAGCCCAAAAATATTGATTTCTTCTATTAAAAATACCTTCTCTAGAAAACTTTGCTTCATCTGTCCATATTATTTTTTTAGAAAGTTTGTATACTCTTGAGTGCGTGTCAGAAGTATCATACAATATCGAACGCAACGTTGGTAATCATCGAGTTTTAGCTGATGTACTTTTGAAAATTTAAAGGGATTTAAATCATCTGCTGCACTCCGGATGGAAGCTTGTGGATATGCGTGAAAGTAGGCTAAAACATTCACGATGTTGTCCTCATCAGACGCTACCGGCTTGAGTAAACTTGTATCATTTTTAAGTTGAACCAAATTGTATAAAGTTATTTTGTATTTGCACAAATTTTCTTTTATCCTTTTTTTTGTAAATTGAGGTATATTTATTTGAACTTTCTGCATGTTCTTGCTACAATTTTGTCACATGAATAATAAATAGATTCATCAAAACTTCATTTGAAAAACTATTTCTTTCCATTTTAATGAATTTTTAGGTCACTCTTAAAAAAAACGCCCAAGCGTATTTACCATTAATCAACTAAATGTAACTGTCAAACATCAATAGCATAGCATTTTTGCGTCATGACCTTTCATGGCCAGCTAAAGCAAATATGTTAAAATATTCCGATTTTTACAGAAAATTACTTTTAATTCAGCAGCCGAACTACTTAGATATAGGAACATGAGACCTTATTAGAAAGGGATTTCAATTTTCTTTTAGAATATTTTATAATATATAGTGTGTTCTATTTAAAAAAATGCACATATCACAATTTTTGTTTCTAGCGGTAAAATCACGAATTTTGAGCAACCCTGTAAAACGTAGAACAAACTTTTATAGTGAAAACTAATGTACAATACTTCCGTAAATTACGTTTATAATTTCAATTTTCTGCCCGTTCTAGTGCCGTAGTAATAAAAAATTATTTGGAGCTATGTTTTGGTCAAAAAATAAAGAAAATAATTAATTTTTCGAAAACCACTAAAGATAGGTATAGGAACAAATCATACAAAAACAATCATAAAGTGGTAGCGGGTCGGAAAATAAAATAATATACAGGATATTCCTTTTAAAATAACAAACTATTTTTTGATATAAGCGGCAACGCTTTATCGCTAAAAATATTTTTAATCGTTAGACCACCAGCTAAAATTCTTTATGCCACATTTTCAAAAAATTCCATTTTCCGTTCTCCGTAAACGTCCAAGGTACCACCAACCATCAATGACCCTTTATAAACAGTTCCAAAACCATTTGCGAACATTTTTTTCTGATAGGTGATATAAAAAAATACAGACTAAAATTGTGAAATTTTCTTACTTACACAGAGTTATTTAACACACACAAAAATTATAAACAATAACAAATCATTCTTAAATGGTACATTGCATGACATCTAGTAAGCAGTTAAAATTACAACAAATTGAACAATTTTGTTAACCGTAATGGTCAAATTAAATACTGTACAATAGAAGAAGAAAAGAGGAGGATGCAATAAAGAAAACCAGAATCGGTAATCAAAGTGTAAGAGTGGTTTAAATATAGCAGTATATAACGAATAACAAAATTATTAACGGAAGAGTAAGCAGTAAATCACCCACAGGATATGAATGCGGTCTAATGTATGTGGAGTAAATGCGGTCGTTCATAACCTTTCACAGATCCTATTATAGTGTAGACGCGATTTTACGCATTTCATTTTTTAAAAAATTTACATTTAATATTTTGTAATTTTTTCCAGTTTTATAAAAATTCGATTTCTTTACACGCTTGAATGTCCTTAATTTTTTTTTAATATTTTTTATTTATCGACTCCATACTTTTTTCTAAAAAAAAACATAGTAAGCTTAACTTTTGATTACAACAAATATTTTTCTTAGCAGTATTACATACTCATCCCACTAAAAAGAAAAAAATGATTTAATCTAACCAAATTTATAACAGGAAACATAATTTCGTAACTGATTAGCGAAACTCGGAACCGGTCGGAAAATAGTACTGGACCTGAGCCAAGATTTGATTCAGGCTCTCCCAAATGAATCGTTTGGTTTTTAAATTAAAAATATACTTTAGAAAAACTTTACGCTCTCAGTGGATTTTACGATGAGATAGAGTTTTTTTAGATATTAGTCCCCTAATAAAGTTAGCCATCATAAGGTTTTATAGAAATTTGACTATTTTACAACCAGGATTTAACTATACATTTTAAATCATTATATTGTGCCTATGAGGAATGCCTAATTCGCTTTTCATATTAATCCCCAAAATTAAAGGTGTAGACTCTTTTTAGACCTAGAGTTTTTTAGACAAATTTTCGGGTTTTTGACGTCTGGCTTCATTAGAATATGATAACTAAATCAATAGTATTCTTATAATAATTGAAAAACTTCTCTAGTAATGGATATCTTTAAATATATAATTCATGTAAGCACAATTAGGATTTAAATAGAATTAAAACTTCGGAAATTAAAGTTATATCGGCAACATCCCCTTAAATTTTCAAGCAATTTTTATCGTAGCCCGTGTGCTATCAGAGATCATATTATCGACGTTGCCGACTTGTCAGAGTGCCAGAGTTTCTTTAAAATTGGGATATTTATTGGCAACTGAACCAATCCAGATGTAGGTTAGATCATCCGGTGGCATGACAATATTTTTTTCTGTATATTTAAATTTTTTTAACTGTACTTTATTGTGTTACGGTCTAATCTTTATCTAAGTATTTGAACTAATTATGTGACCTTTCCAAGCAGTAAAAAAAATATTTTAATTTAAAAATGAAACAGCTTCTCAAATATATTTTTTTTATTCTACAGTCTACAGTACGCGGCGCAAAACCCACATTCTGCTGAACGCTGCGCACGTCCGTTGAATTCAAACGTGTGTAAATAAAAAAGTGTTTTGCTTAGGTAGGCGCTTTCTGTTCTGCTTAGGTAGGCGCACGACAGACAGCGTCGACTGTGTGCGCTGAAATCAAACCGGGTTTGATTTTGACGCAGTTGTTCAGTTAAGCTGAAAGTGGGCAGATAAAAAACACATTGAAAAATGGCAACCAAATTTTCTTTAGAGGAAGATGAAAAGTTTCAAGAAAAATAACACGTTTCCTGTATTGCATATATAATATTTTGACAATAATAATATTACTCGACACGAGACATCATATTGCCTTGCCATGGTACAGCCCCAATAGTATTAAAATAGATTTTAAAGTTATCTCTAATCTCAAATGCTTCATATGATGCTCTTTTGTCGCAAGTAGCGGTTAACTTTAACATACTTTCTTTTGGAAAATCCGGAACTCTATTGGCATTTTCGTTCGGACAAGAAATTTTTGCCTTTCGAAGCATGTTGTGCAATATACAAGCAGAAACTATTATGTTGTCAGCTACCTCTGGAGCCACGGCTATGGGTGTGTAGAATATTCTAAAGTACTGACACATTATACCAAATGCATTTTCTGATGTTCTTCTGGCCCTGGAATGTCCGTAGTTATAAATGGCTTTTGTCTTGTCATGCTTTGCTTGATTTTGTGAATATGGTTTCATCATATTTGTTGTTAAACTGAATGCCTCTTCCCCCAATATTACATGAGGTTGCTGCATATTAGTACCAGGAATAACTCTTGAAGGAGGTAAATTAAAACAGTTAGTAGCAATCTGCTTTCTTATGTTTGATTTTATAAATATCCCCACATCGCCCTCTCTGCCATAGGATCCTACGTCAATTGCCACAAATTTATACCTTGCATCGACGACTGCTAGCAGAACAATTGAATGAAAGTTTTTGTAATTAAAATAGAGAGATCCTGCATTGGATAAACAACGAATTCTTATGTGTTTACCATCAATCGATGCACAACAATTTGGGTAATTCCATAAGCTATTAAAATCTGAAGCATTTTCCTCCATTTGTTCTCTACTAGGCTGAGGTAAATAGATATGAAGCATAAGTTTAACAATACTTTGAAGAACTTGTTTTACACATATTCTAATCCGACTATGGTGAATTCTGTATTGAAAGGATAGTGACCTGTATGACTCTCCAGTTGCCAAGAACCTGCAATAAAAATATTGCGCATTAGTGTACTAAAATCCTTCTTCCGATGACTTATTCTTGATTGGTTTTTAGATGTGAAATGTAAAAATAGGTGGAAGTCTATAAGAGATTACTACCAAAGAAAGAGAATGGACTACACCAAAGGCACGGGTATAGGATCTCAAAGAACAGATGACACTGAGAACTCATTCCTGAAGAAATTTAAACACCTCCGCTTTTTGGATTCTACATCATTGGATGAAAGAAGGTATTTACTCAAAACTTTTAAATCCTTAAAATCCCTCTGCTTTGATAGTGGAAAACAATTACATTTTTTTTATTCCAGCACAATAAGTAATACCCAAAATAGTATTCAACAAGAATCGGATATTTCGCAAGATGAAACACAATCTGAGCAGCTGGAAAAGGAAAACCATGAGGATGAAACCCAATGTGATATAGAAACAGCAATATCTGAACATACTGAAACCTCAAATAGTTCAAAGCGATGTTAGGATACTGAGGAAATCAATATTGAAACTCCACAAAAAAAAAGGAACCACACATTTAAAAGACAAAAACATGATAGTTCTAAGCGAAATTAGAAGGAAGAAGAAAGAACTGCTCTTTTACGCCATTTATTAGATAACGAAAAGACTGCAACTCAACCAACCGAGTCAATGGACCATGCAATAAATATGTTTTTTAATAGTGTGGCATCAACAGTTTCCAAATTTTCACCAATCAATAAAGCAAAAATCAAAGCCGAAATTATGTCTATCGTTTCAAAATATGAAATTGATGAAATGCAACAAGATATTGAATCCTTTACTAATAAACAATGGTCCAATACATCAGCGCACCAAGGATACTATTCCGAGTCAAATTCAAATTCAGCATCATTGGCCAATTTTCGCAGCCAGACTGCCGCATCTGGGGCCATCTCGAATGTTTTTTCAGAAGAACCACAGTATGAACTTTTATGAATATTGTTAAACATGCATTTAACATAAATAAATTCTCTAAATAAAGTAAAAGTGCTTTATATTACTTTTATCATTTACCTCAAAGTCAAGCTGAGTTTTTCTTCTGGACTAATTGGATTTTGACGCCTGTTGTAAGGATATTTGGTAATATCAGCTCTTTTATAATCTAACACTAATTGAAATAATTCTGTGGATAGTCGGAAATATTCCCAAAATTTGTAGTCGTTTCCAAATTGTTACTATTGTTACTTTTTACTATTGTTACTTTATAAGCCCCTTCCAAACATCTATTAGAAAACATTCGATTTTCAGTTTTGTTTTGGCGACGACAACTAATTAAATTCAGAAGATACAATTCATGTTCTTCTTCATCAATAAGCATCGCCAGCAAACATTTTTTCGACATAATGATTATTCTTATATTATACACTATAAATATATGAAAATGTGACAAAATACGTTTGTCTCCATCTGCACCCACCAGCATACAATTAGGAACTAACAAAACACTTGTATGAAAACTACCGTGCGTCGATCAAGGTAGATTCTGTTGAACGTTTATGCTATGCGTCGCGCAGTGTTCTAACAAACCGTAGCTTGCGTTAACACCGCTATGCGTCGTAAAAAGTAGCTACAGCCAATTTCTCTTGCCGTAAATTAGATTATCTTTAATCCAGTTTTATTATCGAGATTATTAGCATTTATGAATCAAATATGTTATCTTTTACTTCAAATAAGAAGGAGCCATTTTCTTTTTTCCTATTTTAGATCACTTTGAATTTTTAACACAGTGTTATGACCATAATTATTACTTTAATATAGGAATGAAAGATGTTGTTTATTACTTTAGATGACTTTAGCTTACAGCCTACAAAATGTGTAATACAGATATTAGCCATAAAAAACAGTTACTGCCAGTTTCTCTTTTCCTATTTCAGATATCTTCTGATAGATTAACCCAGTGTAATGAACATAATTAATATTTAATTTCAATGGTATTTGCCATAAAATGAGGCCAATTTCTATTTTTTGTATAAAATATAATTTTTGATAAATATATCAGATAATTTTGCATGAGTTTAATTCAGTTTTATTACTAGATGTATTATGACATATTGTATATTACTTTAAATAACTTTTTTTTATAGTCTATAGAAAGTACAAACGATATCTGCCATAAAAAGAAGTTACAGTCCGATGAGATCATAGGAGATTAAAAAGAAAAACAATATATTTTTTAGGAAGTTTAACAAAAAGCAGCAACAGCCAAGTTTTTGATAAACAATCAAAAACGCAATTAGTGGAATATTGTTAATAAACTTCATTAAAAGCAAATTTTAGAAAAATTACCTTTAGATTCAACATCCGAAAAAAAACTATTTTTGATTTTTACAGTTTTGCACCCCTATCTGTTCCAAAAATGATGGAACATATCGATATTACACATTTACATTATAAATTATCCCTAAGCGAATCATCATATTGGAAGGTATTGGACGAAATTAATCATTGTAAAATCGATAATTACTTCTTACTTTTAAAGAAAATTATGAAGATAAAAAAATACTGCATGTTCATACAATTGCAAAAATAAAGCAAACCAAGACATAAAGGAAATTGTTACGATTTAGTTTATATATTCAAGTCGACAGGTCTTATATTAATAAATGAGATCAGTAGAGACTAAAAATGAGAGAAGAAGAAGAAGAAGAAAAAAATTATTAACGAAAAGTCGTAAGAGCCATTTTAATTTAAATATTCCAAAAAATTATATATTACGCTATCCATAAAAAAACACCATTTGATTAAAACGTGTAGCTTTAATCTTAGTGACTTTATTCTAATTGACTGATTTTTGCAATAAAAAAGGAAGCTACAGCCATGGAAACCATCGACAATCAAAAACCTAAGATGTAATTATTGTAGAACTGCCTAAATCAATCACTTTCCAAACCATTTTTTAGCAGCAAATATTTTAATTTCTAAAAAAAAAACTAAGAAATATCTCAACATTTTCAAATGCACGCTTATGTAATTGCAAAACAAGGTGAACCAAGACATAAAGTAACTTGTTATGATGTATGCCGCCCATTGATCAAATCCAAGTCTCAAGGTCTTATAATAATGAATGAGATCAGTAAACATTGAAAGGAAGAAAAAAAAAAGGAAAAAAAAATGATTAATGAAAAAACACAACATCCAGTTCAATGGAAAGATTCTACAAATGTACACTATATACGAGGGTGGTCCCAGAAGTACCCGGTCTGACCTAGAGATGTCGGTAGTAGTTTGAAAAATATCAGTGTATTAGAAAGTATACAGTCTATAAAGCATATGTTTCAAGTTTGAATACGCCACGTTGTTTAGTATTTGTTTGGCAGCCATCAATAGTAAACGGTTTCAATGAATTTGTGAAAATGGAGAAAATTGGTCATCGTTATGTGATACAATACTTCTATTTGAAAGGCCTCAGCCCAACCAATACAAAAGCTGAACTGGATTCTACTCTGGGTGAGTCTGCTCCTTCGTTAACAACAGTAAAATATTGGGTAGCAGAGTTTAAACGAGGCCGTACGAGCTGCCAAGACGAGCATCGCAGTGGTCGACCAAATGGGCTGACGACTCCAGAAATTTTAAAGAAAATTCACAAAGTGGTACTGGATGATCATCGACTGAAAGTGCGCGAGCTAGCGGACATAGTAGGCATTTCAAAAAGTGCGGTACATCGCATATTAACTAAAAATTTTGACATGAGAAAGCTGTGTGCAAGATGGATGCCGCGTTTTCTCACACTCGAGCAAACATAGCACAACAAGCAAGTAAACAACAAGCACGACACTGTTCGTGAAGATGTTTCAATTGAGTGTTTAGCGAAATTTAATAGCAACAAAGCAGAATTTTTGCGTTGTTTCATAACCATGGATGAAACATGGGTCCATCACTTCACACCTGAGACAAAAGAATAATCAAAACAATGGACTCAAAAGGGAGAACCGGCTCCAAAGAAGGCGAAAACCGTTTCATCTGCAGGCAAGGTCATGGCGTCGGTTTTTTGGGATGCGCGAGGGATAATTTTCATTGAATATTTATTTTTTTATTTATTTACGCCATTCAACAGAAATACATCCAATTACTGAATGGAAAAATAAAATACATTTACCATCAATAACAATAAGGAAATGCTTAAAAAGAAAAACAATGAGAAAAGTGAAAAAAAAAACAAAATTTTACTAAGAATAGTGCACTTTTTTGATATCTGCTATGCTACAGTTAAATAAGTCACATTGACCCTGAACAGAATTATATGTGTTACAGGCTCTGCGTAGTGGAGAAAATTTGTTAATGTTAGTCCTTGGTCTAGGTAGATAAAATGTTTGTGAGTTTCTGGCTGATTTGCGAGGTATGTGAAAGTTCAGATCTTGTAATAATTCTGGCAAGTCGATTAAGTTGTTCACTAATTTATATAGAAACTGCAAATCAGCAGATTTTCTTCTATCTTCTAAAGAATGAAAGAAAAATCTTTCCAGTAACCGTGCATGTATTGAAAACCGATTTCTGGGTACACTCCATCGCATTTATAGCAAAGAAATTTTAGAAATTTTCTATGTATACCCTCAATCTCATTTATATGGTTTTGGTAATAGGGGGACCAAACTTGAGAAGCATACTTAAATATGGATCTGACATATGAGAAGAATAAGATTTTTAGGCTGAGGATATTATTAAAATTATGAGAGTTACGTATTACAAAACCTATCATTCTGTAGCTACGTTTCACAATATCTGTAATATGTGGCTGAAAAGAAAAAGAGCTATCAAATGTTACACCTAAGTCATTCAAAACTGTTGATCTAGGGACTGTGACATTGTCTATGGTATAGTCATAAATAATTATTTTTTTCTTTGAACTGAAAGAAACAACATTACATTTAGCAGCATTTAGAGGCAGGTTATTATTTTTACATCATGCATTAAGTTTGTTTAGGTCACTTTGAAGTAAAATACAGTCCAAAATGCTGTTAATTCTATAAAAAACTTTATTATCGTCCGCGTATAATAGACTATTTACAGAAAGTTCATCAGATATTTTATTAATAAATGAGTTGAAAAAAAGCGGTCCCAAAATTGAGCCCTGTAGGACTCCAGAAGCGGCAACAATCTTTGCCGAGCTTCGACCATAGCACTCTACGTACTGGGGGCGGTCACTCAAGTAGGATCTAAAAAGATTCGTTAGGCCGGAAGAAAATCCATAAATTCGATCGAAGTTGTTAACGAGAATGCCATGGTCGAGTCGGTCAAAGGCCTTAGAAAAGTCAGTATATATGACGTCGACTTGAGAGTTGTTATTTATTGATTCAGTTATAAATTCAGTAAGAGAAACTAGATTTGTTGTGGTAGACCTGCCCTTCATAAAACCGTGTTGTCTACTGTCAATCAGATGTTTCATTGATGGATATAAAGCAGTATGCAGAACACGTTCAAAACATTTAGAAAAGTTATTAATTATTGTTATAGGGCGATAGTTTTCTATAAGATTTTTGTCACTCTTTTTGTGTACAGGGATATATTTAGATATTTTCCAAAGATCAGGAAAGCTTTCTTGTTTTAACGCTAAATTAAAAAGGAAAGTAAATGGTTTAACAAAAGCTATGGCACAATCATAGAGAAGGAAAGCAGGAATTTTGTCGGGTCCAACAGTTGCTTTTGGTTTAATCGTTTTAAGAGCTCGTAATACTTCATCTTCCGTAAATCTGGATATAATGATGGTATCTGCAAATATGTTTTAAGCATTGTTGCCCGGTTGTGTAGCAGTGGAAGAAATATATTTCTCACTTTATCACTTTTAAAGAAATCTGCGAATCCGTTTGCAATAGCTTGAGGATCAGACATAATTATTTCCTGTTGGTCAGTCATATTTTGAAATAACAAATTGTTATTTTGTGAGCTTTGAATTAGCTTCCAAAAATTGTTTGGTTGGGAAAATAAATTATTTTCAAGATTAACACAGTATTGTCTGTGTGACAGTTCAATATCTTTTTTGATTTTCGATCGCAGCTCTCTAAATTTAGTTAAATCATATTGTTGATTAAAACGCCTATATTTCTTATCTTGAAAAAGGTAAAACTATCAACAGCGAGTATTATGCGAACTTATTGCAACGTTTGAGCGAAGAAATCAAGCAAAAGCGGCCGCATTTGGTTAAGAAGAAAGTGTTGTTTCATCAAGACAATGCACCAGCTCACAAATCAGTTATTGCAATGGCCAAAATTAACGAATTAAAGTTTGAATAGCTACCTCATGCACCCTATTCGCCAGATTTAGCCCCCTCAGATTATTTTCTGTTTCCAAATTTAAAAAACTGGCTCAGTGGTTACAGATTTTCCAACGATGAAGAAGTGATGTCTGCAGTTAATGGCTATTTCGAGGCGCAAGACAGTTCTTATTATAAAAAGGGTATCGAACGTATAAAACATCGCTGGGAAAAGTGTATAGAGCTGAAAGGAGATTATGTTGAAGAATAAATATTTTTTTTTCCAAAATTTTCGTGTTTTCTTTCTTGGGTCGGGTACTTCTGGGACCACCCTCGTATATATTAATATACTACCCATAACTGAATCATTATTTGACTAAAAGGAATTTTCTTTTAGTTTTAGTGCCTTTGTCTTACAGTTCGCAGTTCGTATTAAACTAATTTTTGTAATGAAAAGAAAGCTATAGCCATAAAAACAATCTACAATTAAAAACCCAAGGACGTAATTCCTATTTTTTATTCCTATTTTTTCTATAAAAGCAATTTTTAAATTTCCTTTTCTAAGTTTATTTTTTAATTTTGCTGTATATAATGGAAAAATTGATCCAAATAAATGAAATCATTTTAAAACTCTAAAAATCTACGTATATGAACCCAAACTATGTAGGAGAATCATTATATGAATGAAACGTGTTATTCTACGGTCTACAGGTTGTCTTAAACTGATCTTTTTTAATTACAAAAGAGGAACAACATGTTCAATGTAGACCACTATAATCAAAATCCCAAGGACTTATTAGTTATTTCTGACTGTATCAAAAGAAAATTAAAAAATAATTAAAAATTTTGCAAAAATGAAGTGAACCAAAGTGAACCACATAAAGGAAATTGTGATGATGGTTGCAAGGTCTTATGGTAATAAATAAGATTAATAAACATTGAAAGGAAGAAGAAAAAGATAACGATGAAGATGATATTGTGGAATTTGCAACAGAGAATCCAACAACAAGTGTTCGTCGCATAGCAAGACGTTCGGGACTTCCCAAATCCACAGTAAAAGAACAGGGATATTTAATATACACAATTTGCATTATTGGGACTATGTTAATCTTAATATAGTGAGAAATGATCGTTTTTAGCATCAGTTTTCAGTCAATCTATGGGCAGGGATCATTGAAGGCAAATTAATTGGACCATTCGAGCTACCAGGAAGACTTAACGGCGAAAATTATTTACATTGCTTGCAACAAAACTTGAACGATTTACTTGAAGACGTATCTGTAGCAATACGGCGAGACATGTGGCTGCAACACGACGGAGCTCCTGCTCACTCTACCCGAATCGTAAAGCAACATCTTGATACTACTTTTAATAATCGATGGATTGGAAGGGGAGGAACCATCCAATGGCCGCCGCGTTCGCCTGACCTGAACCCCTTAGACTTTTTTTTATGGGGATATTTCAAAGAACTTGTTTTCATCAATGAAAGCCAGACTGAAGTAGAACTGCGAAGAAAAATAAGACAAGCGGCCAACGTTATTACCAACAATGACAGAGCCTTTCGGCGTATAAAAAGTAATTTCATCCGCCGTTGCCGAATGTGTATTAGGGCAGGTGGTTCGCATTTTGAACATTTATTGTGATGTTTAATAGCAATAAATTCTTTTTTTTTTCATTATTCAGAATTAGATTATTTAGTATTACAATATTTTGATTTTTGTCCAAAAACGATTAGTTTAATAAAAATGTCAATCAAAAAAGACTCGTATCACTTATCTGAAAGTATTTCACCATATGAAAATCTTCATTAAATAAGTAACTTTTCCTGATAATTTTTAACTTTTTGTAGTAAATTTGTTTCTGCCAGGTTCACTTAAAAGGCGAATAATTTTTAAATAAAAATTAAACATATTGAGAAATTATTTTTTTCTTACTAGTAAAAGAAACAAGTATGCATCCAAATCATATTTATGAAAGGATGCACTCCTTAGGATCACACTCGCACTAAATACTAAGTAAATAAATTATAATATTTTTGTAATAAATTTTGTGCATGATGCGTGAAGCGATTTTTACAAAAATGAGAAAAATGGAAATAACTTTTAAACCATCAACAATCGGATAATAGTATATAGGGTTTTTTTGATTGCAAATGATCTCCTCTATCACCTCTTCTCGTTTGGACGTCTACTTTTGGGACATAAAAGAATCGTCATTTACTTTGAATGTATTGTTTTTTAGTTTTAGTGACTTTATTCTACAATTTACAGTTCGTTTTAAACTAATTTTTGTAATAAAAAGGAAGCTACAGCCATGGAAACCATCTACTATTTAAAACCCAAAGACGTAATTATTGGCAAATATTCCCCTTTTTCAAAAGCATTTTGTTAAATTTCCTTTGTATTCAAAATATTTTTAAAAGCCTATTATTTAATGTTGATGCATATAATTGGAAAAATGGTTCAAAAAAATTAAATAATTTCAAGACTCTACAATACTTTTAAAAATCTACTTATAAACCTGAAGTAAGAGAATTTTCATATAAATGAAGCGTGTGGTTTATTAGTTTTAGTAACTTTGCTCTACAGTCTACTGGTTGCCTTAAATTGATTTTTTAAATAAAAAGCCATTTCAATGGAGACTATCAATCTATAATCAAAAACCCAAAAAATTAATATTTGTAAAATTGTTAATTATTTCTCAATGCATCAAAAAAAAATGAAAAGTAATTGATTTTTTTCAAATGCACATACATATAATATGAAAAACAAAGCGAACCAAGACATAAAGGAAGTTGTTATGACGTATCACGCCCATTGATCAAATTCAAGTCTCAAGGTCTTATGGTAAATGAATGAGATCAGTAAACATTGAAAGAAAGACGAAAAAATTAATAAAATGGAGAAAAAGAAGAAGAAGCAAATTGCTAATAAAAAGACGGTAACATCCCGTTCAATGGAAAGATTCTAAAAATTTACCTAATACATTACATCAAAGAGTCATCATTTAATTAGAATGTATTTTTTTTTAGTTTTAGTGGCTTTATTCTACAGTCGACATACAACTACATAGTTCATTTTAAACTAATTCTTGAAATAAAAAAGAAGCCACAACCATAAAAACAGACATTATTATTGTAAAATTGCTAAAATGTCCCACTTTTTCAAAAGCAATTTTTTAAGTTCCTTTAAATTTAAAATCCATTTAAATGTCTATTTTTTTAAGTTTCGCTGCATAAAAAAATTGACCAAAATGAAATTTCAAAATTCTAAAAAACCAACGTAATTAAACCTAAATTATGCATAGAAGAATCATGATATAAGCGGATCGTATTGTGTTTAACTTTAATAACGCCGTGGTATATAGTCTAGAGATTGTCTTAAACTAATTTTTCAATAAAAAGAATATTCATCAAATTTAAGTCCAAAGATCTTATGTTATTAAATGAGAACGTTAGAAAAAAATGAAGAAATGAAGAAATTAAAAAGCTATTAATGAAAAATTAAAACAGCCAGTTTAATGGAAAGATTCTAAACATGTATCTACAGAATACACTACTCATAAGAGAATAGTCAGCTATAAATGGTTTTAGATTTTCAAAGTCAGCCTAATAAACACCATCAACTACAATTAAAAACCCAAGGAATCAATAATTGTAAAATCGTTAATTATTTTTCATTGCATCAAAAAAGTATGAAAAATTTTTAGATGCACGTGCATGTAATCGCAAAAACAAAGTGAACCAAGACATAAAGGAAGTTGTTATGATGTATGCCGCCCATTGATGAAATTAACGTCGCAAGGTCTTATGGTAATGAATGAGTGGGCTGAGAACACACATGTTTAGTAGGTTCTGTTTAAATGCAACAGTGCAAAAATCTCAACTTAATCGGATATCATGTAGTTTTAATTGAAAATAAAAATTGGGTCATTCCTATTACCCTATTAGTCCTGTCGTCTTTGTTACTTAATCCAATTATACCCATTAAGATAATTGTCATTTTTAAAACTCTTACACAATGTAATTTACTATAACTAAATTCGTTATGGTTATAAACATGTCGAGATGGGTGTGTTGGTGCCCCAGCTAGAAAAAAAGCCCCAATTAAGCAGCACATATGGCTATAAGAGAATCATATTTAGATTTTTTATGTTTCATTATGATCCTGCAGGCGTATAATTTGATAGCGATTAGACATGTTAATTAAGTGTTTTTTTAGTCATCTGTTTTCTAAGAATAATCATGTCATATAGCCACCAAATAAAATCTTAAAATCTTTCCGAGGCACGATCGTTTTATTTTTAGTAACGCAGTCTTGATCCCACTCTGAACATATGTATATCATTATGATTTTAGATGCACCGCTACTAATTATTGCCGATGAAGCCAGTTTGCTGAGAAATTAAATCAAGCTATTTCGGAGAACTGTTTTGAAAACAAAAACATATTTTAAGAATCTCTTTTTTGGATCTGTGAGGATCTTGAATAAAAATAGGAAACAGGTCAGTGGGCAGCAGAACACACTTTCGTGTTTTATCTAATTTTAATGTAATAAAGGAAGATTTAACATTAAATTAGATTTGAAGAAAATTGTATGCACTAATGCCACAACCCATTAAGGGACAAAATTGTCTGAAGTTGTGAAGAAGTATGCAGTGATGCCACAACCCTTTAAGTAAAACGAAATTGGATAAAATTGAGGAAAAAATATTACCCCAGCTTGTATTTGTAGCAATCAATACTTTATGATCCAAGTTCTATGGTATTAATAACTCCAAAAATTTAGAGATTGTAGAGCTATTTTAGCGTTGCATAAAGAACCTGGAGCAAAGAGGTGCGAGGAATATCGCAGCATATGATGAGTCATAGTTCATAGTCAACGGAATTCAAGTTCTAATCAATAGATGCAGAGACGTCAACTGTGATGTATACGCATGTTATGAGAAAGGATTTGATTGCGTTCAATATCATACAATCAATATCTTGGAAGAGGCCGGCTTGGACGATAAAGATATCAGATTAATTTTAAATCTCTACTGGAATCAGAGTAAATATTTAAAGCTTTATGGAGATCAAATGGAACAGATAAAAGTACAACATGAGATCAATACAATAGACAGGGATATTTAACTTATATTCTGAAAAAAATTTAGCAAAGCCCCTAACAAAGTAGAAGAAGTCAATCAACGGATTCATAATCAATAATATTCGATATGCCGACGATGCCATGGTGATAGCAGATAGCTTGGAAGTACTGCAAAGATTAAATGATCATATCGCGAGGTACAGTCAACATTCTGATCTCAATATCGACGGAGCTCGAATTAAACTTGTTCAATAATACTGCTACTTTGGAACCATTATAAATGAACAATACACAAGAAATTAAATGTCGTCTAGGAAAAGCAAGCACTTAGGAAGTTATGTTTTTTCTGATTTATTATATGGTGTAGAATTCTGGACACTCATAAAAACCAGCACTAAAAATCTGGAAGTATTTGAGATGTATATATAGGAGAATGCTCAGAATACCATGGATTACATTACAAACATAGAAGTGCTAAAAAGAATGAAAAAAGATCTAGAACTAATGTGCAACATTAAAAAAAAGAAAACTATAATATCTGTTCGATTAGTGGTCTCCCAAAAAAATGCATTATTTAAACTGAACCTGCTATAGAATTAGAAAATGAAGGAAGAAACTTAAAATAACTCCTAAAGCCTAAAAATGGTTAATAAACATTTTATATCTCTGAAAGGCATGAAAAATAACTTTAGTTGTAAGATATGAAAATTTACGTGAAATATCTGAAATTACGTGAAATAAAGAAAATGTGTTTCTTTAAAACTGTATCCACTACAATACCAAAAACTCTAGGAAGAGACGTAAGATGACTGAAATTTCTGAAGGAAATACCTAAAAATATACTTCAGAAGCCTCAAACACTTGAAAAATATTGTCAGATGTCTAAAAAATTAAAAAATTGACTCCAGATGCCGCAGAAAGAGCAAAAATAATTTTTCCATGCCTTGGAAGACATAAAAATTGACACTAAAAGATCTATTATCAAAATTATTTTAGTAAGTAAAAGTAATAATACAGAATAAAAGTATTCCCAATGATTAGAAAATTTAAAAAAGAATGGTATGTGCCTTAAATAAATAAAACCGTAAACGAAATTTAACTGCCTGAAAGAAAAATTATTCAAAATGTCTAAAAGATAAAAATAATCACTTCAAACCCACAAAAACATGATAAATAATGATTTATTTATGGAAGACTTAAAAACTAACGTGGAGTGCTTAAGAGACGTAAATGATTAGGCACAAATGCCTGGAATAATGAATATCTGAAAGTTATGTTAAAGATCTGAAATTCCTGTTTCAAATGTAGTACATACATCAAGATGAATACTCACGAAATTTAGTTCCAAATGAATATATTTTCTTAAAACAATATCAACTATAGCACCAACTATATTAGATGTCTAGAAGATTAAAAATTGACTCCAAAAGCCGAAAAGAAGAAAAATACCCCATACCTTAAAAATTAACAGCAAGAGCGCTGAATACGCGAAAAACATGATTGAGTAATAGATTCTTCCAACAACCCTGATAAATGTATGTGGAAAATTAAAAATATCAAACAAGGTAAATCAGAAAACAAAGGTGATATTGACCGTGATATGTCCCCAAGATTTCAATGATTATTTTGCAGAGTTAGCTCATAAATTGCTAAATGACATCCCAACTTTTGCCACTCCAGTACTTCAATTATTGAGAAATGTGACTTCTATATCTAACACATTTGAATTTAAAGAAACATATATTGAAATGAGAGATACAGTAAATACGAGAGATAACTTATGAAAAATTAATGTATATTTATAAAATATAAATTAAAAATATAATTTATGTATATTATAAAAATTTATGTAAAAATTTTAATGTATATTCCTCACACAAAGGTTTTTAATCGGTACACCCATGCATCTGTCTAAGGATTCCAAAGAGAGCTCTTATCACACTTGTGTTTAAAGAGGAAGATGAAGATCAAGTTACAAATTATAGACCTATTTCATTGCTGTCCATTATATTGAAAATATTTGAAGAAATCATGTCAAAACAACTTGTTCAATACTTTGAAAATAACAAATTATTCAGTGACCATCAGTTTGACTTCAGACTGGGGAGGAGCACAGTTGTGGGGGATTCTTGACCTCGTGAATGCGGTGTTGGCCTTAGAGTACTTTAATGCCCTATTTTGCGACTTCAGCAAGGCTTTTGACTGTGTCACGCACTCTTTTTTATTAAAAAAATTAGATTCCTATCATTTTAGTGAAAATAGTACAAAATTGACGCAGTCATACCTTGTTGTAGGTTGTTGTCTGGGAAGACACTTTTAGATATTTGTATACAATATATTCAATATTGGCCCAATCCTATTTCTTATTTTCATGAATATCTGTCTCTTAGTTTTAAAGGTTCTAAATATATTTTCTTCGCGAATAATACAACTGTTGAAGTGAGAGGTGAGACTGTGTCGGATGTAGACGTAAAATTAATGGCGGCTTAAGAAGCTGTGGGGAGTGGTTCCTGCCTAATAGCTTACTTTTAGAAGCTGAGAAAATCCAAAGTATGGTATTTTCATTGAGAGAAATTAATGCTTAACAATGCGAATCTGTCAGTTTATGAAGCCAAGTCTGGAACCAACGGTCAGGCGTTTAACTAAAGTGCAGTTTGTGGATCAATTTGGGATGGACCGTTATAAATACATTTAATCCTGAACAATTTGGTTTTATAAAGAGCAGATCAACAGGTTCGAATATAATCTTTAATTGTTCTTAGAATCTTTAAAAGATTAAGCTTGAATCTATTGAGATTTTCCTAAGACATTTGACGATATCAACTTCTGTCATACCTCTAACTAATCAGTATGTTTTAGAAATTTTTTATTCTTTCCTTTATAGATTTATGACTCAGCGGAAAACTTCTAATTAGCGTAAACTCTTACTTATCCTAGATATAAATGTTCAACATCAATCATTCTTATAACCATTAAAGAATTCTTACGAACATACCTTTATAGTACAGTTATATGTACGTTCAGAAAAACCTTAAGCCAATTTAAATTATAACAGAAATGGCATTAAAATATCGCAATACGTACTTAATTCCTATTACAAAATCTGTTGGATTATCTGAAGTTAACAGTCAATTTATAGTAAATGCAACTATAGGGGACACAATGTGCAAGTGCAGCCAGTAATATATCATGCATAATGTAAACTCGCCAAATATAGAGAGAAAACATTAAAAGAATGAAGACCAACGAGTATTATTGTTTCACTAACCTACATTGGACGTACTTTATATATATATAATGTGGTTGATCTTAACTTGATAAGAATGATGTTTTTTTTAAACATTATTATGGTTTTTAAGAAAATGACCCTGGGATTAATCAATGAAACATAAAATACTTATTGTCGATAATTAATAACTCAATCAATTATTTCCAAAGAGATTTATTAAGATTATACTGTCTTACAAGCATAGGCATAGGCGCCAGTGTGGGTGTATCAAATAATGAAATCTCATATGCAAGTAATTTAACATTCTTAAGCAAACTTCCTATTGGGGAATCATGTAACTGGAAAATGAGATACTAAAATCTATTAGAATACCAAGATTAGACATTTTTATTTAGAGTGGTGAGTGTCTGCGGAATTAAATACTAGTAAACAAAGTTAATAGAGTCTCTTTTAATGATAATTTTTTGTATTTAGGCAATTTGCTTTTCCCTATTCTTGTAAAAATTGCAGTATTTTATTTAAATGAGTAAAAATTAATATGGTTACCATTTAAAAAATATGATTTTATATCATTTATTTATATTCTATTAATGATATTTCAAACTATACTGTAAATTAGATTTTGCATAAGGTTCAAGGGTGCAGTTAACAAATATGAACTTAAACTTGATATTTTTCAAATGGAACTCCATACTTTTAAGGTCATAAAATAATCTATTGTTCTAATTTAAATAATATATATAATAAGGAGTTAAAGTAACAACAAAAGCCCTCAAAGAAGATCTCTCATTTAAAAGCGACCACTTGCATTAAATTCTTAAATCTCACAAACTAATGGAAAAAAGTCTCGCGTTTAAAATATATTTAAAAAGGTGACACGTGTTTCGCCGTCTTCCACGGTATCTTCAGACCTATATTAAACAGTCACTAAGACAACTTAAACAGAAATTCAAGAGGTGCACATTATTTCATATAACAACAAATAATCCGATTACAAATGTTGCCGTTAAGTCTTAATTAAAGCCATTTTCCTTTTTCTTCTAAAATCTGATTTAATTAGAAATTTTTTGATGTATATGTCAATATTTGACAAGCGATCTAAGTCGTACTAAGGTTGACATAGTTTAGATATTTCAAAATTAAACCGAAACTATAAATGTGGTTTGAAACCCAAACCCAAACTTTCGAAAACTATTTAATTATTAAACAATTCTTATAATTTGTTTTATTCTCGTTATGTTTTAATAGTTACAATAAAGAAAGTCAAGGTCTCACAAGTAAATAAAGGCTAAGCCAGATTACACGTGTTTCGCTCAACTGGGTATCATCAGATCTGTTAAAATTGAAGAATTTAATTTAGTTCTTAGTTTCTAATTTTTTAATAATTTTTTAATAAAATGCATTTATCTGAGAAAGAAAAAAAAAGAAGAAGCAAAAAAAAGAAGCTTCTCCTCACTTTGACATCGCCGTTCTACAATTTCTCGATGAAACTTTTCCTAACAGATGGATTGGACGAAGAAGACCGATTGAGAGGCCACCAAAGTCACCGGATATAATCGCATTAGATTTTTGTTATGGGGCTATATAAAGTCCAAAGTTTATGTGAATAGACTAAATAATGTTGATGATTTAAAGCAAAGAATTCGACAAGAAATTAGACTATCGATCCGCAAGTGATTGAAAATAGCAAGTTATTTACTGACTTTAAAAATGCATTGAAGTAAATGGACAAGAAGTTGAACATCAGTTGCAAAAATTATCTACATTTTCATTTTTTAATGGCGTATGTTTCATTAGTCTATTATATCAAATTTGACAAACCGCTTTTAGGCATATGGTATGCGATACAAAATGTACTCAGAATATATCAATATATAGAATTGTAAAATGTCATGATATACAGGGTTTCCCATTTAAAAAAAATTAATTTTAACGCCATCGTTTCTACTTGAGGTACCTTATATAGAAAACTTTTATTGCAAAAAAGACGCAAGTGACAATGCTGATCGACGATCCAAAAAAAATGAAAGAAGAAAGAAACAACTGAATTTAAAATGAATTTGTCTCTTTGGTCATGAATGTACTGTATATAAGACTCTTGTTAAAAGCAATTCATTATTCTGTTCTCAAAAACTTAAAAATGACGGAAAACATAAAAAAACATTAGAAGCAACCGAACATTTATAGGATAATAAAACAACACATAATGACTTTCTCAGAATGGAAAACCGGCATAACAAATATGTTGTTAAAACACAGGAGATTACATAGAGAAGAAGTCATGTTGGAAAACCTGAAACTAGTACACAATTTAGAGATTAATGGACTATTTGGAGATGTGAGATAATTTACTTTATTATTTTAATATAAGAAACGTTAACGTAACTGAACTGCTACTTAGCATAACTGCGCTAGGTCTTAATATTTATAATGTTGATTATAGATACGTTAATTAAGCTCATCACGGTATGCTTACTGTTAGCAACATTTTCAGGGTTTCACATTTCGATTCCATGATTTGAAATCTCAAATTCAAAGGCAGCAAGCTCGTCATCCGACCAAAGGACAACTCGGCTAAATATTTCATAAATATAACCACCAATGAAGAAGTTATTAAAAACTTGGAGATTGGAAACCATGAATTGTACGTAAGGAAATGGAAACCTGGCACACCAGAAATAACAAGGATGATAAACTATATATAAACAACGACTCAAAGATATGAAATTTGAAATGGAAAGGAAACAAGTAAGTTTATTGGAAGCAAAGAAGACTACAAGATGAGAAAATTTTACAAATAGAAATGATCCTTCAATTCCTACATATTGTTATATGTACAACATATTGTATATTATTACATTACAATAATACATTACATACATTACATACATACATTACATTAATATTTTTAGCAAATTAGAAGAGCAGCTAGAGGACGTAAAACGTTCAAAAGAAGAATTGGAAGCGCAGCATGTTGAATTGCAAGAAATGTTGATGGAAAAAAGTAAAACCATGGAAGCCGAAGAAAAGTTAAAACTAGAAAAAGAAATAAGAGCTAAACCTGAAGGAGTACAAGGGATACTTTTTATATGAATTAATCATTTAACTAATGAATGCCATTTCTTCCAATGCAGGTTGCTAAAAAAGATAAAGAAACACGTCTTTTACAAGAAGCAATTGAGAAAGCTCAGAAAATTAAGGAGGAGGCCAGATTGAGATAGGAAGAGAAAGTTTTATGATGAAGAATTGAGACAGAAGAAATAACGTCACCAGATGGAAGTAGAAGAAGCTGAAATAGAACTGAAAAAGAATTTGAGTCGTTGCAAGATACTTATAATACTTCGCCTGGGGTAAAACTAATTAATGATCAGTTAAAAGAGCATCTAAAGGTTCGTAGGTAAGGTTCGCTTGCGCCACTGAAAAATTCCATTATTTCCAAAATTCTCAAATTTTTAAACTGAATAATTAAACGATATATATTTTTTTTTATGGTTTTTGTTGATATTTCTAGTCTACTATTATGTATTATTTTATACAGAAAAAATTAAATTTTATTTAAAACATTATAAATAGGGTGCTAGGGATCAAGTTTGGGTCTTGTCTCCGGGAAAATTACCAATTTTTTTTTAATGTTTTTTTTTCTTTAAAGTCAAACTTTTTGTTTTGACCCTATATCTATAAAAAAACTAATTTTTGCTTGCCACATTAAAAGTTGAAAACGGTCGACAGTAGATCTTTGGATAATGACAAAATAGGTTAAATTATACCCGCAAGATCGCAACTCTTTGCCCATTTAAACTATTTGTATTTCTTTTTATAAACTTTTTTATAATTGTGTAAAACATTTTATTTGAATAAAAATTATTATCCAAAAAACTTACCTAAGTCCAGAGAAATAGCGTCCACAAGTAAGACCGACCCGAGCAGAACCCAAAGGGCCACACTAAGAGGCCCGCAAGCCATCCTCGACCACTCTTACTACCCAAATATCAGTTTATCTAAACTTAAACTTAAAAGATGCTGCTGAGCGGCTTCACGACTGGACACTAACGGAACGACAACTCGAGTGGCTCGTACTTTACTAGGACGCCAAGCGATCTATACACACAAGAGTGTATTAATATGTGGGTTTCGTCGGAATCCGATCTGCTCCTTATTTGTCACACAATCGCCTTTTTTCTTAAATGACAAAGTGCAGAATAATTGCTTCCTATACTCGTAAAAAAGAGTGAAAAATTGGCGACTAGACGGTTTTCTCTATGATTCTATTTTAGCACCAATAAAATGAATTCTGGTGCAAGAAAGAGTACAGAATATCTTATAAAACCAAAGACTCTTAAAAAAAAACTCTCTGCATGATTCTTTTAGTTTTTAATACCATTAATAATTCCAATCATCATCATCACCACTAACTTCACAATAACTATCAGCAGGCAAATAATTGGAAACGAGTGCCTTAAAAGTAGCAATAGGGCAGAATTCGTCAAAGCCAGGAATTATAATTAGCACTGGCTCTTCTTTCCTATAGGTTTGATAAGAAACCAGTAATTAAATTATGTATTAAAAAATAGTACTAGGTACATAGAAACTACCCACTAATTTTCAGAAAAATAGCTGCAGGAATGTCAAATTTTTCGTGAAAAATAAGATTTTTTCTTAAAATTTTATCACCCTGTATCTCAAAATCTAATGATTTTTGGATAGGGGTTTATAACGTAGACTTGCTTATTGGTTTGGAGTTACTACGATAGTAGATACAAAAAGAAATTGTGACAGTGCCAAAGAGATTCCGGATTAAAAGAGAGGATAAGTGTTGAAAGAAATTTAATTGATTTCAAGTAACTACAGGATTCCGCTATCTCTAATCAAGATCATTTTTGTACCAAAATTTGATAGTCCCAATCATATCTCAATAGAATATTTTATTGCAACACCAAGTCAATAAAGATTTGATAAAAGTTAACTCATAAATTGTTCAATAGACACGAATTACATAACAGTCCTCTTATAAGACTAACTTAGTAGACATCATTGAGAGATTGTGGATTAAAAGAAATTTATTTATTTGAAAAGTTTCAAGTAAAGCCAAGAACTTTACGTTTTCTAATCCAAACCCTTTTTGGTGTGGGAAGGGTACTTCATAATACATTTAATTGCAATGGCAATTTCATCATAATATAATTGTTCTGATATATTGAAAAAAATTACCCTATTAATGGTTTTTTACTTAGCGGGAACGAATTGCATAAGTCATCTTATACGACTAAACGACTTAAAATTTCTGTCATTATTGATAAAAGAATTATTGGATTGCTAAAAAGATTCTAGATTAAGAGTGATCATTACAATTTCTAGAAGAAATACATTTCGCTGACGACACACAGCTTGTATACAATTTTGGCACATCTAACTATGTCGATGCGGCGCAGCAGGTCAATCTGAACTTTTGGATTAATCCTCGATCAAAATTTACGTTACAGCGATCCCGTTAAGCATTTAAATAAAAAATCTTTTCTTTCTCTTAAATTAATATACAGCCAAAGATATTCGCTTAATTTTATATTCAAAAAAATACTGTGTGATAGTCTCGTCCTGATCCATTATTCGTACTGTGATTTTATATACATGCCATGTCTTCGATTAGTAGAAAAAGAAAGAATCCAAAAAATGCAAAATTCTTGTTGCAGATTAATATATGGTATTAAAAGGAATGAACATATATCACATAAAATAGTGACTAACAAGTGACACAAAAAAAGAAACTAAATGGCTTAACATGTCAAATAGGTGCAAGCTTCATTCAGCAAATTTTGTACACAAGATTGTTATAGTACCAGTATCAACTTCTTCAATAATAAAACTAATAAAAAAGTTTATCCCTAGGGGTAAAGTACATAATTTGAACATAAGAAATAAAGGATTCTTCACCATGCCTACATCTAAATCTACTTTTTACAAAAAATCTTTTCTGTTTAATGATATTATATAATAATATACCTAATGAGTTTAAACTTTTAAATGTAAATAAATTTAAATAAAAATTTAGGGAATATCTATTTTAAAAACAACCGTAGGAGGGCATGCCATCATGTAATTGTACATACATTCCTTTAGCCTTAGATTATATTTGATTTTAAATAGGCTCCTGCATCTATAACCTTATATATTCTTCATATATTCTTAATATTAAATTAAAATACGTATTACTTTGTTGATCTCTCCCGGCAAGACTCTATAAACCTCATTATTGTTATGTTTAACCTATAAGTATTATATTATAGTTTTATGGAATAGAATCTTAATTTTATTATTGTTAGTTTATGTAATTAAAAAAACCATATGCTATTTTTTCTTTTTGTAGTTAAGTTAGAGTAGTCTTTAGGGCCAGACTTCGCCATTACTTTAAAATCTTGTATTTATAATGTATATTTATTGAAATAAATATACATTATAAGTCTTTATTATTATTATTATTATTATTATAGAAAATATCCTCAAAAAAATATCTCAAAAATATATCAATGGTATGCAAAAAAAATATGGCAATACAAGATTATGGGAGATCTTAAAAGAGAAAGTATTTGCTTTCTCTGGAAGACTTCTAAGCTAAAGCAACTTCTCCAGAGGAGCCTCGCTCAGAGATGCCTTAAACCAACCGTCAGTTCCTATAAAAATCAATCAAAAAAACACTTTATTATAATAATTATAATAAAATTACACTCAGCAGAATGTTCTTACTTCCTTAATGAACTTAGAGGTACGTTGAGGTATTCCTTCAAAATTCTTAACGGATCAAAATTTCTCATAAATCTATCTTTAAATCTAATGAGAATGCTTTTTCCTTTTTCACTAATTATCATCATGTAATATTAAAATGAGAGCTTACATTCGAAAATGTAAGCCCAAAAGATTTGAGTGCAATTGATGCGAGTAACTTTGCCCCTATCAAAGATCAAGTATCACGTAAATCTTCAATAACCTAAATCTGGAACTCACGTATGTAGCAAGTCAATAGAAATTAAAGCAATATTTCCAGCCTAGACTCATTTCTGAATCGCCCAGGAAACCAACGTTTCTGAATAAGCGTCCCAAAATCTGTCACAAAAAATGGTACTTCTGATGAAGCATGTAATATTATTAATAATGATAATAAAGATAATTTTAATATCTGATGTACGAAATAAAAAGCAAAATGCCTTGTGATCATGTAGGACAAGTCGGATCAGTCTGGAAATTCTGTACAGATATTTTACAAGATATTGCATCCAATTTAAACATCAGTAATATGCTGGAATTTATAACTTATGCTATTGAAGAGCTACAAAAGGATAGTCACAAACACAAACTCTTCAGTTGATTTTTATTAATAAAGAAGACTTGTTTCTCGAAAGAGACTAACAGAATAAGAAGAATATAAAATGACATAAGTTTCAAAGATTCATAGATGACACATCTTTATAAGTTTAGTGTAAGTTTCCAAAGACCTATTGTAGATTCTATTGTAGCACCAGTAAAATAAATTCAGATGCAAAAAAGAGAATATTTTACAAAATCATGCACTCTTAAAAAAACTACATGATTCATTTATTTTTTAAAAGAATTTATTATTCTAATCATCATCATCGTCACTACCAACTTCACAATAACTATCAGCAGGCAAATAGTCCGAAACGAGTTCCTTAAAAGTAGCAATGGGGCAGAATTCGTCGCATCCAGGAATTGTAAGTAGCACTGGCTCTTCTTTCCTGTAGTTTTGATAAAAGAACTGTAATCAAAATCAAAATTAGTAATTAAACATTCAGATTTAAAACCCGCGTTTACCTTAAATCCATAAACGTTATCAATCAGGTGTAATTCGATTAGTACATAACTTCCGAACGTTGGAATCATATCGTCGAACAGGTTTAAAGTCACTAATAAGTTGGCAATGTTTTTCTCGTGTGCTGAATACAAATACATTTTTGAGGGTGATTTTGGGTTAGTTATAATAGTCTCTGAGTCTGCTATGATTTTCTTTAAAAGATAACCTAAAAAAAATAATTAAAATAAAATACAAATACAGTTGAAGTCAAACTAACACCTTCTATGGCTTGCACACTAAACTCCAAATTGTTGAATGAATTGATGATGTCGAGTAGAAACTATGACTGGTTTGCAGTGGGATAGTGGATACGAAAAAGAAGTGTGGCATTGCCAAAGAAATTCTGGATTAAAAGAGATGGCAAGAGTTGAGAAAGATTCATTGATTTTGGAAACTTCGAGGAACTACAGGATTTGCTATCATTAATCCAAATTATTTTTCTACCACTGATAGTCTAAATGATATAATTTGGAATCTGTAAAAAATATTTCTGTGCAACACCAAGTCATCAAAGATCTGAGTTAACTCATAAATTGTTTTTGTACTCAATAAAAAGGAATTGCATAACAACTTATACAAAATTAGTAGAAATTTCTGCGAGATTCTGGATTAAACGAGGTTTGTTCATTTGGAAAGTTTCAACTAAAGCCAAAACTTAATAAAACATATAAAATTAAGTAATAATAACGATATTTCTATAATTATGGTATATGAGATAAAATACAAAATGCTGGATTAGTCTGGAAATGTTCTAAGATTATTTTACAAGATATTGCAATCAATACAACCATTAGTAATATGGTTGAATACCCACTTGAATATTAGTGAAGGAAATGTAGCCAATGATGATTCTAATAAAATTTCTGAAAGGATACTCACAAACTCTTCAGTTGATATGCATCAATGAAGAAGACTTTTTCCTCGAAAGACATTAATAGAATGAGAATAGAAAATGCCATATTACATAAAAAGACTCATAGAAATTACATCTTTATAAACGTAAGTTTCCAAAGGCCATAGTTTATGTGTAAATTATATGACTTTTAGAGTTTTAAAGTATAATTTAAATCGTTATTCTTACCAGCGGAAAGACGTTTTAATTTTTTTGTGTAAGCCAATAAATGATAGTTGTATATTGTAATGTTATACATTTGGTCCATGTATTTGCTGGTCCAGTCTTCCAGAGGATAACCATAGGCTGCCTAAAATTAGAAAAAGTGTTCATTAAGTATTTTTTGAAAATCATTAAAAGATGCCTTTTATAAGTTATCTTTTATCTTCTAATTTAACTTTGATATACCTGGCCAACGTTAAAATATCTGAACAAAAATTGATAAATATAAGTATAACTCAAAGTTCGATAATTCTCAAGACCCACTACTAAAAGAAAATTTCTTTATTCGTCAACATGATCTCCTTTAAGTGATACATGTATCGCAAGGCTCCTCTAATTTTTCGATTTCTTTTTTTAGAATGATTTGGTCAAAGTAAGCCTGAGTTTCTGCAATCACTTCTTCATTACAGCTAAATTTATTTACCGGAAGCATCTTTTTGAAATCTGCAAAAAGCCAGTAGCTCCTAGGAGATAGATCTCAAGATACCATACTATATAATGTCTTCAGGAAACCAGCTATTTATCACGACTATCCATCATGATTTTAAAGATTTTTTTGATGTTTTAAGATGTAACAGCCTTATTTGGACTACCGAACTATTAAGAGCGTTCAGCATCAGTTAAGTCTGCACGATCGCCTTTGAAATCAGTATTTCGCCAATAAATTGTTAGTTTTCATATAGAAGAGTCTAAAATAAATTAAGCCATTGCTAAGCTTGATTGGTATTTTTTTCATTGAAAGGTAAGCGATGTTTCAATATAATAATAATCAACACACAAAATTAAGTTTCATTAATTTTGTTAACCTAAAAGTATCACTGTATTGCGAGTTACATATTGTGAGCTAATGGTCAAACTGTCGTAATATTTTAATCACTTGACGGTTAGTACTGCTTGAAAATCATATGAATAGTGTCACTATCATAGGATAGGTTGGTACTCACTTTGGTGCTCTTTGATAATCACAAGATTAGAATTTGCTCGCTTAACGTCCATTTTATCTTTGAATCAGCCAAGTTTTACAATAATACTCATTAAATCTTGTACAAATTGAATTAAGGATGGTGAAGAGCCCTTGAAATGTCTGATATTGAATCATTATAGTCACAGCAAAAGTCTTTTATACAAACTGAATCTATGAACATATTCTACTGAAGAATCAAATTTAGCTATTTACAATGCAGATATATAACTATTAACAAAAAAAATTCTGTCATTCTAAATAGGCATATAATTAAGTGTTGCATATCTTTCTAAAACTATAGAAAATCCTCTTCAGATATGTAATACTAAAAAAAGTAATTAACATTTATCAACCAAGTTAGTGAATTAGGAATATTAAGTTTTCGAATTATCATTATGGTTTCTGAAAAGAAGGAAAGTTTTTTTATACTTCTTTGGGAAAATGTTATCTATAATAACATATTCCATTCTATTAATACTTATCATAACGTGAATGAAAAAAAAATCTTTTTTGCTAAATGGAATATATAAGTCAGGTCAGTTTTGGGACAAAGGGCTTGAAAAACTCCTTGATATTTTTAGAGAAAAAACTTAGGAAATCCTATAGCTCTAGTTTGTAAGAACCAAGAAGATTTACTGAATTAATGTACTGAGTTGAAATTATGTAAGTTGGAGAGAGTTTTCTGAATAAACGAGATGAATACTGCTTCGGCAAATCTAATCTATGATAAATTCCTGCTGAAGAACCTTTTTTTGCTTAAAATAGAACTAATAATAATATAAACAAGTGTAAATTTACCTGTGTAATTAATTCTAAATAAAGGTCAGCAGCCTTCTTAGCCTTTTGAATTTTCTTACCAGTTTTTTCAGTAAGGTAATCAAACATTTCTTGATAAGGCTTTAGGGTAGACAAAATCTCATCTGTCTTCACTAATTTCTTGTAAGCTTTTTTGTAATTTATGCAAACTTTTCTTCCATAGATTTCCTAAAATGTCCTGATAAATACATGCTCTGAACTGATGAAATCTACATACCTTATCAACATCAAACGTATTATATGGAATAGGTTGCCAGTTAAGCTGATCGTTCCAAATCAATTCACCAGAAGGAGGATATAAGCTGGCTAGTACTAACAACAAAGACATTTTTGTTCTATTTGCAACAGTACTTCTTGCATCTATTAAGTTAATATTATACTCTGATCCTAGCAGATTATCATAGCGTTCTCTAAGTGCTTTTCCAATTTTAAATTCAGTACGTTTTCCTTCCTAAAATAATATTTTATAAATAAGTCTAGACTTATTAGTGAGTGTTCCACCTTTGTTAGCTGATTGTATCCATAAGGGGCGTAAAAAGACTCATCCCCATAAGGGTTTGTATCATAGATGTTATCCTCAATTGTTCGGTTTCCATGTCTAAATAGCTAAAATTTATGAATCTGAAAATCTATATATGGTAATAAATGTTTAATGGTACTTACTGTATGTACTAGAACCAAGGAATTATTACTATCATCGGTTGATGATTTTACGAGTGATACGAGACACAAAATGAATAATGTTTTCAAAAGCATGGTTAAAGCTAGTATTGGTAATTTTGTTGGATTTTGATTCTATATATTTCCCGTTATCATTTTTTTTTCATTATCGGCTTATGTATGGATTATTTTAATTTGAAAGGATATAGAGTATATTAGGAAAGTGCGAAAATCTATTAATAATATTTTATTAACTACAAGTAGTATATTAAGCTTGCTGTCAGTTCAACCTCAAAATAGCGGATTTAAAAATAGTCTTATTAATATTCCATGAGGTGGAAATTAATAATTTGAAGTATTCGTCTATGAATTTATACGAAAAAGTTGTAATGTAATAATAATAAATATATGTATTAATAATAATGTATTTATTTAGCATATGGGTGATCCAATGATATTACAAATGAATTACTTAATGCGATTTATAAAGAAAAAAATTTAAAACTTTCATAAATAGGCATTAAGAACTAGGTTTTTTTAAGGCACATAAAAAAGTTTAAAACATTAAAATAAAATATAAATTTATGTAAGATGTAAGCTTAGGTTAAAATAGTGTACTGTTTTTACCTTTCAAGTCAACTGATTTATTTACACTAAACACGATACTAGAAACATTTATTTACACCATATTTATTTACTACTATATGTCCAATTTAAATATCGCGCCAATATTCCTAACAGAACTTGAACTGTGTGAATTTAAAGTGTCACTTGCGCTTCAGCGACGACGCGCCTCTTTATGCCGGGTCCTCACTCACATGAACAATGTTCGCTAACACATTGCTCGCTAACAAAAAGTTTACGAAGAGTTTGGTGAAATTTGTTTTTCATAAAATGCTAAATAAAATCTTCAAAAAACAAACGCCTTAAAGATGATTTTTTTATGATTTATCGGTTTTTGCATTTTTGCTCTTCATTATCTAATCATTATGCATTCATTATTTATTCATTTTATTATACATATCTGAAGCTTCTTTTGTTTTCTTGAGTCTATTTATGTCGTTCAAGAACTGCATATGCTTATAAGCATACTATTTGGGTATATAAATATTATCAGTCCCAATGCCTGATTTAGTTGAATCAATCACTTTTTTCTTTTCTCTGCAATCAGCAGCTAACGGAGATTTCATTTTGTTTTCAACATCTTCTGCAGTTAATTAAAGGATTACCCGCATATCATGACAGGTGCCTCTCTTGTTTAAAACGTTTTCACATTCTTTAAGGTGTGCATTCTATATACACTGGTTTTTTTTTACTCATTTATTAAATGTATGGATTTTTCTGTGCTCCACTCCATTATGGCGTAAACAAACTAAACTACGAAACTTAACTCTGCATAGAACTAAACTTCAATAAAAAAGGAGAAAGAAAAACGCGAATTTTAAATGTCGAAAATGCCAAAATAACTTTGAAGTCTACCGCAAATTTCGCGAACCCGTATTTTTGTAGGAAATATTATCTAACTTCAACTGTCCTCAATCGTTAGCGAACACTGTTAACTAACGAGTCCGCATGCGAGTCTGGGAATTGCTAGGCCTCTCAGATCCTGGGCAAGCAACTTCCCCTTTAGAGAACACAAAGCACCCCAAACGTCCTTATAGATTGGTTCCTAATGCGACGCCTCTTTGGTAACCAGGTATAAGGTCTTTCTTTATAAGATCTTTCTCCCAGTCTAGTCATCGGTTTTCTCGAGCGCTTGCCCGACTCTAGGGTTAGATCGACGCAGCTCTTGAATTTTTTCCCAACTTTCTAAGAAAAGAAAAACCTCAGTAATTCCTCCAAACATTTGTAAATCCTTAGCCACACAGTGTGTCAAAGCGTACTTAGGTGAAGCAGTAAACAAGTCTTACTGCAGCTTACAGGCCACGCCGTACCGACTCTTCCGGCCATAAATGATGAGCCATGAATTCATCGAATTTTAAACTTGCAGCAGTTCACCGTCAGTACTTGAGTGGCTTTTGTATTCTTTAAAGAATATCGTTCATGGCTTCCAACTTGTTTGAAGTTTCAGTGACAGACCCCTCCGTCTCTTAGGGACGTAGAGCTGAACCAAGTCACTGTTATTCTACCTCTGGTTTTTGGCGTTGACATCATACGCTTCCTTCATTCGATCTATATACTAATTTATTCCATAATGCCATCTGATTGCGGGTATAATGCAGTAGTCCCCGTTCGATTTCAAGCGCCTTACAATTGGATTCAAATTTTCGTCCTTGATTCAAATATAGTTCTAAAAGTACACCAAAGCGGCAGATATATTCTTTCATTAAGGTGTTAACGTTAGTAGAGGCTTATTGGTTTGGTAGAGGGTATACCTTAACCCATTTACTGAAGTAGATCATCACGACTACAATGTACTTATTCTCTGCTTCTGCCGGTTCAGAAAACGGACCGGCAACGTCATTAGCAATCTTTTCAAAGTGTACTGACTCATAAAAACCCTCTGCTTTCTCTGCGACATGGATTTCCTCTTCTCCAAAATCCGAAATTTATGCACAAATATTTGCTTTCTTTCTTCTTTGCCGTCAATTAGAATTATCTGTATATCGGGATCTTCCTCTTGGCCTTTTATAAGATCTCTATTTTGCAGCAAGTATCATCGACGATGTAAAAGGGTCCCTCACACGATCAGTATTACTGACAGTCTTAAATACTGACAGTATTTCGTCAGTATTTTTCACGCGACCTCACACGATCAGTATTTTCTATCAGTCATCAGTCTGCTCGAATCGTCTCTTGAAGTGTGTTCAGTCACCAATCTGCTGATTTGCTCCAATCCTATGCTGCTTAAAGCAGTTAAAGCGTGTTCGTTCGCGTCATTTATCTGTTAGTTATTTTGCTATGGATTATAAAAAAAAGCCTGCGCTGCTATTATGATTTTACATTTAACAAGTGCTAAACGTAATAAGCAAAAGAGACGCTGGATTAAGCAATGGATTAGTCAACGTGAAAAATATACCTATCTGAATTTATTAAGTTTTATTAAGACACAAACCCCGAGGATTACAAAAATTATTTTCGAATAACAAGTGTAGTCTACAACTAACTTTTGGACTTGGTTAAGCCTTATATTATAAACAACGAACAAACATGAGGGATCCTATATCAGCAAATGAAAGATTAGCAGTAACTTTGCGTTTTCTGGCAACTGGAAGATCATTCGAGGATTTAAAATATTCTGCCATAATTTCTCCCACTACTATAAGTGAAATTAGGCATTAGTCACTATATTTTGGGTAAACTAGGCTTAAACAACTTTTAAACTTTTTTTACATAGCTTGTTTCGATTCATGGATTTTTTTCCTTTATCTGGTATTTCCACGTCAGATAAAAATTGAAGTGCATGAAAAGTCCACGCGCTTGGTTCATACACATCGTCTGTTGCACTTCCAGTCCGTTTGGAATTCTTAATTTTTTTTAACTCTCGCCTAAATTTGCTTTTTAGCGTATTGATTTGTTTTTTTACATCGTCAATGGTCGCATTCGGTTTGTACTGCACAAAAATTTCATGCAGAGCTTCATATCCTCTTCTTTTCTTATCTCTGTCAAAATATTCAGATATATTTGAATTCCACAATTCGGGCATAGACCTATATAGGTCTATAAATTGCGTTAAAATATATTTTTTTCCTTTTTCTTCTGCTTCAAACAAATCAGGTGAAGCTATCGAGCTCAGAACGGTTGTTTCCTGAGTTTCTTCCATTGTGCACGGTACTCAACTTATCTCTGCCTCTGTCTCTGCACGGTGCACGATGCAATTCAGACTGATGACTGTTGGAATGATCGACAGTCTCGCCCTCACACGGTCAGTATTTTGATCAATCTTTTGACTCCGCCCCCAATGACTGATGTGATTTTCAGGATCCCGAAAATCCCCTCAGTCATTTATTCACGACTGACAGTCTGATCAGTATTTGCCCTCACGCGATCAGTATTACTGACAGTAATACTGATCTGAAGAAATATAGTATAAAAGAGTATCATTCTCTTCTGCCCACTGACAGTATCTGCAGTCCTCTGGACAGGGTCTTCTTAATAGGGCATCTGCATTTCCATGTATTCTCCCTGCTGGGTATTCAGTGTAAAAGTCAAACTTCTGTAGCATTTTCCTCTAGAGGTGCTCTAGGAACTAGAACTAGGAACTCTCGGCGGGTAACGCAATATTTAATAAAATAATCAGTGACTCTGTCTTCTTGGTCAACCTAGATTTGGGACAGCACGACTTCTATACTTAGATTGCTAGGCTAACTCAACTCGCCAGTATCGACTTTTTGAGTAAAGCGTTGAAAAGATGTCCAAAGTGTTATCAACGCGAGGAAGAGGATATCTGTCCTTTTTGATCACGTTATTGATCTACCGGTAATATACGCAGAATCTGGTTTTTCTTCTTTATTAGTACCACCGGTGAAGACGCCCTTTTTTGACCATACTCTCAACAATGTTATCAGCCTCCTCTCTCTTGCCTATAGTGGTAGCTTTCGAGATGTCTGCTGAATGAGATAAGCATTTTGTATATTGATCCTGTGCCGGACTATATTACTTCACCCTTTCTTTCCCATAAAAATAAATATTTCAATCAAATGCCTCAGCCTCTTTATTTAAGCTGACGTTAGACCAGTGCCTGATCACCATACCAGCTTCCCGATTGGTTTCCAGATCTACAACTTATCGAAGTATTGCTGAAACTGTACAGCAGTATCCTAATTCCGTGCCCCTCGTATCCCAACCTCTCCAGCTCCCTTGTTAGCTCACGAACTTTTAAATCCACTAGATTTAGCATTCATACACACTTTTGTACTGACGTCCAATTTACATTGCACACCTGTGCAACAATGTACAAGGAAATCAATCTTACAAAGAACTTGATTCCCAAAAAATTTGTCAACTGATTTATTTTACACGTACAGACTAGCTGACCTCGGTAGTACCGTGGGCAAGGTGTTCGCGGAGCGATCGTGTGGTCTCGGGGTCGAATCCTGGCATGGGCATGGTTGTTTGTGTTTGTCTTATAAAAACATAGCACTTGTCGTTCGGAACCCACATTAAACTGTAGGTCCATAATAAACAACCAAATTGGGCGGCCGTCGAAATACGATGCAAGTCCATTGTAATTGAGGAAGAAGAAGAAGAACGTACAGACTAAACACGGTCACTTAAGACGTTAAGTATTTATTTACTACTATTTATGTCGATTTGAATATCGCGCCAATGTTTCCGGATCCTTATATACTCACCAGACCACGGTTCAGGAACATTCGCTAACCTTGCACGCGTCTCCAAAGAGGTCGTGCCTTCTTGCGCCACCGCGATTATTCCGGAATTATAATATTCCGGAATAGCTGATTTTGTTTGTTTTACTTGTTTTTTTTTTAATTGTGCCTAAAGAAAAGAAATATAAAATTGTAAAAGTTTAAAATTTCTGATTTAGTTTGAGAAAATTGCTTATTTAGGGCACAGAACACAAATATAGAGAAATGCGTGTTGCCTAATCAACAGACATTAATTCTGGTGACAGCTTTATTGACGTTGTTGACAAAGACGGGAGCAACCGTCTTGGGTGGCGTGTGGCGGGAAATTTAAGCCTGATATTTAAATTTCAAGTAATATGCAGAATTACAAAAGTTGATGCGTTAACTGACGAGTGATGGGATATATTTAAATAGAATTTTATTTTATTTAAAAAAAAATGTTTACCTGTTTAGAAATACCCACATTTAATTAAAATGATTAATTTTAAATGTTGAGAAAAAATAAAAATATTGCATCTCAGGCATCCCTCATCACTTTAATCAAGAATTATCACATCAACTATAATAATATATTATTTAATTTAAATTTGGTTCTCAAGACATTGCTTATTTAGGATATTTAGCTATAGATACTTACCAAGAATTATAAATTGGCACGATAGATATAGGACCAAATTTTAAATAAAAAAAACAAAACTAAATTGTCTTTTAAATGTTTTATTTTAGGATAAATTAAAATAAATTTAACAACGGGTTTTAAAATGCATAAAAAAGTTACAATATATTCTAAAATTAAATACGACAAACTGATAGTACTAAGACCATTTATGTAAAAAATAGAATTGTTGCAGGTATAAAGCATATTTTAACTGAAAATCCTAATTTCTGGAGTTTCAGAAAAAATTACCTGTTTTTTTTTGCTTCCATAAATGTATAAAACATTATAAGAAATATGTAACAAATATACCTAAATAAAAAAGTAAACATATATATTTTTTAACCAACTATACAATTGTAACAAAATAATATATATCCACAAATTATGGAAAACAAAATATAAGCTCTTATAAAGACAGAAACTAAATCTATCTCTTGAAATAAATCTGGCTTCTCATTGTAAATAAGTTAATTAATAATAACTAGATATAACACAAATACATATGTACAAGTTAATATTCATGTTTTTTTCCATTTTATTTTTTTAGTATAAGCAAATAAAAACAAAATATGACTTTTGATTTTTGATTAGTCACAATCGGGTAGGTAAAGATGTCACAAGTCAGTGAGGTTGTTTCCAGTAAGTATGGAACATGAATCATAAGAAAACAAACAGATGAAGACAGTGTATTGTGTATACAATATTATATTCTAATCAGGTTAAAATTAAATCTTCTAATAAGTATTTGATCCTAATGATCCAAAATACATAAGTTTTTATTATTAGTAAGTATTGATTATCACATTAGTTATGATTACAATTAAGGTTCTAAATAATACTTTAAAGAATTTTATATTAGTCTATAATTTTACTTTAAGCTAATGACATGATTTTAATTATGGGTCAGTAAATAAAATAAGACTGTAAAAAGCATAGCATTTACTATCGAAATGTCTCAGGTAATTTAGGTATTTTGAAAAATAAGATAGTACATACTAAAATTTTAGTATCATTAGCTAAAAAGTTAAAAAACAAAATTATTCTGATTGTGTATCGTGGGTATTAAATGAGGATATTCAAAAAATTTTTTTGTGTGAAGGCATTTTAGATTGTCAAAACTTTTTCTGTTTTCTAGAATGACCAACACTTAAAGATTGTTGTGGTTTTGAAGTTGGCTTTTGATTTTATAGAAACGTATCATCCATTTTTTTCTAAGAGACCAAACGAAAACAAAACAAAGGTAAGAACACAAAGTCACGGTCTCATCAATTTTTTTTGATTTTATCCTTTAAATATTTATAAACCAACCAAAACTTTTTCTCTAAATTGACTAAATGACCACGGCTATTCAAAAATGTGCATAACTTAAGGTGGATTAAGTCGATTAGGAAAATCAGTTTTTGAGAAGAATATGTCAATCTGGATGTATTATCATTTTCGTTAAATTAAACAAATAGGTGTTGTGTTTCTACTCCATGTGAATACCATTTCTACTCAAGAACCAGAAAAGTATTTGGAGCAAACTCGATAATTGGTGACATTTTTAGTTGGACTTACATGATAGACAAGATTTTTATAAGGATGGAATCAACGGAAATTTAAAAAATCTATGATTTCTGTGACTGTCTGGGCAATTCCTAATATACAAACTAGTGAATAAAGGATATTTGCAGGAATATCTTAATTTAGGTGAAGACAAAAAAAAGGAAATACTTGATATTTTCCCAGTGAAGGTTCAAGAATTAAAACTGAATTGTAAAAAAAAGTTAGATTGAGAACAGTGATGATTAAATCTATAATTATACCCTTGAAAATAATAATACATCCAAGATGCACCTCATTATTAGAAACATTATTATAAAACATTATTAGAAAACACTTGTATGTCATAATTGAAATTTCCATGTCTCCTGCTCTATGTAGTTGCGCGATGATTCGATGTTGGCACGTTTGTAAAACAATGTATCAACCCAGGACTCAAAAGAACTACAAAAAGCTATAAAATTACTTAAAAACTTTAAACTGGAAGAAAATCATGACGCTTGGCTTGTTTTCCACCCAAAGAGAACTTAAAAAAGATAATCATCAAATTCGACAGTTAAAATGTCATTAACGTCACTATTGTCATATTTGATGTACGTCAAAAATTAGACAATCAGAATCAATCGGCCATCTTGGGTGGCAGACTATTCCGCCCCGCCACATTCAACCTTCATACCGGTGATTTAGGGTAAAAAGTTTATGGTGATTTTCTCCCACAATATCTAACATTAATCAAATTTAACCTCATTATTAAATTTTAATAAATTTCAATAAAATTAGGTAAATGTAGTAAAATTAATAGGAGCGATAAAATAATTTTTTTAAAGCTGTATCTATTAAACAGAAACTCTAGTCAAATCTTAAAATAGCTCCAGATATATTTAAATATAAAAAATTACTCCAAAAGCTTTAAAAAAATTAAAAAATATTTTAAATCACCGGTCAAAGGACCAAAAGCGGCCTAATTTAGGAAAATTAAGCCTGGAATAAAATAAAAATTTTGAAAGAACTAAAAAGTACTCCAAATACTTGATAAAACACGAAAAGTATTTCAAGACAATAAATTACATCAAATTTAAAAAAAAAAATTATTTGCAATTCGTGAATTAACAAAAAAATACCCAGAACAAAATTAAAAATCTGCTTAAGAGCCTGAAACAAGAATTTCTTTTACGACTATCAAAAATTACTTCATATGCCTGAAAAATATAAAAAATTGTTGAAAACCTGAAAATGTTGAAAAGTTTCATCCAACAGTCTGGAACACACAAGAAATTGTTTAAATCTATGAAAGATGTAAAAGCTACTTTAAAATACCTGAAAGATAAGAATGTCTTTCACAGCTTATCCCATTAAATATACAATTATGGATAACAACTTTTAGTTTATACAAAAAAAAGTTTTAGATCAAAGCATAAGATGACTGTGACCTTAAAACTGTTTTTCAAGATCATTTCAAATTATATTTTTAAAACCATCTAAACCTTGGCACTTTTATCGAAAACATTACATTATCTCTAATAATGATTAAGTCATTACCTTATCATTTTTTTTATTTTTATCAAAAATGTTCGTGATTATTTAGATAAAATTGCAAATAATTTGACTGTTAGATTTTGATATCATTCGCAGTAAAACAGTCAAACCGATAATACGACTATGTCCGACAAAGCTGAAAGGGTGAAATCCGTTTTAGAGCAAGTGGCTAACACTTTAAAAATTCAAAATTACGAAATTATAACCGACAATGAGTCGAAACGGGGCGAGGGATTCCTGAGCGAGTGTTTTACTGGGAAAGTTCAAGATAAAGATGCCGATAAAGTCATCGAAGTGTACATAAAAACACCTCCAATATACCATATGCCGTATGAAGCTGCTGTTTATAGAAATGAGTGCGAGTTTTACAGCAATATATTTCCAGAATTTGATCAGTTTCAGAAGGAGAAAGAAGTTAAAGAGCCTATAGATCATTTCGCCCGTTGTTTTTGTACTAACTATGAAAAAGGTGAAGAATATATCGCTTTAGAAAATTTGACCGTTCAAAATTTTATTTTAACTGACAAGGCAAAGCCCTTAGATGAGCAACACCTTAGGGCGGTTTGTGAGATTTATGGTAAATGGCATGCTTTGACTTTTTCCTACAAAGACCAGAACAAGGAGAAATACGAAGAACTTATTAAACCAATAAAAAATATTTATACTTACTTTGCAAACGATTCATTTTTCAAATGGTTAAAAACTTTACTGGAAGTAGCTTATAATAAAATTAAGCGTACGGATGAATCTCGTGCTGAAAAAATTCAAAAAGTTATGGATAATTTACCTGAATATTGGAATAACGCAATTGAGTATACTGGAAGATATTCGTGTTTCATACATGGCGATTGCTGGTCTAATAATTTTATGTTTAAATATGATGTAAGTATGAATTTTATGATATCATCTAAAAATCTGATAAATTTAACTATTCATCACGAACATCTTTGTTAAGTGGAGAAAGGTCTTTTTTCTTCCAAGCTATTAAAGTATATAATATATTAAAATATATAATAATGTTCATATCAGTCCATGCATTTACATTTTAAATTCTAAAAAAAGTAATTTTTATTCCATACTTTTAGACATATTATGTTTTTAACCCAATATATATTCTATTATTTTTTTTTACAGTAAGAAAGAATCCCATCATCGAAATACGGAATTTTCTAAAAATAGATGAAAAATATAATTTTTCTAATTTAGGATTTTATTCCATTTTTACGAGTGTTAAACACACAAAAAAATATTGTAAATAATTTTCTTTCCTAATGTTTTATACAAGAGAAATAGGAATTCCCATAAGAGAATAGGAAAATTTTTAAAAATTCATTAATATCCACTTTTTGACTTTTTCTCTACTTATTAACATTATTATATATAATCACTGACTGTAAGTCTAAATTAAGGTAATAAAGTGCTAGAAAATAAAAAAAATTAATTAAATTAAAAAAAAATTAAAACGTTCATAACGTTGGCTCAAAAATATTTTTTTTGCAAAAATATTTAAAAAATGCAAATCTTAAGCTTAATTCGCGTATTGAGAAAATAAAATGTTGTTATTTTTCTAACTCATAAAAAAAAGTCATGGTCCAAAATCTCAAATTTTGAAAAATTAGGTACAGGTAAAATAGGTAAGTATTCTGAAAATTCGATATGACATTAAATTTATATGGCATATTTTTCTGCAAATTTAATTAAATTTCTTAAAAACTCTAAATATTGTCGTTTTTTTAGGGAATTAAATTTACTTTTTTATTTTTTCAGCTTTTGTGTGAAAAAAATTGTCTTTTCATAATCTAAAAAAATTCAAGAAGGGTTCTTAACAACAGCTTTTAATAACATAATAAAAATTATATTAAAAAAAAAACAAAATAATTAAAATTAAAAAAAATAATTGTTTTAAAATAACAAGCCCAAAATTTCACATATACAGGGTGATTTTCAACCTATGCGCATAAACTTGGGAAATGAAAGCTGATGAGTAATAATGAAAAAAAAATGTAGTAAAATATTTTTAGTTTTGGAGATTTTTTAAATAAAAAACGTGTATTTTTTAACGTGTTTAATTTAAACTAATTTAAAGCAACTGTTCGAAGTTGTTTCCATTATTTTCGATACAGACTTGAGCTCGTCGAATCCATGAAGACGTGCACGGGCCAAACCAGGCTGTAGGCGAATTCCGTCTCTGGCAGCGTTTATGCGATGTCGTAGCTCTTGCTCAGTATCAACTTCGTTTACATACACCATTGTTTTCATATGACCCCACAAATAAAAGTCTAATGGATTAAGGTCAGGCGAGCGAGGGGGCCACCCAACTGGACCATCACGGCCTATCCATCGTCCGGGAAACATACGATCTAAATGTTGTCGCACTCGTCGTAAAAAATGTGGTGAAGCACCATTATGAAGAAACCACATGTTCTGCCTAACGTTGAGATTCACATTTTCAAGGAGCACTGGTAAATTGTTGCACAAAAATTCTAAATACCGAGCACCAGTCAAACGATTTTCCAGAATAAAAGGTCCGATGAGCATCCCGTTCAGAATTGCAGCCCATACATTTACAGAAAACGTTGTTGAAAGTATGTTCTCTGTGTAATATGCGGATTTTCCAAAGCCCAGTAATGAGTGTTATGAAAGTTGAAAATTTCATTGCGCGTAAAATTTGCCTCATCCGTAACCAAAATGTTCATGGTAAAGTTTGGGCTTAACTGCTGGTGATGTTGACTGGCTGACCACTCACAAAAGTGTACTCGAAGCGGCAAATCTCTGGGAAGTAGGGCTTGTACCCTCTGCACATGAAACGGGTACAGCAACTCGTGCCTTAAAATTTGCTAACTTGTAGATTGCGATATTTCTAATCGCCCTGCAATTGTCCTAGTGCTAATTCCAGGTTGTTCTTCGATAACTTCTAAAATATCCTCCTCCAGATTTAGAATGTGCCTAGGTCTAATAGCTCCTCCATCTTGTCAAGGCCGCGGCCGCAAATTGCCAGTTTCTCTACCCCGCTGAATAACACGTAATAAAGCCCCACGTCTCGGGTGGTATCTTCGGGGAAATCTTTGGTTATACAGATCAGCTGCTGCCACTGCATTCTGATGCGTTTCTCCGTAAACCAAAACCATATCGACAAGTTCTTCGTTTGTAAAAATGTGCGCCATTACATTTGACGCTTTTATTTTGTTCGTGTGAAAATAACGATCGAAAACGATCACAGCCACCAACAAGCTAAGTACTGCTAAAGATTGCAAACAACAAATTCCAAACATTATGACTTGTTTACTATCAGTTATTAATAAACAAAATAAGTTCGTCTGAGACATGTTCTGTTAACATTTGTTTAACTTTATTTCGGAAACCAAAAATATTTTACCACATTTTTTTTCTCATTATTACTCATTATTGATCTTCATCTACCATTTCCCAAGTTTATGCGCATAGGTTGAAAATCACCCTGTATTTAGAAAATATTTCTAAATTATTATAGGTTTTTTAATTTTCTACCACTGAATAAGAACGGGATAATTTTTTAATAGGTGATTTAAAAAAAAATTGATTATAAAGAAATCATAATTTTTTGTCATTTACTCTTTCCTTGCTGTTTAATGGAAAATTGGGAATGATCATTGTGTCTTCATAAATCGCACAAAAAATTTGCTGTTATTAATTTCATTCGTATGTAAATCATATTATCTACTTTGTTTTTATAAAATAATATTCGAAAACATTCTTAAATGTCTATAGCACCGACTCTTGTCATTGACATGCCTCTTATTTATGTAAAAAAAAAATTTTGCCTTTTTTGACTTTAATTTTTGGTTACCGAATTTATAAAAAGTGGAAACTAGTAAACCTTTTAAAAGAGTATTTCTTTGTACTTTTTTTTAGCTGTTTAGTGGGAAATTGAGACTTTTCATCCTCTTTTTATATATCCTTCAAATCGATTAATTTTGGTTACATTTTCAGTACATGCGTTCTCATGAAAATTATCTACTTTCTTAATATAAAATGAATTTTGATTATCTAAAAAACTTTTTAAGTGCCTCTTCTCAATCAAATGGCTAAGGTTTATTATTGCTTTTTTTACTTTAAAATTTAAAAAAATTCAATCTATTTTATCTGACTGATAAACATGTTTCTTCTTTATTTAGGTAATCAAAAAAAAAATAAATAAATAAATTTCACATATATTTAAAAAAAAAATCAACTCAGTATGACAAAAAATTTTGTCATCAAAATAATTCGTTCAATTGCTTTTGCATAAAAAGTAAATTTGATTTTTCTATGACTAATTCGCCTTATTTTTTTAATAACTAACTTATTATATTATAAAATAGAAAAAAATATATATAAAGTCGATTCTGGTGATTTTTTTTTATTTGTACAAAATATGTTTAAAGCAATTTCTTTCATGGAAATCTTATTTATTTATTATTTTTTCTTAGAAATTGTAAATACAAAAAATCACGCTATAATGTTACTTAAATCTAAAAAAATGAATTTTACTTAAGATCGTGTACTTGATAACATTATAAGAGACTCCTAATTAATTGTTTATAAAAAATATATGGAGCAATTACTTATGGCGTTACAGATAACTTAAAAAAAGATATATTAAATTTGATTGCACTTATAAAGATATTAAAAAAGATAAGAGGGTTATTTTTTGTTTTTAAATTGTTTGTGAGTAACAACATTTTACAACATATGATTAGGTTTTTTTTTTGAAATTTTGATCCACTCAATCCTCATATATAGGAGGCATAAGTGGTCAAAGAGAACTAAAAAAAAAATGGAAAACTGGAAAACAGAAATTAAACATGATTTTAAAAAAAATTGAAATTTATCACTTGTGAAATATTTGAGATCTAAATGGAATTATCAAAATTAAAATATAAGAGATTTCAAAATTTCGATTTAAATTTTTCTGCGAGTCTTTTAATGTTTTTGATTTTTTTTTACATCTTTTTGATTGAAATAATAGAAAAGTGAAACTTCCAAATTTTGCAACTTTTGAAATTAGATTTAGAATACCTTCTTCTCATAGAGGTCTCATAAAAAGTATCTAAAATAATTATTGTTAGCGTTACCGAAATCTTAATATTTTGGTAATTTTTATGACAATTTTATTGATTTACATTTTAAATGATAGCTGTGGAGTTTCTTTAACAGAAATATTCCCATAAAATTCCTTGTATATATAGGAATATTGTTTTAAAAATTATGATTAGATTTTCTGTTAATTAAATTCAAATCTTGATAGTGTCAAGGATTTGCAAAAATATAAATATATGGAAAACTTAGGTAATGATTTTATTGATGTTTCTTTAATACAAAATCTGCTTAGTTTTTTTATCAAAAATGTCATAACAAGTAACCTTGTAAGTTTTCAATTGACTGGAAAAGATACTATCAAAGTATTTACAAAAATTTTATTGTTTTTTAAACTTTATTTTAGTGATTTAAGCTTCATATGAAAGCTGATGAGTTTTTTTATAGAAAAGGTTATTACAAGTTTCCCTGTAAATACAACCGACTTCGAGTTTTTGTGTATTATTTCAATTGATAAAAATATAAGCCAATGACTGTACTACATCAATGTAATTATATTGAAACCTCTACCAAATAAGATTATTAAGATCTTCGAGTTGTCGGGTATTTTTTTAATGTATTAAACTGACTGAAACAATCACCTTATAAAAAACTAATTAAACTCAAAATTCTTCACCAAAAGAATTATTAAAAAATTGTAAATACAACCATTTTCAAGTCATGTAGTAGTTTTTCAATTAACTCAAAAATTTTGATGGTGTCAAAGGCGTTGCATAAATCTAAATGAATTGAATACTCATATAACGATTTTATTAATTTTTCTTTAATTCGAAATCTGCTTAGTTTCTTCATTAAAAAGATCATTACAGGTTTCCTAGTAAATACAATCGCTTGAAATGTTCTTAGGTAACCTTTCAATGGACTGCGAAAAATTTGATACTATCGAAGGACTTTCAAAAATATACTAAATATTTTAAATACTCATGTAACAATTTTATTGATTTTAGTTTTATATAAACGATAATTTAGTTCTTCATCAAAAAGTTCATTACATGTTTCTTTCTAAATAAAGCCGTTTTGTTGTTTTTGAAGAGTTTTTCAATAGATTGAAAAAATCACTATGCCCTCAAAGGCTTTACAAACAAAATATTTTTAAGACTTTTTTAATGCTCCTGTTAACTTATACAGGGTGTTTCAGAACTATGGGATCAAACTTCTAGGGGTTGTTCAGTGCAACAGTAGAATCCATTTGAGTATAGGAACCCATGTCCGGAAATGTGTCACTACGCCACTACGGCCCTAAGACGCGTTTAAATTTAGAAAAAATATTAATTACCTAAATAGGATCTGATGCATTTATTTTTACCTTTTGTATATGATACCATCACAACAATTGTTCAAAATTTGTTCCTCCTACCTCACTACACCGATTTAAACGCCGTACATGATTTCGGCGGACTACACTAAAAATTTGATCCTCGTTTTGAATGATTTCAAATGCTACTGTTATTAGTCCAATTAAGTCTAGCTCTGATTCTACTGGAGTTTCGTAGACTAAAGACTTTACATGTCCCCACAAGAAAAAATCGAGCGACGTTAAATCGGGTGACCTAGGAGGCCAAGAAACTGCTCCACCTCTGGCAATCCAATGGTGCCCAAACTGCTGAGCCAAATACTCGCGTACTTGTACAGCAAAGTGAGCCAGCGCTCCATCATGCTGAAACCACATTTGCTGTCTAACGTTTAGTGGAACATTTCCAAGGAGTTCTGGGAGAACTTCCTCCAAGAAACGCAGATAAATAGGTCCTGTTAACCGTTCCGGTAGAAGGTATGGCCCAATTTAATAATCATCAACAATGCCTGGTTTCGATGGAACGATTCTGATGTTTTCTTGGAAAAATTGCATAAGGATTTTCTTCGTCCCAAACAAGGCTATTCCTACTATTAAAAATACCGTCTCTGGTGAAAAAGGCTTTATCGGTCCACAAAACATATGGTAAAAAATTTGGTTGTGCAATGATCTGATCCAGAAGCCATCGACAAAATTAAACTCTAGGATGATAATCGGCTGCAGTCATACCTTGAACTTTCTGGAAGTGGTAAGGATGGAGTTGTTGCTCATGTAGTACCCGCCAGACAGAAGCGTTACTCGTATTCATATTCTTAGCGACGTCGCGTGTGTTATTTGATGGTTCATCGGCAACTCGCTGAAGCACCTCTTCTTCAAATTCGACCGTTCTTACGGTTCGAGCAACACCAGTATCATGCATCTTGGTCTTAAACATGCCTGCCTCAGCCAGCCGCCGATGAACCGCAATAAACTTTTTGTATCCAGGATGCTGTCGTTCGGGATAACGTTCATGATACAACCGCGATGCTGCTCGTTCATTGCAGTTTGTTGCTCCGTATGCCAAATGTATATCCGCCAATTATGATTGGTAAAGTTTTCCATTAGCAATAAATGTTTAAAAATTGTAAGCTATAAAATGTTTAAACATGACATTGAGAATTGACATTGATAAGCGTTGATTTTAAACAATTGTTGTTATGGTATCATGTACAAAAGGTAAAAATAAATGCAGCAGATCCTATTTAGGTAATTAATGTTTTTTTATAAATTTTGGGCCGTAGTGGCGTAGTGACGCATTTTCGGACATGGGTTCCTATATTTCTATTCTTCAAAAGTTGACGACGATCATGGTCAAATGACAAAACGTCGCTTAAATAATTTTACGTTACTATCCAACAAGGCAAAACCTTGTAAATATGTCATTAGTTTTGGCCTACAGTTTTAAAAACGTCGAATAAAAATGTTCTTTTGAAAGTTTTAAAATATTTAGAAAAAAGTTTTTTTTTTATTTTGACAGAAATCAACTTTTGGATATTTTTTAAAATTAAGTTCGTCTCTAAATTTCCCATTATGATTCCTAGGAAATTTCTAGATGGTTTTCTTAAACACTTTTGATCAAAGACGTTTAGAAATTGAAGGCGGAAGAAAACTTTAATTATAAGTTTTCGCTAGAGCATTTATTAACGTTAATAAAACTTATCTTTTTTAGAAGGATAACAATATTGAAGAATCAAAAATACTCGATTTTCAACTAATACGAGACTCTACACCGGTCCACGACCTCTCTTACTTCTTCTACTCAGGTGCATCTAAGAAAGACTTAGATAAACTTGATGAGTATCTGGATCTCTACTACGACACTTTCTCTAAATTCTCTAGGGAACTTGGAAGCGATCCTGAAAAACTACTACCATACGAAGCTTTATTAGCCGATTGGAACACCGCTTCTCTTCTTGGGTTATTAATGTCTATAATCTTATGGCAAATTAAATTAGTACCAAGAGAAGTTATCCAGAAAATAGGAAAAAACGGGAAAAGTGGGCCGAAAGACGGTAATACGGAGATTGGAGGTGCATTAGGAGAGATTAAAAATTTAGATATTTATGCCGAAAATATTTGTGACGTACTAAATCATGCTATTGATAGGAATATTATTTAAATTGTGTTAAAAAGTATATTTTTTCAATTTTTTGTATTTTTGAGGATTATAAATAAAATTCTACATACTTTCGCAGTTCCATAGACATTTATTTTCAAATTTAATATCAAAAACTTAAAAAACAAAACGAGAGATAATAATATAATGTTTCAACAAGAAAGAGATTATTCTTAACGCAAAAGCTATTTATACGCAATAGTTGGCACAACAGTTGGCAGTAAATATAAATTAAAACTATAATAAACTAGAAAACTAAAAATAAACATAAATGCTTGGTCCCGAAAAAGTAACTAAATCCAAATTAACAATAATGTTTTTTTTTAATATTCTATGGGCTATTCACAACTATAACATTTATATACTAATGATTATATAAAGTTAAAATTATTGTTACACATCAGGTTTACAACGATATAATAATTATATAAGCATTGTCAACAACTATCATTTTTTTTGTAAGTTTTTCAAAATATTTGTTACAAAATATTTCCCTTTAAAAGGGACCTGTCCCCAAGGGAATGAACATTTAAAGGAAATTCCAGGATCTTTTACCCTGATTTCCGATTTGTTTCACAACAACCAACATTTAAAACTCCACCTATAAGCTAAATAATAAATATAAAAGCATACAATTATTTACATGCAATAAAACAACTTAATTTTAAACTAAGAGAATGTTTGTCACCGCTATAAAATAATGATTTAAAATAGTCTTTAATTAGTTACGTGTATAATTAAATTTATAAATAAATAATAAATATTAGTACGATTATATATGAATAATAAATTGTTAATATTAAGCATTTATATTATATATAGTGCTAGAAGCGTATAAGTATATTTTATTGTTGTTGTTGATACAAGCAGCAAGCATTCGTCATACATATATTTTTTTTCTTTAGAAATAGTATGCAAATAATAAATATTTTACCTAATAAATAGGTGGATAATATGTGTTAATTTACAAATAATGTAAAATATGTATAATATTAAATAAAACAATAAAAAAATGCAGGGTAAATAAATGCCTTTTTGATCAATTTTGTGTCTTCTTTTCTTTTATTTTTTAATTTTTTTTTAACGATTCAAGTAAAATTTTTTAAAACTACTTTTTTTTCTTTCTGTTTTTTTTTCTTAAAATAGAGAAGAATTAAATAGTCTTTATTAAATAATCGAAAATGTATATTATTTATACTCAAAATACTGAAATAAATAATTTTTAACCATAAAAAATTAAAAAAAAATCAATGCTTAGAATTACCATTTCTATATTATAAACATATGTTAAAAAACTGAATTTTTAACCAAAATATAGAAAAATCTTGCAATATCCAAAAATACCAAAAAAAAATGATTTTGTATGCAAAATTCGGCAAATGTTCAAAATCACATCATTAATCCAAAATAGAGAAGAATCATGAGATGTCCAAAAATACCCAAAAATTAGATTTTATAAAAAAATAAGGCATAATTTGATAATGTGCAAAACTACGCAACAAATAATTAAAAAAAAAAAAAAATCAATTGAAGAATATATATTAGTAATAATAAAAAATATGTCATGCCGAAAAATGATTAAAAATTGATTTTGCTTGCCAAAATAAAGGATAACTTAATAGCGAACCTTAATAAATTCTTTAAAAAAATTAGTTAAATATATTAAATATCTATGATTTATACTTAGTTAATTTTATTCAAAAATTTAATTATGTAACATCACAGCAACGACATTTTGCCAAATTAAACTCAATAATATGTTTTTATGTAGGAGCAAGCCTCATAATCTTTTTTAAAAGTTTTTACAATGCCTATTTTTGAGTTTAGATTTTTTAAGAGGTCTTACTTTTAACAATATTAAAGTGTATAACCAGATTTCTGACTAATTTAAAATTCTCAATATTGATAAATAAATATAAAAACTACATACCGGTGATTGAATACTTGGGAGTTGGTTGTTATTAAAATATTGTCAACAAAAAATAATAGAATAATAAAATACAAAATATAGTAAAATTTCTCAAGGTCCAAAAATTTTGGCAATGTATAAAAATATTTAAAAAAATCATTACCTTATTTTTATACAAAATGGAGAAGAGTTATGCCATATCCAAAAATACCCAAACAATTGTTTTTGTCACAAAATGAAGCAAAATTTTACAATGTCTAATACTACGCAACAAATTGTTAAAAAAAAGAAAATTAATAGGAGAATCTATGTTAGTAATAATTAGGAATACGTCATGCCGAAAAATGATTAAGAATTGATTTTTTTGGCCAAAATTGAACAAAATTTGATAAGGTTTAAAAATATACAAAAACTTAATTTTTAGTCAAAATATAAAAAAAATTCATGTCCATGAAGTCTTAATGTTTTTACTAAAATAAACCAATTTTAGCAATGTATAAAAATATTTTTATAAATATGCAGAAGCCTGATTTTTATCCAAAATAGAGAAAAATCACACAATATCCAAAACCTATTCTGGTCAAACAATAATTTTTTTATTCAAAACCTCAAGAATTTGTCAATACGGTCATAATTACTTAAAGTAGGCTTTTAAAAACAATGAAATGACTAGGAAGGAAAATAAAGTTATGGCAAAAATAACAATTAGTGTATATAAAAGAAAATTAAAAAAAGATGATAAATTAAGCAACTCATTCCCAAATTGATATCTATAGGATATAAAACCTCACAAAAATTAAATTTTTATCCAAAATAAAGAACAATCTATCAATATCCAAAACTACTCAAAACATGGATTTCTGTACCAAAATAGAGCAGAAATGAATAATTTCCATAGAGTTTTCTAAAAAAAAAGTTTATTAAAAATATTTTTTTTAATGAGGTCACAATTACCAATTTATAACAAAGGTTATATTTTGAGAAAATACTGAAATGCTAATTGTTGTGGTTAAAATAGAGAAGAAACAAAAAAGATAAAAATCCGTTTATGACCAAAAGTATAATTTTTTGGTAAAATATAGAAGAATCTATATAGTCTTAACAATAAATTAACAATCTGTCAGTGACAAATTTTAATCAAAATCGATTTATTTTTTCCTTGCACCGCTAAATATTATTTTTTTTGTATTGTTTTACAATACACATGTTAACAATACATCGCTTATAAGCAATTCAAAATTACCCTGCATATAATATTAAATAAATAAATAAGCCTAATAATAGAAGCTACAATTATTAATAACGTCTAATCGTATATTATAAGCAATCTAATAAGCTTGGTTATAGTTTATTTGTTAATATATTTGTAAGTTAAATAATAACAAAACAATCATATATAAAATTTTTTTGAAAGAAAATTAAAGGTTAAATTATTAAGGAAAAAGTGTTTTAATCTGATTGATTTACAAATTAACAGAGCGGCTTTTAATGACTTTAAGTCCATATTTGGGTTATTTTTTTATTAATATTCTAGTTTAAATATTGTCTTTTCTATTATTTTAAAAGGAAAATTAAGTATTTTAAATATACTGAATAATTAAAATGTGCACAAAGCATAACGCTATTTTTAAGTGCAAATTCTATTATAAAATATCCTTGTTTTTTTTTGTGAAAATGGTATACCAATATTGTTCAAAAAATACCTTCCTGCAATTTTATTTAAACAATTTATGTATATTTTTGTAAGTCTTTCAAATGTTTGATATTAAATATCGAGATAACAAACGTGTGTGTTTTGGTCAAAAAATTTAAATATGTTGGTCATTTTTTGCCATTTCTATTAATTCATGTGGTTCGGCAGCGTTTAATCGATCCTTTGTGACTGCGGTTCCTGCGAGTTCTCCAACGCTAAGAATATCGACCAGTCTGGCTCCTAAGCAATCGCACATTACATTTATAGTGGTCCTGAATCGATCCCTATAAGAAAAGTACAATTTTTAATAGGAATATTTGTATATTTTGTGATGTTATGCTATACATTATTTATTCTAAAGGTACCAATGAAACAATAATAACAAAATTTTACTAAGGTACCTAGCAGGTATATAAGGCCTGTCGGGTAATAAGGCCTATATTCAAAAAAACCGCTTTAAATTAATCGGAAATCGATTGCGTTGGGTCCGCGTCTTCTATTGGTCCATTTACAAACGACATTCGAACGGACTACCCGCGTTCCTCGCTTTCCGGCCAGTGTTGCCAGGTCTCATGATTTATCATGAGATCTCATGATTTTGACTTACATCTCATGATATCATGATTTTGTCTAAAAATCTCATGATTTAAAAAAAAAACAAAGATTTAAAATCGTAAAGAATATTAGTCGTAAAAATAAAAATAAAATAAAAATAATCTAAAACTACAACTAAATGTACACATATAAATATCATAAAGCCTTAAATAATATCCGCACAGCCCTATATAAACGGGAAATACTGACGAGTATGGGGATTCCCCGAGATTCTCGGATATTTCTACGGGGTATATTTTTCACGAAGTTTTATGCATTTGCTCGTGTATTTGGTATTGTAAAGCATTATTTGTGAGTTGAAAATAATTAAAAAATATGAGTGGCAGTGATTCTAGTAGTTCTAGTAGTAGTACATCCAAGAGTATATTTCTTCCAGGACCTAGCAAGAAAAGAAAGGTTTATAAGCAAAATTTTAAAAAGGAATGGAAAAATATACCGGGTTTGCAATGGATCGAGAACAGCAGAAAGGGGACAGGCTTTGCCTGGTAGGTATTTATGATATTTTAAGTTAAGGTACTTTCTGTAAAAATAAGTGCAATTTGGATTTATTGAGTACAAAATCTAAATTCACTTATAATAATGTTAAATCGAGAATTAAATGATAATATGAGTTACTGAATCGTAACTAATTAAAATTTGCTTTAATGCGGATATATATAATTTAAGGCGAACAAAACTTTTATTTTAATGGAGGTAAACGTTTTTTTGTTTTAAATTTAAGGTGCGATTACTGTAAATGTGATGTTAAGGTATCTGCAGGGAAAACCCAACTAGTAAAACATTCTGAGACTGAAAAGCATGTTAAAGCTTTGCAGAGAGCATCAATGGGCAAGCAAAGTCAAGTAAAAATAAGTCAAATGTTTGCAGAAAGTTCTAAAAAAATAAGCATTGAAGAAAAAGCGAAAGAAGGAATTATAAGAACTGCGGGGTTTCTAGCCGAACATAATCTCCCTATGAATTTGATGGAGCATTTCATCGATTATCTTAATGCTGTAGGCACTGATTCAGATATTGTCAAACAAATGAAATGTAAACGAACAAAGATGTCAAGAGTTTTACAAAAAGTTACAGGCTTGTCTCAAGAATCTTGGCTACTTGGCCTAATGAGGGATAATAAATTTAGCATTATCATAGATGAGTCTACTGATAACTCGTGCACCAAACATTTATGTTTAGTTGTAAGAATGTGCATTAATTTTGACATTGAAGACAACTTTTTGGCGTTAATCCCAGTAGTAGAGACCACAGGGGCTGCACTTTATGAAATTTTAATCAACTTCCTTACCGAAAATGGTGTTCCATATAAGTCAAACTTTATTGGCTTTGCTTCAGATGGAGCGAGCAACATGGTTGGCGTTAATAATTCTGTGGTCAGTCGATTGCGAGAAAATATTCCAGGTATATTCATAATGAAATGCATATGCCATAGCTTTCATTTGTGTGCATCATATGCATGCCACAAGTTGCCTGAGGAAGTGGAACAATTTGCGAGAGAAGTAAGCTATACGCTAATAAAATAAATGTATACTTAATTAAAAAATATAATTTTTTACAGGTATATAACTATTTTTCAAATAGTCCGAAGAGAGTGGAAGAATATAAGGAATTCCAGGAATTTGCAAATGTCTCAATATCGAAGATTTTACATCCTAGCCAGACACGTTGGTTATCTCTGGAATGCGTGGTTAAAAGGCTTCTTAATCAATATGAAGCTTTGAGGTTGTATTTCGTAGATCAGGCGTCTCTTAAAATCAGTCAAGCAAATATTATTTTAGAAAAACTAAACACGCCCGAAAATAAATTATACTTATCATTTTTATCGCATGTACTACCTATTTTTAATAGCTTAAACAAATTAATGCAAAGCGAATCGCCCAAAATTCACGTTATTTATAAAGAGGTTACTAGAACAGTTAAAACAATTTTAGATTATTATATTATGGACGAATATCTAAATGCCAACATTGAAAATATAGATTTTAAAGACCCTAGACTTTTTTTAATTTAAATGACATGTACTTTTCTGCCCACATAAACTCTGCCGATCTGGAGAAAAACCGACTCGACATGGTAAAATTAAGATGTCTAGACTTTTATATTGAGAGTGTGGAGCAAATATTGTCAAGATTTCCACTTAAAAACTCTGTGTTTCAGAAATTAGAATTTCTAGGTCCTGAGGTAGTTAAATCAAGAAAAATCAGGTCTATAAGTAATGTTTCTATGTTGTTTCAAAATTTAATTCCTGCTGATATGCAAGTTATTGACAATGAATGGTTGTTACTTAGAAATTATGAAATTAATTTTACCTGGAAAGGTATTTGCGATTTTTGGGGTAAAATTGCTAAGATTAAATATGTGGAAAATACAGAATCCCGGTTTCCCAATTTAAGTAATTTTGTGTTTAATTTATTAACTTTGCCGCATTCCAGTGCTAACGTAGAGAGGGTGTTTAGTCAGATAAATTTAAACAAAACAAAACAGAGAAATCGGTTGAAAACTCCTATGATAGCTGCTATACTGCACACCAAAAGTTTAGTGGGCAGAGAAAACCGTATTTGTTCAAATTTTCCAATAGGAAAAGATTTGCTTAAAAAATTAAATAAACAAATTTATGATTCCGATGAGTCAGAATAAAATAACAGATATTTCGGATTTTTGTTTTTCAGTTATTTACTTTAAGATTATGTACGTTTGTTTACTTTAACATATAATTTTATGTTTTTATTTAAATTTGTTAATAAAAAAGTAGATATTTTGGTACTTGTATCTTTATTTCATCAAAAAAATATTTTAATAAAAATAATATATGTTTTTTTTTTTTAAATAAGGCTTAAAACGCCATCTCATGATTTTTTTTCCAAAACTCATGATTTTTGGTTACATTTTTCATGATTTCATTTTATTTCACCTGGCAACACTGTTTCCGGCGTCAGTAAGTTCCAACAACTTGTGTCGACGGGTCGCCGCGTGTGATATTATAAGGATACAACGAACAAAAACGTAAGTATTTTTAGTATTTATAAATGTATTTTTAATTTATAACTGCAGATATTTTGGTTAGACTTTATATTTTGTGATTTCAATTGTTTATTAGATTAAATTTAGCCGACATAATTTAAATAAATTTACATAATATTTCGTCATGGATGGGTAATAAGGCCTATAAAAATAAGCTATAGGCCTTATTACTTATAGCTTATTTTTATAGGCCTTATTACCCTCCATGTAGGCCTTATTATCCTCATGACAAATTAATGTCTTTATTAACATATTATTAAACTTCTAAACTATTCTTGTTTTATTTTCAGTGATTTTTAACATCATGCCTCCTAAAAGGGCACCTTGGTGCGAGGAGGATTTAATATCAGCAGTTCGATCTGTTCAACGCGGTACTCTGAGTACATATGGGACTGCGGCAAGGTTTAATATTCCCAGAAGAACCATTAGAAATCATGTTCAGAATGGAATCCTAATAAAAAGACTAGGTCGTAAATCTATTTTAAAAGAGGAACAAGAAGCTGATCTCGTTAAAAGAATAATAAGATTTAGTGAAATAGGTCTACCTGTGAGTGCACGGATCCTTCGTCGATTGGTATTCACATTCTGCGAATATAATAAAATTGCTCATCAATTTAATACAACTTCAAAACTTGCTGGTAAAGACTGGCTAAAGGCTTTTATGAAGAGAAATCCTGTAATTTCTAAAAGAAAAGCACAGTTTATGAATCCAGCTAGGGCTCAAAAACTTAACAAATTTATAGTTGATGATAATTTTTCAAAAATAGGGAAAATGTATGATGATCTTGATATAATTAATCACCCTGAAAGACTTTATAATATGGATGAAAAAGGACGCCGCTTGACTATTCACCACCAGCCAACCGTTTTAGCTAAGAAAGGGGTAAAACGTGTTCACTTTCAATCGTCAGAACATGCAGAGAGTGTGACAATTGCAGGATGTGTCAATGCCACCAATACCTCCTATGATTATTTTTAAAGGAAAGAGGCTAAAGCCAAAATTACATGATAATTTGCCATCAGGAACTCTAGTGGAAAAATCAAGTAAAGGCTATATGACTAACGAGCTTTTTAAAGAATTCCTCAAGCACTTAGCCCGATACAAAAGTCCAGGAAGGTGCCTCTTAGTTTTTGATGGTGCAGCTTGTCATCTTGATTTGTCAATTGTTGATGTTGACTCACTTGATATAGATCTCTACTGTTTGCCATCGAATACAACACATGAGCTTCAACCCCTCGACAAATCTGTTTATCGTTCATTTGAGCAACATTGGGATAATGAGGTATTATTATTCTTGGATCAGAATCCTAACAAAAAGCTGACCAAATCACATTTTAACATCATACTTTCAAATGTTTGGTCTAAATGCATGACACATAGTAACATCACAGCATAAAGAAAAAATAAATTTCTTTATGCTGTGGTAACATTATAAATGGTTTTAAGGCTACTGGTCTGTTTCCATTAAATCCCGAGGCAATTCCAGAAACAGCATTTGCTCCTTCAATTCTCTCAGACTTACCGGTACCGGATGATACCAACAAAGAAAATAGGCGTCCACCTGACTTTCCTTAACCTGGTCCGTCTGGAATGGCATCCAACAAGTCTGGCAAATTTTCCTATTCCAATGTTTACTCTTCTGACTCGGATTCGACTGATGACCATATACCTCTTGCTGAATTAAAGAGACGAACAACAAAAGTCACTTCTTTTAATGAGCTTTTGCCCACACCAGTAAAAACTAAAAGCTCTAAACTACAAAGGAACTCTAGTCACTAGAGATCTTTTTACCGAGGAGAACAAAAGTCGTGCCAAATTGAATAAAGATATTAAAAGCTCCAGGGAAAAGTTAAGTACCGACTGGTATTGCCATGGATGTGAGGAAGACATGCAGGCCGATATGAGGCAGTGCAGCAAATGTCTTAAATGGTACCATGAGGAATGTGTTGGCTTAACAGTCAATGACATGGATGATTTTGAGTGTCCCGATGGCTGCTAAACTTCGCCTAATTAACGAGTTGTGCCATTTTTATATATAGGCTTTATTAAACCTCCATCGGATAATAAGGCCGATTTGCGTTATTTTTCTTAATATTTATTTTTTGTTTTCTAGTTTTTTTAGAGATTATTTTTTTAAGTTTGTTAAAATTAATATAACCTTATAAGCACTTTGGTGTATCAAACTAAATATTAACATTACAGTTTTTCACTTTATTCAATTTTTTTCTTAGCTAGGCCTTATTTCCCTCAAGTACCTTATATATTGATTTCATGTTTATTATCCTTTACAACATGTATACTTGCCTGAGTACAATCATTAGGTTGAAAATGTAATCAATTTCAAGCATTTTTCATATTGATAACCCCTTACAATAACTAGATAAGATAACTATTCAATTCTGTTACCCATATGAGAATTACTAAATCAATTTTATTATACGTTGCAATTTTTTATTGATTTTGAATATATTTTTTTATTAATTCATTGATTCCAAGTCCACATCAACAACTGAATCAACAACTTAAGGCCCTTTTCTCAATCTTCAGTAAAGAATCGCAAAAACCGAAGTAAATAACCAAAAGTATTTTGTTATTTTGTAATTCAACGTCTTAAAGTGTTTTATAAATTATACTAATTTTTCCAGTGGTTTTACGCCAATAATTAATTATAAATAAGCAAACACTTAAGCAGATGACAACAATAATTTCTATATTCACTGCTATCATAGATTGATTAAAAGTCACAATTATTACGATCATTGTTCAATAAATAAACACTTACCTGAATCATATTAATTATTTTATTATTTGTAGAACTTTTGTAATCATTGTGATTTTTATTTGATCAGTTCTAGATGTACTGTATAAATAGTTTTTTCCAATTATAAAAAAATTCTCGTTGATTCTTGATTATCTATTAAGGGTTTTCCAAATCATCATTTTTTTATTATTGTTTTAGAATCATTGTGATTTCTATTTAGACAATTCCAAGCGTGTTCTCATAAATAGTTTATTCGAATTACAAGAAAATTATTATTGATTCTTGATGATCTAAGATTTTTTATATTGTAACTATTTTATTATTGTTGATTTTATGCCGTATTTTTAGAATATATAATAATTAATTATATTTCATTAAATTATTTAAATTATTTAAAATTTTCTTAAATACCAAGTACTCAATATTTTATTGATTTCTAAAACCCTTGACAATAATTATGATTTTTATTTAATCAATTCTAAGACTAATTTTGTAAATAGTTTTTTTGAATGTAGGAATATTCTTATTGATTCTCGAATATCTAAAGATTATGTCAAATCATAAAATGTTTCTATTATTGGTAATTTATATTGTATTTATTAATAATTGATTAGTTAATATTAAGATCAGTATTTTTATTAAATTATTAATACCAATGTTTATAATTAAAAAATTCTAAATACTAATTATTCAGTAGTTAGTTGGTTTTTAAAAATGTTATTCATTTAAGCAAATCTCAGAAAAAAAAGATACTAACTTTATAAAAAAATGCAAGAGTCTAAGACCATATCCGCATAATGTCAATCTCTTATAATTTCATGTTTCAAATGAAGTTTTTTATGAATTATACTAATTTTTTCCTGTAGTTCTAAACCAATTATCAATTCTAAACAAGCAATGACTTCGGTTTGTAGTTCTTCAAGTAATTAGATCACAACAATAATTTTCATATTCACTGAGGTTCAATTGATAAAGAATCAATTCATTAGAAGTCACAATTATTATAATTATTATTAAGTCATTGTTAAATAAATAAATATTTATCCGAATTATAATAAAAATTTCATTGATTTTAAAACTTCAAAATCATGCTAATTGTTATTTAATCTCTTTTAGGTGTTTTATCGAAAATAGTTTATTTAAATAACAAAAAAAAATCCTATTGATTCTTGATTATGTAAGAGTTTTTCCAAATTATAATTTTTTTATTATTAGGGATTTTATTTTGAATTTATTGAGTAATTAATCAATGTCAAGTCGCAAAATTTTATTAAATTATAAATAAAGAAAACAAATCAAGGTTTTTTCAAATCATATATTTTTTTTAATAATTATTATATATATTTAATAATTATTATTATTATATATAATTATTAATAATTAATTTTATATTGTATTTATTAATTGATTAAGCCATATCAAGTCAAGGAATTTAATTAGTCTTTATACCAATATTAATACAATTTTTTTTAATAGTGAGTAGTTACTCAGTACATTATTGATTTTGAAAGATTTTTACAATGGATTTTTTTAATTAATTCTAATAATAATAATTGATTTTCACTGATGGCTCCTTACAATAAATATGAAAATGATTTATTCATTTTTAACTTTTAAGCAGCAGTTTAGTACCAACCCATTCGTTTTATTAATTTTGGATGTATGGCTTTTTTCAATCACTTGAGTAATTTTGTAGTAACACACTATCATAACTTATATAAATCACTAATATTTATTGATTAATTTTAGGTCGAGATCTTTGAAAATAAATATTTTATTAAAATGAGGTCATAAGGAATTGACTAAATCAAAATATTTATTTAATTGATTCAGTTTAAAGATTACTTAATCAATTCTAGGCCTACAAAGGCTTATCTAAGTCGTAGAAATTATTTATCGATGATTATGATAATTTTATGATTATTCCAATAATTCTCAAAAATTGCAAAAACTTTGTTTAATGTTTAAACATTTTTTTGAATTATTTTTCATCAAAGATATCTAAATCGTGACCTTGTACTCTTTTGATCGTTCGAGGATTTGTTTTTAAGTCAATGATTCCTTAAATCAGTAGTAAAATCAATTAATCAATTCTCAGCTTTTAAAATATTAACCAAATTATTTAACTGATTTTCTATTTTTGATATTTTATAATCATTCTGATAATTATTTAATTAATTCTCAAAAACTTTAATAAGAATATTAATTTGCGATCACTTTTATGATTTTTTTAGTTATTTCTCATCACGTATTATATAAATCGAACTAATTATTGAATAACTAGGTCGGTAATAATTTGATAATTTTTTAGTGATCTTTAAAAACTTGAATTAATCACAGTATTTATTTTATTGATTCTGAGGCTCTCTCTCTAAGTCTTTGTGAAAATTTTTCAATCAATTTTACTTGATAAAGAGTTCCATCCATATTATACAAACTACTTCATTGATTTTGTTTAATATAAATATCTTATCAATTTTGAATAATGTTAGATCGAGAATTTCTTCTAATCTCGTTAATTATTATTTTAATGACTGATTTTCATGAGTACTTATTTTTGGATCAACGAATCTCTTTTGAATATACCCTTGATTACATAAAATACTTACAACAGCCAGTCAACAGCAATAATATTGATGACAGCATCAGCAGGTAATCCAACTGTATCCAGAACCATTACCATTGTAACTAACCCAGCTTGTGGTATCCCTGCAGCTCCAATGCTTGCTGCTGTAGCTGTTAAACTAAAAAAAAACAACTGTAACTAAGTAAATTTAACAAATTTTCAACTAAAACCTACCAAACTGCAATGGTCTTTCCAAATCCAAGAGATATGTTGTTTAATTGTGCTATAAAAATAGCTGCGACAGCTTCGTATAAAGCAGTGCCATCCATATTAATCGTAGCACCAATAGGAATCACGAACCTGGTCACTCGTGGATCCAGACCCATTTTATCCATAGTTTGGATGCTGATGGGCATAGTGGCTTGACTATAAAACAAAATTGTTTAACAATATACAACTTTAAATTTATTAAATTTACCTTGAAGCTGTTCCGAAAGCTGTAATCAACACCTGACTTAATTGTGCAATAACTTTAAACGGCAGTCTTCTTAAAGTCACAAAATAAATAATTGACAACGTGATAAATCCATGAATGAATAACCCAAGCAGGACAGTCATGAAATAAAGCCCCAAACGCCCAACCAAGTCGGCAAAACTGACGATTTCCAAGACTTTTGCTACCACGAGGAAAAATACTCCAACTGGTGATAACCTGAAAGTCAAATTTTAATATCAATTGATCTAATAGTTCATAAGTAAACCAACCAAATAACCCAGCTGGTAATAATCATCATTGCTTCACTAAGTGCGTGGAAAAAATCTAGTAGCACTTTTCCTTTTTCCCCCAGTTGTCCCATAGCAATTCCGAAAACAATTGAAAAAGTGACCAGTCCTAGGACATTTGTGGTGCTCTCGTAACGTTCCTCGAATTTCCATTTTTCTGACGAATAAATGTCTTCCAGCTCTACACTGCCATCTAAAAAAAATGTAAGAATGATCTTTCATTTACATAAACAGCTTTCTTACTTACAATGAGTTGAGTTATACTTAATTTTCTTAAGTTCTTTAAAAAGACTTTCATTCAGTCGCCTCTTATTATCAGATGTTGCCAAAGAATCAAATATAGCACTTTTAGATTCCGAGTCCAGAGTAGAGTTGCCCACGATGCTACGCAGTATGTCCTGATTGCCCTTTTTGTAAAGGGTGTAGATGTTCGGTTCATGAAGAAACGTTTGGGACTAAAACAAGAATTAAATCATTAAAATCTTTATGTTTCATAAGAAAAAATGTCCTATTAATATTTTACGCGCCCCATCCCTATGACGTGGTATTCATGTAAACTATTGGAAATTCGCATCTATTAAGGCTTTATTGGAAATATTGCGTCCCTTCGATTTTCTTTTCTTGTTTTTTTTATCTCTCTTTTGTCTCGCAGTCTTTGGCGAATAGAGGGAAATCAGTTGTTAGGATCCTCGGACGATTTTCTTAATGTGTTAAGTATAAGGTTTCATTCAAAAAATGGAAAAATAAATATTTAACGTTGTCTGTCTTAATTTGTTTGCTTGGATGTTTTAACAAAACTGAAGGAATTTTGAGGAAAATATTTTTTACATGCTTTTATCCATTTTAATCTGTTCGTTAAGAATTATTATACTAATAATAAGTGATTTTGAGTTTTTCTCTCTTTACACTATGATAATGATTTTTCTATAAAGCTTTTAAGTAAACTTTAACAAGGTTTTTATAGATTCGGTATTAACTCATAAATTAAACCAATGTAATAGATTTCTTTTCCCTTAATAACAAAATCTCAATATTTTCCTTGAAAATTTTAAATTTTCTAGCAGAGGTATTCTTATCAATGAAAAATTATTTATAAAAAACCTCGAAATTATGAAAATAATTTAACATAATGATCAACCAGTGTTAAACAGTCCATTTGTTGCTTAATAAAATATTGAGTGCCATGGCCGATTAGGTTATGCCTCAAAAAACATAAAATTACCTTGTTTATATTAAAATACCTAAATATCAGATTATATTAAATATAAAAATAAATTATATAATGGCACATTTTAAATACTTTACATAAATCTAATAATTATATGTTAACCTTTCAAATATAAATAAAACGAATTTGGGTATCGTACCTATCAAGTTTCATTCAAACAGTTATTTTTTTTATTTAATATAACTTGTTTTTGGTTAAAATTCACTAATACCTAACTAATAAGTTTTAAGTAAAATGAGACAAATATTTTTCTTACAAGTGTTTTAGTAAAAAATGCAACGTTTCGATACATGATTGGAATATCCAGAAATAATTTTATTGTTAGGATATTAAGGATAATTTTGATTTTTCATGTGTTATTTAATTGTACGACTTTAAGGAGAAATAGGAAATTGATTACGGTAGCCTATCAAGTTATGCATCAGATAAATTATTTTTTAAATGTATTTTAAATAGGTAAGGAACATTTAAAATTTAACACTTGCCGGGAATGAGGAAATCAAAATTTACAATACATTTGAATATGACGTAGGCGAAGATAAAGAAAAACATGCTGTTATTTTAAGCAAGATTTGAAGCTCATTGCAGTCCCACAAAAAACCTGATGAATGAGCACTTTATATTTTTTAAACGTAAAGCACTTTACATTTTAACAACTGACTGGGGAAGTTATTGACCAATTTATCACAGCTCTAGGGCAGCATCGACTTACGATATCAAGAAAAAAGACGTCCTAATGCATGACAGAATTTTATTAGGTATACAGGCCGCCATTGGAACCCAGCATAGTGACTTAAGAGAAATTAGTAAAGATAATAATCAGTGAGAGAAGAAGAAACAGTGCAAGGAGTTATAGGTTTTCCTTAGATTAGGTGGGTGCAAGTGAAATAGCATTTGAGAGATAATTTCGCAGTTCATATGATAATCAAGCAGTGCAAAGTTAATATCAGGGAGTAGAGGCAGTCAAAGACAAAACTCAGGTAATATTAATAACGAAAATTACAACCAGCAACATAAGAGAAGTGTGACGATTAAGTGACTAGCATTTATTCGTTTTAGTTGTCAATGTAATTTCAAAGGGCAATATCGAAGGTGCTGTCCACAAAATATATAGAACTAAAAATGAGGTTCAGGAAGACTCAGTAAGCCTTACAATACAGACTATTCTAGTGAGTTTGACTGCTTTGAACAAAATAGTGACTATGTTATTGACTATCATCACTTCAGACATGAATGTTATTGAATGGCTTCCAAACCTTTTTATTTCTAAAGTTAACACTACAAGGAAAGTAGACAGTGAAGGTATAGTTAACACTTTAAACTTATCAGACTTTTGTGCGTTAAAAATCTAAAAAGAAAAATCATCAAAGCCTTGTAGAATGTCTTCTTATTCAGGTCATAGAATTGGCGTTTTAGGGAAAACATTTGTTTTAGATTGTAAGTTTGAAGACTGATAATAGGACATGTCATGTATGTTACACTCTAGTGCTATGACAACAGGAGCCTGCCACCATATATAATGTCCCAGTCATATTTAATACGCCATAATATTAGTTTAAAAAGTATCTATCGTGCTAGATGTTATGTTGTAATCCTTAAGTTATATAATAATAAATGTTTTACTCAAGAGCTATTGATCGATTCATAAACTTCATGAAAGGAAGGATGGTAATAACATTAATAATTTTGATAATAATTTCTTAAATATTATGATGCCTTTGTAACCTTAAATGTTTTATGGATTTTAGGCCGAATTAGCATCTAGAATTCTTTTTTTATCTTTTTTTTAATATAATTTTGTTTCAGAACTATTCTTATTAAAAAAAATTAAAATTGTATTTATTGCTAAACAAAATTTTAAATTTCATAACCTGTTAAGTTATGCATTAAAAAAAAACCTTTAATTATATTGTTTATATTTAAATTGAGTATCGTAGCCTATCAAGTTATGCTTTAAAGAAGCTTAAGTTTCAGATCTCTTGTCTCTTAATTTATCTATTTTTAGGAAACATTCAAAAATATTGATTTTGCTAGTCTTCAAAACTATTTGACGTTTTATCGTCATATCCATTATTCGGAATCATCATTAGGTTTGATTTCCAAAGTTTTACATTACAAGTATTTAATTATCTAAATTAAAACATAGATACAGAAAAAACTGTGAAATGTAATGTAATTAATGTAAGATTTTGGGTCTGTTAGATCTACTTATAATGTCTAACTTATGCATCAAAATAATGTTAAATTATATTGTTTGTATTTAAAAACCTAAAATTTAAATAAATTAAAGTAAATTAGAAATTGGATATCATAGCCTCTCAAATTATGCATTAGAAAAGCTTAATATATTTTTTATTTAAGTTTTCAAGGTTTTACATCCCTTACTACTTGTGTGTTTTTTATGGCAATCGAATAAATATTTATCTTAGAAGTTTTCTAGTAAAAATATACGACGTTTCGGTACATGATTTGAAATTATCATCAGGTTTGAGTGATTATTAATAATTTATTATTTAGGAACATAGGGAATTAGTTTTACTGTATTTTAGGAATATACTGATTTTATTTTTCTAGTCTAATTAATTATTGCACTATCATATCTCTTCGACTTTTTTTTAAGGAAAAATATTTATTTTTAGAGAAAAAAATAGTAAAATAATTGGAAAGTTCAAATCTCTTATTATTATTTATAAAATATTTATATTTAATTAACCTATTTAAGTAAATATTGATTGAGAATAAATGTTTGGTATAGTACATTGTTCAATCAATCTTTTAAGGTTATTATAATCGTGCGGGATATAGCTTTAGAGAAATTAAATATTGTCAAAGTTAATGGGTAAAAATTGGTAAAACTTACGTTTTTTTTCTTAATCATAGCTCACCCAGCATATTACTTATAAAATAAAGTTTTTTTTTAATAAATATACTATTTATAAAGAGTAAGTAACATTAAAAATCTGTTAATATCAATAAGGGATTTTTTCTTAAGCAAATAGTTTAAGTCTCAGATTTTTAACAGTTTTCGGCTGTAAATGTCTTTAGTAATTTTTAAAAGAATTTCTTTCATACCTGATAGTTATCAAGGTCTTTTGTTTCTAAAAATTTTAAGAAAATTGCTAAGACCGATTTTCTAGAACAGCTGGTAATATTTTGCTTGGTGATAAATTGTTTTCAATCTCTCAGGGGAAAGAAGGGATATTTTACAGTTATTAAATTTTGCCGCAAGTTATTTTGTGTAGTTAAGTTATATTCGGAAGTGCCTTAATAAAGCTAGATTTCTCTTAAAAATAACTATATTATTTGTGATTAGAAAGGTTGGGATAATACCTAAGGTAAAAAATTACCTTAGCCTATTAAGTTATGCATCAGTTACGTTAAATGATAATAAAATTATCAAATACGTAAATTAAAGTAAATTATATAGACTATTGCATTCATATTCAGCTTCAAAGAAAGCTTTCTCATTATAATATATAATTTTGAATATGTTCCTAGATATTTTATTGTCATCTTTAGTATGCTAAGCATCACTCTACCCTAAGTTTTTATTCAATCTTTTAGAATGGGTCTAATCGTACTTGACCTAATTCAAGAGAAATTAAATATCATTAAAGTTGATAAATGAAAAATGAAAAATTCCAGTCTATTATGCTATAAGTGTAGCTTACCCTGCATATTACCCACCAAAAAAACGGGTATTAAGGTTTAAAGGAAACGGTTATTGCCCAGAGTGTTTAAGTGCTGTAAAGAAACATGGTTTGTTGTTGAAAGAACGAAATCTCACTTATTAATTTTAAAAATACTCTTTTAGATCTACTACCTATCGAGGCCTTTTATTCCTGAAAATTTAAAGAAAATCACTTAGACCAACTTTTTAAAATGCAAGGCTATCTACTGCTAGGCTAAAAAACTTATTTTGTATTTTTGCCCACAGCCCTCAAAAAAGGGATAAGATCACTAAAATACTAAAAATTACCAAAACTCCTACTAAATAAAATTTTGCCTTAGAACCAAAGTAATTATGTCTGGCAAATCAGAAGTCTTATGAAATTCTTATGATTATGGTGCTAAGTATAAAATCCAAGATTTAGTATATAAATTATGGATTAGAATATAAATGATAAGAGAATGAAAAACTTTTAGGATAAATTTAAGGTGGTCCTAGCAATTTTTTTTAATTAAAATGTGATAAAATACTACATATTTCGCATAATTAGGCATCATAGGATTTAAATGAAAATAAAGTATTAAAATATCAAAGAAAGTCAAATAATTCAAAGCTGAAATAATAAAGAAAAAACTAGGTAAAATATGTTTTCCTTATTAATTAAAATTAAAAACAAAGGTATAAACTTAATTTAAAGTTATCTTAGAAAAAATGTAAAAGATGTAAAATGAAATACAGAAGAAATGTAAATACAAAAGAAGAAACCTACGGGCCTAATAAATTAGTAAAACTTACCTGACCAACACAGGCTTGAACCAAATTGGGTGGAAAGAAATTTCTGCAAAAAAAATAGAAATTATTGAAATTTATATTATTAAAAATAGTAATTCAAGTTAATTATATAATTCTAATAAAATTAGTACCTATTTATTTTACCCTGGAAAGATAATTGATAAATTCGAATTTACTCAGTCAATTTTGGAAATCGACCAAAATTAGGTAAAACCACAATTTATTCGAAAATGCCTAAGGGTAATTTATTTAAATGATTGAATATTTTACCCTGGAAATTTTAACGGAGACTGTCCATTATTTCCCAAGACTTTCAGCTCGACAGCTAATTAGGTTTGGTAGGAATGGAAATGGCTTTTCTGATCAAGTAAAAATTTAAATGGAATATTAAAAATTACAGAAAATATTAAGTAATTAACTTACTAAATGTAGATTTTTCCTTAAAAATAAGCTACTAGAAATCTAAAATTTTAATCTTTAATAGTAGGAGAGTGTCTGAAAGAGAAAGCTTGTAAATATTTATTTAACTCTCTTAAAATAGATGACTAAACATTTGCTACTAATTGGCTTAAATTTATACCAAAACCCCTTTTAAATGCTAAAACGTTTTACATTATATAAACGATAACAATGTGAAATTAAAGCCCTTAAACCCCTTTGTTTAAATACGTACTTTGGATTTAAATTTTGCGAATTTAATACGGCTTTTATTTTAAAAGTGAAACCAAAAGCAAGTTTCTTAAATAATTTCGTGTGAAAAATGTAGATTTCATGGCAGTTGTGAAGAATTAGCTAAAACGGGTTTTCAAATTTAATTTAAATGGCAGAACAAATTTGTGTGCGGGGGTACGGGCCAATTAGTTCGTGAAATTCGTCATATAACCAAGCAAACTTTACTTAGTCTTAATTGTAAAAATAAGAAACAATTTTACAGGATTTGGTTATAGTTTATTAAGTATTAAATTATTTTATGTAGAATTAGTTAGTCGATATACAGTGTATTCCAATTGTGACGCTCATGTAAAAGTCTTTATATTTAATTTTTTTCCGGGCAGTTGATATTACTAAATGGCCCTAAGAAAATCTAGAATCCTGGAATTTAAAACACGCAGTACAAAATTTGATTTTAAAATTTATAATTGCTAAAGTAAATTAAAACTATATATTTAAAAAAATTAATAAGGACTTTTGCATTAGGCAAAAGTTGAGATAATATTAAATCAATGTATAAAATTTACTTTAAAGAAAAATAAAAAATTAAGGACCATTGTCTTATACTTATTAGTTTGATTGTTTTTTTTAAATTTTAACCGCCATTGTATTTTTAGAATGATTGAATTTCTTTAATATGGTATACATTCATTGTATACATCAGGTCCTTATTTATTTATTTATTGTTGAATTCTTATAATAAAAAAGTAGTAGAAAATATTTAAATCTTTTAAACTCTATTCGGTTTTTATGAATTAAATAAATGGTAAAATTGAAAATATATCAAAAGTCAAAAAGCCAAAAGTTCCATATTATATAATGCAAAAAAAATGCACAATCATCTGCCATTGGAAATTAAATCAATCACATCTTTTTTTGCACTTCGTAAAGCATTAAAAGCATTCTTACTGGAGAGAGCTTTTTTCACAGTAAACGATTTTTTTTTGTAATCATTGATTTCAAATTTCGCACTAGCTTATTATGTATTTTTACTATCTGTACATGTTTAGGTATACAGCTTTGTGTAGCTATTTTAGGATTTTTTATAATTTTTTACTTTTTTAAACATTTTTTACATTTTTTTTTAACATAGAGAGATTTTTTTATTAATTTTTTTATTTGGCATTGTATACATTAAATTGTATATTTTATAATAATATTTTTGACTACTTACAATTCGTAAATTGTATTAATCTGTATATATTGTAGATATTCTATTTATTTATTTATTTTTTTGTAAATTTTGTTTTATTTTTCTTTTTTTTAATTGTGTTTTGTTTGTATTTTTGTGTCTTTTTTGTTTTACAGCTTTGTCTACAAATTGTAACAATTTCTTAACAATAAAGCATTGATTGATTGATTGACCTTGCTCGTAATCATTCAATAATTAGTATTTGTAATGCTCATGTACCAGGTTTTACCTAGTAAGATTATATCCTTTATTTCTTCTTTTTTTTTATATTGTTATTTTATTTTAAATGAAACTTGTAATTTTGTATTTTGTAACAGCTAATGGGGTTTTCCCGTACTTATTAAATAAATAAAATGATACACTTGATACAAACTTGTTACTACAAAATAACTAGAATGTTATTACTAAGACTTTTTTTTATTATCTCATTAACGTTTGTTTTTAATTTTTTATTAAGCTTTAGATATAAAAATAAAATTATTAGAATAGTTTTTCAATCGAACATTTTATTTAAAAAAAATATTTTCCAAAATTGGATATATCGTTGTTTTTTCAAAATTCTATTTGCAAGAATATCTTTAAAATATTTCTTTATAGCGTGATAAAATTCTTAATAAAAACAGTACCTTGATCATTAATTATATATAATGAATATTCATGATTGATGATGTATTCTTATAATAATGTTGCATGATACCTATATACATAAACGGAGGCATGAGAGTATTTGTAATAAGGCGATATTCTTTAGGGTAAATATATAAAAAAGTAAAAACAATAATAAATACTACACTTTACTGCTACTTACTACTATTAATAATACTACTACTTACACTGAAAACTAATATTAACTTAATTACTCTTAATTTCAAATCAAATAACCCACTTCCTTGTCTCTTCCGGTCAAAAATTCTTGCAGCATTTACTCTAGAGCCATAAGGCTCCGTTTGCCGGATACTATAACACACGAACCGATTAACATTCATCATATCAAAATTTCCTTTCATCAACGAGTCATGTCCTGCGCTTGTTCGTTATGTTTGTCTATCACACGGACCTTAACGCTAACCCACTTTTGAAAATTAGGCGAAATAATCAACTGAACGAATATATTATAATGAGGAGAGAGAAAAATTAATTCACAAGTAGGCTGTTATCTTGTTTGCGCAAGTCAGAAAATTAGTAATTAATCATGGGACATCAAAGAGTTTTTTGATATTGCTGATGTGAATGCTTGTTATATTGAACACTTACCTAATCAGATCCAAAAGTGTATCTTGTGTTATAACGTGTCTGGTCAGGACTCTACTGGTATCATCTTCATCAACGGGTTTCCATGGAACAGTACCTTCACCAGGCCGGATCACTACCACCAAGAGAATGCCTAGTACTACTGCACAAATTGTTGTTGCCGTATAAAAGAGAATGGATCTGGAAAGTATATATTTGTACAATATAAGAAATTCACCTAAATGTTTTATTAATATAAGATATTTAAGCAGTGTTGGTACTACAGTCAAAATGTCCTTGCAGATGAGAGTTTCGGAATCCCACAAGAAACGACCAAATACTACTGAATAATTAACTTCCAGGCACTAGAGATGAAGAAGATTTGGAAAGAAGATTTGATTTCAATCATTATTATGAAGAAATGAAATAGTTAACGGAAAATATGCTTGACCATCGTTAGATAAGATGATAAGGTATGTAGGAAAAATTATTCTATTTATGATAACGTATTAGGGTATAAAGCTCATTTGGCTGAATCAACCAAATGCCTAATTAAAGTAGTAAATGGAAATTTGATTCTCTGTGGATCAATTTTTCCTGCTTTCTGTATATTGAACGGCAAGAAAATTCTAACTAAGAAGAATCTCTGATTGTCAAACCCAATTAAAGAAAACCAACTGATGTTACAACGGAAAAGATTTTTTTAGGTAAAAGAACTGGCGCATGATTCTCAGAAGAATCAAGGGGGCAAAATGCAAATAAGACTTGATTGATTTGATGATTTCAGTAGAATACGTAGGTTAAATTGAGGAAAACACTTTATGGCTTAATAAAACAACAAGTCGTTTAATGAATTACTTGAAATATTTTATAAAGTATAATGAGTTTTTTCAGATTCTGAAAACCATCTGGTATTGAAAAGAAAAATTAGGATATACGACGTGCGTGACTATTGTTAGACGAAATAGATGTCAAGTAAACAAATCATAATGTTACCTCCGAAAACACATTAGAAGATTACACGAAAGAAAGTAGAGCTTGAGCCATATTAACCAAAAGAAGCTAAATAGAGCTTTGTTAAAAAAATATAAATAATGAAGATCAGCAATGGATCCATTAATGACGTTTTATGTGAAGTCAGACATAATTAAAGAAAACTGATGTTACAGAGGAAGAGATTTTTTGCAATCACTATCAAATGAAATTATTGGGTTAACGTATGCAGAAATTCAGCGAGGTACGATTGTGAATTATAGTGAATCAACCATTACAAAAGCAGTTAGCAAAATAAATACAATGACTAAGGAAGGATATTATAGAAATTAAAGCCAAAAAAAGAAACTTTGAAGAAATAATAAGAATTATAATCAGTGAGATACGATTGTACACAAATGTTTAAAAAATTATCATAATTCAATGATATCCATTTTAAATCCTATTATAACTGTATCCTAAGCGAGGGGAGTATCAGATAGAAGTATAGAATCGCATACATAATTAAGATTGCCCATGCTTAGAACCAAAAATGCAACATCAATGTTGAATCTGTGTGTCATGTGTCATCATCAATTATTCATAACGGTGAAAAGTTGATAATAAAGATAATAGAAGCATGTTAAGAAAGCAGTATGATGCAATCAGGTGAAGAGCTCACAACTCAGAACAACCCCTCTAGAAAATGAGATTGCTAATATCAATAAAAATTATTTAAAATGATAAGTTAACGAGTATATTCACACAGTAAGAACGAGGAAATCACAATATGAGACATGTGTCAGAAGCAAGGCAAACTAATAAAAGCAGTATTTTGATTGAATGCTGGTCATTTAAAGTCAGATCCAAGCCTATTCCTTTGTTAACCTGGAGAACAGCAAAGTGAACAACGACTGAAAAACCACCAATTCAAAGTAATAATTAATGGGAAGATACACAAAGCCAATAAGGAAAGCAGCTATAAAACCACTGCATGTCTACTCTTGAATTTAATCAATTTGTAACTAAAAACGAAGTCAAAATTTTGCACTTTCTTCAAGAAAGGTGATAGTAGCAAAAAAATATTTCCCATCTTTCAAAGGTATCACGGAGAAATATAATCATAATAAAAGAAAACTGAGGTCACAAAAAAGAGAACTTTGAAAAATAATCAGAATTATATTCAGCGAGGTACGATTGTACTGAAATATTTGAAAATTAACACAATTTAATTATATCGATCTCAGAAGTTGATGGTTGTTCCTTCTTGCAACTATAATATAAGATATGGGAGTATAGAATCTTAAAAATAATTAAGATTTGTCATGCTTAGAAACAAAGATACAACATAAATGGATTGCTCAATCATTGATAACCGACGCACTTAATAATAAAGCAGTATGACGCAGTTAGATGAAGAACTTATGGGTACAAATAAAAATTATTTAAAAGGATAATTAAAGAAGTATATCCAGAGAGTAAAAACAAGACAAATCGCGACATCTACAACAAGCTACATTAATGCAACCTGTATGACAGAAGCAAGGCAGAGTAATCAAAGTAGTATTTAGATTGAATCTTTGTCATTCAATACACACACCAAAGATATTGTTAAAGTTATTCAAAATATGCCTATTCCTTCGTCAACTTGGAGAACAAAGGGTAATGACTAACTGAGATTTTAAATTTACTTAATTAGGCAAATAGCTTTAAAACCACTATTTGCTGGTCAGCCAATAATTCCAGAAGGTGCACAGCAGAAATGGTAAAGATGCAGCTAATGATAAACCTTCACCACAAAAGCAAAAACTTAGGAAAGTTAATGTGGTCAGCTGTCAAAGAAGCCCTATAAGCCAAAAGAAAAAAAATTATGAAAATTAAAGCACGAAATCTAAATCGCAAGGAAATAACAATCATGATTAGTGGTGTCTGATACGTTCCTCAACATGTTAAGGTCTACTATTAGGTTTTATCAAGTTATAATTAGAAACGAATTATATTTTTTCTCAATCAATATTTAACCGCTTGTCAATAGGTAAACTTGAAAATAATTTAATAAAATAAGACTGCGTTTTGTATAGTGTACATTCTGGATACAGTCCAAGTTCTCTCCGACTAATTTTAATTTACAATGCACAATAGAAAAATTTACATACTTATTGCTTCTTAGATGATGAACATATACAAAGCGAATAAAATTTAAAAATAGCCAACTTGAACTCATTACAGATTTTAATGTACGAGCGAACATAAACATTAAACAGAATGGGATGTTTGTTTTGTATTTAGTAGCTTTTATCCAAAATATGTCTAGTTGACTTACCTAAATGCAATCTTTTTGGATAAGCTCAAATCTAATGAACCAATAGCAGAAATGACAGAGGACATAAGTAGTGGAATGATAAGACATTTGAGCATCCTGAGAAAGAGCTCCCCAGGGAAGGCCAAGTACATGATTTCCCTGCTGGTCCATTTCGTGCTCGAAGCTGCTCGTAGAAGCAGCCCGACAGCGGTACCTCCGAAGACCCCAACCACGGTCAAAATGGTAAGCAAATTTCTCTTTATGCATGCTACCAGTTTGTTGTGGGGCTCGTCTGCCATGACCGGCCTGAAAATAAAAAATAATTATGCTAAATTTTATTTTAACTTGTATTATAGCCTCCTAATTAAAAATGATAATGATCTTCAACTGCCTGAAATGAAGAAGCAATTTTGGTTTACCTGTATGAAAGAAAAATGAAATAACTACAGGGTGTCCGGAAAAAGGAGGCCAATCCGCCGGCCACATATAGGGTGGACCAAAATAATGCGACTTTCGTTATGCCATTTTTTAATTGGGCGCTCGGTATTTAATATACAGGGCGTCAAAATGAGAAATATAAAATCGTTTTTTTTAAGTAAGTCGAGTGTTTCATAAGATATTAAATTAAAATTTGGTGTGAGGGGGTTTTTTGGAACGAGAAATTGAAATCCGTTCATGGAGTTCACGCTATACCTTGCAGAGAGGTATACCTGCGGTATATTGCATGTGTTAACTTTGGTTGTTAGGAGCTATTTACATCAAGTATTTCCTAATCGGTGGATTGGTCGGGGTCGAAATGCTCCTGTTCCGTGGCCACCCCGTCCGCTCGACCTTTGGATTTTACAGTCTGGAAATGTATAAAAGACTTTGTGTATATAGTTCCGATTTTAAACGAGGTCATTTAAGGGAAAGAATTATTGCAGCTGAAGAGCATTTCAGGTTGAAACCAAATATTTTTCAAAGCCTTAGATTTTCTTTAATAAAGAGGGCTCGTATGAGTATACAAATGAATAGAGGTTACCTAGAACAAATAATTTAGGGTCATTATTCTATAATTTTTATTATAATAAGTAATTTAGCATTAATTTAGAAAAAATAATTTACGTTTATTTTGTTAATTTAATAAAATGTATCTAGATTTTAAAATTAAGATATCTAATAAACGGATTCTCAAAACGACATTTACTAAGAATACTTTTTTTACAAGAAAAGATTGGATAATTAGAATTTTTTACTAGAACTTTATTGTACAGGGGTACAAAAAAGTTTTGGTATTTTTAACACATGCAATATACTGCAGGTGGCATACCCTCTGTAAGGTATAGAGAATCCATGAACGGATTTCAATTTCTCGTTCCAAAAAACGCCCTCACACCAAATTTTAATTTAATATCTTATGAAACACTCGACTTACTTTAAAAAAACGATTTTATATTTCTTATTTTGACGACCTGTATATTGAATACCGAGCGCACAATTAAAAAATGGCATAACGAAAGTCGCATTATTTTGCTCCACCCTATATGTGGCTGGCGGATTGGTCTCCTATTTCCGGACACCCTGTATATAGTCTGAAATAAAAAAATCATGGCTCGCAAATATATAACAAAATCAATATATATTATGTGCCTCATTTGCAGTGTCTCTCCGCCAAATAGAAAAAAAATTTCATAATAAATAAATAGGGACATTTTCGAAAAACCGCTCAGACACGTCTATTGGTATTTTTACGTGCCTATTTTTTTCAATAAAAAAATTATACATGGTGTGTCATGTAGCAGTGGTCAATATCGACTTATTTTAAATAGGACATGCTGGATATTACTAAATTTTCGAATTCTCCAGAATATTCTAGACATATTTCACATACGATGTGCTGTATTAATTTTCAACTGTTTCACTGTTTCAACTGATTTATTGCAAAAATGAATATTAAAAACAAAAAAAAATTATTTGATTACATAAATTCGTTGCAACAAACTAAAAAACGAATAAATAATATTGTTATTTTTCCTATTCGCAAGCGGTTTAGTTTTGTAGATAATATTTTTGACAAATCCCCAGAAAAAAAAATTAGTGATGTTAGATCAGGGGATCGTGCTGACTATTCCATGGGTCCTGGTCTCCCTATCCACCGATTTGGAAATATTTGATTTGAAGTACTGCCCCACATTGATTTGGTATTTAGATGCTGCTCTATCTTGCTGGAAGCATATGATCTTAGCTGAAACTTGTGGATTTTCTAGATCAGAATATAAGTTTGGTAATGTTGGCATGACATTACTTTGGAGTAGTGTTAAGTAATTATCATGATTCAAATTGCCATTGATGAGCAAGGAATCTATGATATGATCTTCAATAATTCCTGCTCAAGCATTGAGCCCTGCAGGGTGTTGAGTATGTTGTTCTCTCAACCAGTGAGGATCTTCTTTAGACCAATAGCGGCAATTTTGTCAATTAGCATGACTATAAAGTGTAAAGGTGCACTCATCAAAAAACAAAACACGCTCAGATTGGATCTCATTGTTCGATCTATTAAAATCGTCTTCTACGAGTTTCTGAGTTTAATCTTAAACCAAAGAGAAGAACATGATTTTATTTTTTTTTATCTCACATTAGGAAGAAGGTATGTTGAAATGGTTTATGTTTACTTTTCATCATCAAAACTGAAATGGGAAATAAGTATTGAAAGTGTCGTAACGAATTTGTGCAATAAGAAAGTTGATATTGGCCACTGCTACATGACATACCCTTTAATTTTTTTTAATTATACAGGGTGTTTCGCACTGTAAACTGACTTAAAAAACCATAAATCAACTGCCGGACATCTTAAAATCAATCAACTGCCTGAACCTAATAAAGAAATATCGACTCGATTATGCCTGAGAACAAATTATGACTTAAATGCCTAAAATCATAAGAAATAGCTAACTTGCTTTATTATCAACTAAATTAACAAACTTATATTAACAAACAAAAACCACAATATAGAATATACATTAAAACATAAAATATAAATATGTATACATAAATACATACTCTAGTAAGTAAGTAAGTAAGTAGTAAATCTTTTTACGACAAGATACAAAATATGATTATAGTACATAGTCGTACTATACGTCATCGTACAGATAGGAAAAAAGAAAATAATTAAATAAAAGAATATGTATAATGTTCAATAAAATTATTAAATACAAAAGTGGGTTACTGCGTTCTCTCCGGCAAATATGATTTCAAAGCCTTGCAAAATTTGGGAAAAATTGTATGGGCATGACATTACTGTACATTATAGAACTTTTAACTAACTCTTTGGAATTGCTGATACATGCTTGCGGATTAAGCAAACGGATTAAAATATAAATGAAGAAGCAAGAGTAAATATCCTATACTTTTTAAACAATCCTTGATAAATAGTTAAACTGCATAGTCTCAGCAAATAACGAATAGCTCTCTTTTGTAGTTTAAAAATACGCTCAAATTGAGATGCACAACATGTATGTACCCCAACAGGACGTAACGCAAATGCAACGTAAAAAGGGCCTAACAGACTGATCAGCACTTAATTTTTTGGATGAGGCATCGATGTACAAGTCCTATTTTAAGGACTTTTCTACAATAAGTCCCAAAAAATTAACAGACTCTGAAGTGTTATAAAGTACAAAAGGTCCCAAAGCATTTTTATATGACAAGATTCTAGTTTAAGAATTATTAAGGCATAAAAGATTTCAATCGCAACACGATTTAATGGTGACTGGGTTCTTTGGTACTTGCTCACAGCTTGATCCATGTAAAACTTCTATAATCTACAAAGAGAGATATTTTACCACTAATTAATGTCCAGACTAGCGGTATCATTTATAAATAGTTAAAATAAAATAGGCCTTAGAAGTGAACCTTGAGGCAGATACCTCACATTCTTTCACCTTACAAGAAGACGTTATCATAGCTTAGAGCATTCGACAGGTGTTTCTCTGAACTCGTAGTACTGCAACTTAATAATTAAGATATTCTGATTGACACAGTCTCTTATTTGCTCGAAATCAACAACATGCAATGACTTGAAAAAATTATACAACTCGACAATTTAAAAATTTAAACACCTGAATCTAAAAAAAACTTTGTTAGACTGCCTGGAATAATAAAACTATGCAATGGTTTAAAATTTTGAAACACAAAATTGTTTTAATTCTAAAAAGAATTCAGATTTTAATTATTAATTGTTTAAAATGAATTAAAAGTTCTTGTCTAGACAGCCTGAAAAACCCATATGGCTTAATTGGCTGAAACTGAATCCATTGATGCAAAAAAATATATTGATTATATGATAGACTGTCTATGTATACAGGGATATCATTCTTAGAGCAATTTCTTTTAGCCATTCTTATTTACCAATTTTTTCTGAATTTTAAGAAAATCGATAGCTTGACTTGTTAAAAAAAAAACAATCCAAAGTTTCAATGCCTGCCTGAAATAAACGATGACCGGATTGCTTGTTATGCTAAAACAAAATTAATGAAAGAAGTATGAATTTACAGCCTAAAAGAATTATGAAATAAGATACAATAACTACTCAACTGTCTAAAATAAAATTAAAGTTCTTTGACTACATGAAAAAACATATTTATGGATTTTACCTTACTAAAAAATAAACCAAATCTATGGATAGACTGTGCTGCAAAAATATAAATAAAGGTATCTGAACTCAAGCGGAATAATAAAATCTTTTATTTATCTGAACTTAAAGGAACGATGCTTTTACGGCTTGAAAACAATCCAAGGCTGAAATGAATTAAATTATATCCCAATTGCCTGGAATGGAAAAACCATACTTAAACTGTACGAAAAAAAGAGATTTCCACAGGTATTTCGTTTACGACATCATCTTCAGGAGAAATATAAATTTCCGTAAATATTTTGGTCTGATAGGCCAAAAAGTTCAAAGCTCTACTGCCTCAAATCGTTTAATTAAATATAATAAGTTCGTGGATCAGGCGCCTCAAAATTGAAAACGAGAAGATTAAATTTTAAACTATGAAAAGAATCACGAGAAAAAATTCAGAAATAAAAGAATAACTGTTAAATTTGAAGGTGGAAGACTTCTGGTTATGCGTGAAGCGCAGATCCTGCCGTGTCCTGACAGGTGTTGGGAATATCAATACTCGCCTAACTGAACATTCCTTGGTGTTGCTTGATGTAGGTTGCGTCCAGGAATCTTCTTTTTGTCCAATATTGCTCCTTGCACAAAATCTTTGTGTCTGTCTAATATATATTGTGGCGATTGGACCAAGCATGTTCTGCTATTCCTGATCTGCAAACGTCTCCTGTTTGGATCCACTTTCAATATTATTTTGTCCTGAAGTCACTTTGTCTCGCCTATGTATGACTCTCTACATTCACAGGGGATTTGGTATACGCAGTTTTTGGTATTCTGACTTGGTCTTCAATACTAAACTTCATATTCCTTGAAGTGAAGACAGTCTTGATGTTCAATTTTCTAGCAATTCTCTTGATTTTTTCCGAAGTTCTTTTGATATATGGAGTTGTCACAAATCTTGTAGAAACCTTCAGTTGCTGTCGCTCTTTCCTTATTATCTCTGCTGTTTTCCCAATAATTGTCCTTATTAGTTTGCTTGGTTACCCGATCTGCTGTAAGTCTCCCTCCTAAGGTCAACATTGTTGTTTTATATTGTGGCTGCCCTCCTATATAGGATTTTAATTATTCCCACCTTTGTTACACAAGGATGGATGGATAATCAAGAAAGGGAGAAAAGGAAATGGGTGCGAGCAAATTAAGGGAAGGAGGAGTAAAAATATAGAAAGTGAGGGCTAGTAGGGAGACTTAATAAAGGTGACTGCTTCGGGGTGGAGAGGAAGATCTTCTCAAAATAGAACCAACTAGTACTAACCACCTTGGTATAGTGGCAAATGACAACATAAAATCAAGGAGTTCATTTTGGTTTACCGTTCATTAGGTATATGAAAATTAACTGATGAAGACGAAGGGCCTACTGACTTTTTCCGATTTCGTAGTTTTTTATACACTTGCTACAATTTTTGGAAATAACATCCGGACATTCACACCAGAAACAAAATTTTTGGCAAAGTTGCTGGCACTGCCTGAAATTATGCAATTTCAGCACTTAAATAAATCGGGCAAAGATCAGCAGCATTTGTCGTGTCTTCCTCAAACTGGAGTGCGTCTTCTGACACCGCTGGTTTAATTGAAGCTTACTGTGAAGGTTTCCAGTTGCTTTGAATTTGTGTTTCAGTTTCTTGAATCGATCTACAATGGATACAATAGCTCATCAAGAGTAGTAATACGTTCTGTAATAAGTCTTCATTGAATGTGAGACAGCAGATTTCTTCGGATAACTTGTAACCGCGTTGTTTCTGAAGGCGAAATTTGAGAAATAATCCTTTTTCCTTATTTCATTTTCTAAAAATGCATTTCATAATCCCTCCACAAATCTCATGCCAAAAGCCAAGAACATAATTAAAGAGCTGGAAAGCAACTCGTCATTGAGCTATGAGATCATCCCATTGGGAAAAATATTTTGTTCGAAAAGGAGAGCATCTTTTGTAAAGACTTGTAGGGCAGACTTCCTTGGAGACTCCTCTACTTCTCTAAAGGTTTTAAGTCCTTCAAGAAAATTTGGCCCACTAGACTGGCTATTGTATTTTAAATTCCACGATGACACATTGTGATACTTGGCATGCGGAGAATTTATGTAATGTCGACTTGGTTGTCCTCGAAAAGGAACTCAAAATTGTCAAGTCGATTTGTAAGGTCCACAACTACAAGCAACTGGGTTAGGGTGACTAAAGTTTCATCCCTGATAAGAGACGAATCAGTATGCACTTTTTGCAATGTATCTAACTCCGAATCGATAAACCTTATTTGAGAATGTCTTACATTATTTATACCATGATGGAAAGAAACTTAATTATACAAAATGTCCTAAAAACTGACGATAAGACTAATAAATAAAATACTTTTTATGATTCCAGTAAATTCTTCCCTCTTCAGTTGGTGTGGGATTTTTGGTTAGTAGTTTGTATTCACCTTAATTTAAGGCTTTTTCAACATTGTAATTTTAATGGGTAACTAAAAATGCTTCGGCCCTCCTCCACTAAATTTATTTTATTAGTGGAGGATGACCGAAGTATTTTTAGTTACCCATTGACATATTAACTCCACTGCAAGTATGGACATCTTCTTCGATTGTAATTTTAGTTTTCTGCATCCATTCGAATTGTTGTATTGTCCTTGTCCGCTGGTAGACTCTTGATGTATCCGTTTTTGAGATTTTTGAGTGCAGTCTCCTGTCTGGAGATACTCGTTTTTGGTAATTTCCGTATCAGTTGGTTTAAAAAACTTTTTATCTCATACTGAAATTCGTGTGTTTCTGCAAGAGGATATACTACTAGAAGTGATAATGTCCAAGATTGATGGCTTCGATAAGATCACAAAGTTAGGCTCTTTGCTGAATACCTTTTCCTTAGTATAGGTAGGGTTCTCTCGGATATGTATTGTGATATATTTACATATTTATATTTATTTTAAGATATTTTATAATAGCTCGTTTAATACACGATATATAAATGATGTTTGTTTTTGTTAACAACAAAAGCACTTTTAATATTTTTATTTATTTTATTATTTAATACGAGCAGAATATTATGTCCAATTACAAACATTGATTCTTTATTGTTTACAAATTTTAGATTTTTAATATTAATAAATACATAGTTATGGTAAGTATACGCTAATTAGAGCAATTTTCCCATTCCACATAAGGTATATTCAAGGTATAAGTATATTAAAGTTGGTCCTTACTTAAACGCCTTAACCGGAATGACTTTTAAGTGCTCAATTAAACATGAACCTTGGCGATATGCTGATTAGCGGAAATACACCGCTTAACATTGTACTAGATTTCTCTGCCACTTATCCTGAAGCACTTTAGGCATAAGAGCTTGTTTAACATTATATACCATCGTTAGGTAGGTAAATACTTATTAATTAAAATAAAAATGTTAATGAATTGAAGATATCGAGCGATTTCCTGTATAACATTGTTATAAAACTACAATGGTTTACCCAAGAAAAAATGCGATAGAACCGCGAGCGAGGCATATGAAATAAAAAGAGATGGCAAAAATGATGGAAAATAAGCACAATGTAAAGAAAGCCTCTAGAGTGTGAAAATCGTTTGTTTGGACTCCGGCGTATAAATCAGTTTTAGTTTCAGGGTTTGATTGAAAAGCTTGAAAATGAGAGAGAAATGAATTAGGTCAGTGATTTTAAAAAATAAATTGTTTATTTCTTCTGGGTAAATTGGTAAAAATTTCTAGTTTGGAATACTTTATTTACAACTAGTTTTTACCTGAATAGTTTTATTATCTCCTGATGATGCTAACATTATTGGTGAAATACATATTAGAAGAAGAGAAGAAATTATTTTGATAAAGTGGTCTAACCTCTGTTGTATGAACTTTTCAGTTATTTTAGGCTATCGTTTTTTCTAATCCAGAAACTATGATTTCTGTCTATAATTCTATCGTTGCCACCGATAAGAAGCTTTTTTGTTATTTAAGGCAATTAATACATTTTATTATTTCAGGTAACGCCGCGCTGGCCCTAGGGCGCCGCCAAGAGGAAGACGCCAAAACATGAATATGGATTTTTTTTTAAATATAAAAAGGTTTTTTTCATTACAAAAAATATATTTGATTACTACAACTTAACTATATCCAAGCCGATGAAATTTGGATGCGCAGTGGCCAAATCCTTTGATGAAAACCGAAGGTCATTTAAAAAACTCCGGTCGTAGAGGTCTGTTAGTTTACATCACAGTGTTATAGCCGAGTATTAGAATCAAAAACGATTAAGTGATAGTGGCTGGTGGTTTTTGTGTATTTTCAAAACTTATTAAATTTGAAATGTCTTTTAAAAGTAAAATAAATTATTAATTGGTTTAAGTCGAGAATAAATAATTAGCAATTTATTAAATTTTATGGAAACTGAAGAAGTGACTGAAATTTTTAATATTCTTCTTAAAATCTAATTTTCAAATAAATGTTTCCTAATGTAAATACTATCACACAAAAAAAAATCTATACAAAAGCAGTAAAACTCTTCTTGACAATGTAAATTTGGAAATTTTGCGGAAAACTATTATTATTCATCATGTGATGGCAAAGGGTTTTTTCATTAAAAACAATTCACAAAAAATTAATCAAAGATACCGGCTATCAAGAATGTAAAGAGTATAAGGGATGTAAGTGTATTCTTTTGGAGAAAATTTTAAAATAATCGAGAAGTTCTAATGGAACATCAACCCATCAGATCGCTGAAGATTGAATTTCTTGAAAAAATGCGTCAGTATAGAGAAGAAAAGTGCGACATAATATACATGGACGAAAAAATTAATCTGATACCCACTCTAAAGAATGGAGAGATGAGAGTTTGGAAGGTATTAAAAAAGCGATAGGCAAAGGGCTATACCTTATTATAGTGTATGCAGGTAGTGAAAACGGGTTTAATTGGCATGATTTGCATATGCTGAATCCGCCCCTGATAAAATAAATAAGGTCTTTTAAGGACTCCGTTTTAAAGTAGGTCTTTAGTAGTGTTAATCACGTAAAATTCTTATTAAATTATACCAAGTACTTTAAAAGTTATTCAAGAAAACCCAATTAGCAATTTTTCGACGCGACAACGTTGAAAATTGTAACGTAACGTTGTATTGTTACGTTCTCTTAACCGTAGAGACAACCCCGTTTTACACCAATTTGAAAGAGATTTTTCTGGTTGTCTCAACGTTACGCAGTGACTACCCGTTAACTTTCTAAACGCTTTTGCAACATTTTAGAGCTACTGATCTTTGGACGGATGGACGCGAGAACTCCCGAAAAACTAATTAACAATAAACTAATAGATCCAGTAGGCAGCTACTCAAAAATACAAAATAAAACCTTTTTAATCCATCTTTTGAACAGTCCTTAATTAAATATTTGTTTTGTATGTAGTTTAATATAGTGAATTATACGGGTAAAATAGCCGTTTTAAAGGATTTACAATCACTTAATTTATAAACGGAAGGTAGTTTACTGTGAACAGATGTTATTTTAGCCCTAAATAACACGCGCGCTCTGAATTTATAACAGATTTCGAAAAAAAAAAATATTTTTTTTTCTTATGTAAAACATACATAAATACAAACCTTTTCACTGCAATCTTCTACCACTTCCATTGATTCTACATTATCCATATATTACCTTCAGGTAAGCTAGTTGCAGGCATTTTTGCTTCCATTGCAACTTTTTTTTTGCGTCTGTAGTAAGTAGCAGAATATTTAAAGTCTTTATATCTCTTAATTTTTTAAAGTAAAAGCAAAACGAAAATAATAAATCCCAATAATTTTAAGCAAAAAATGAAATATAAAAATAAAAATCTAGATTAAGTATGTTGAATTGAATATTTTTTCTTCCTCTTATTTTCTCTAACTTTGCTTTTCAGCATCTAAAATTCTTAACGTGTCAAAAAGCTCCCTCTACAGCGAAAAATGCTCACCACAGACGATCAGACAATGTAATACCCATTGGCTAACGATGAGGTAACGTTGTTCTTACTGGGTTTTTGATTCGAAAAATTGTACACGTCTGCACGTCGTTGTTTTAAGTGTATATTACTACTGCTACCATCTGTAGTAAAAAGTAAGGTACCTGCAGGTAATAAGGCCTATATTCAAAAAAACCGCTTTAAATTAATCGCAAATCGATTGCGTTGGGTCCACGTCTCCTATTGGTCCATTTACAAACGACATTCGAACGGACTACCCGCGTTCCTCGCTTTCGGGCGTCAGTAAGTTCCAACAACTTTTATATTATCGACGGGTCGCCGCGTGTGATATAAGAGATACAACGAATAAAAACGTAAGTATTTTTAGTATTTATAATTGTATTTTTAATTTATAACTGCAGATATTTTGGTTAGACTTTATATTTTGTAATTTCAATAGTTTATTAGATTAAATTTAGCCGACATAATTTAAATTAATTTACATAATATTTCGTCAGGGATGGGTAATAAGGCCTATAAAAAATAAGCTATAGGCCTCATTATCCTCAAGACAAATTAATGTTTTTATTAACATATTATTAAACTTCTAAACTATTCTCGTTTTATTTTCAGTGATTTTTAACATCATGCCTATTAAAAGGGCACCTTGGTGCGAGGAGGATTTAATATCAGCAGTTCGATTTGTTCAACGCGGTACTCTGAGTACATATGGGACTGCATCAAGGTTTAATATTCCCAGAAGAACCATTAGAAATCATGTTCAGAATGGAATCCTAATAAAAAGACTAGGTCGTAAATCTATTTTAAAAGAAGAACAAGAAGCTGATCTCGTTAAAAAAATAATAAGATTTAGTGAAATAGGTCTACCTGTGACTCCTTATCGTGATATCCTTCGTCGATTGGTATTCAGATTCTGCGAAGATAATAAAATTGCTCATCAATTTAATACAACTTCAAAACTTGCTGGTAAAGACTAGCTAAAGGCTTTTATGAAGAGAAATCCTGTAATTTCTAAAAGAAAAGCACAGTTTATGAATCCAGCTAGGGCTCAAAAACTTAATAAATTTATAGTTGATGATTATTTTTCAAAAATAGGGAAAATGTATGATGATCTTGATATAATTTATCACCCTGAAAAACTTTATAATATGGATGAAAAAGGATGCCGCTTGACTATTTACCACCAGCCAACCGTTTTAGCTAGGAAAGGGGTAAAACGTGTTCACTTTCAATCGTCAGAACATGCAGAGTGTGTGACAATTGCAGGATGTGTCAATGCCCTTGGAATACCAATACCTCCTATGATTCTTTTTAAAGGAAAGAGTCTAAAGCCAGAATTGCATGATAATTTGCCACCAGGAACTCTAGTAGAAAAATCAAGTAAAGGCTACATGACTAACGAACTTTTTAAAGAATTCCTCAAGCACTTAGCCCGAGACAAAAGTCCAGGAAGGTGCCTCTTAGTTTTTGATGGTACAGCTTGTCAACTTGATTTGTCAAGTGTTGATGTTGGAGACTCACTTGATATAGATCTCTACTGTTTGCCATCGAATACAACACATGAGCTTCAACCCCTCGACAAATCTGTATATCGTTCATTTGAGCATCATTGTGATAATGAGGTATTATCATTCTTGAATCAGAATCCTAACAAAAAGCTGAGCAAATCACGTTTTAACATCATACTTTCAAATGTTTGGTATAAATGCATGACACATAGTAACATTATAAACAGTTTTAAGGCTACTGGTCTGTTTCCATTAAATGCCGAGGCAATTCCAGAAACAGCATTTGCTCTTTTAATTCTCTCAAACGTACCGGCACCGGATGATACCAACAAAGAAAATAGGCGTCCACCTGAATCTCCTTAACCTGGTCCGTCTGGAATGGCATCCAACAAGTCTGGCAAATTTTTCTATTCTAATGTTTAGTCTTCTGACTCGGATTCGACTGATGACCATATCCCTCTTGCTGAATTAAAGAGACGAACAACAAAAGTCACGTCTTTTAATGAGCTTTGCCCACACCAGTAAAAACTAATGAAAAACCTAAAAAAAATCGAAAAAAAGCTCTAAACTACAAAGGAACTCCGTCACTAGAGATCTTTTTACCGAGGAGAGCAAAAGTCGTGCCAAATTGAATAAAGATATTGAAAGCTCCAGGGAAAAGTTAAGTACCGAATGGTATTGCCATGGATGTGAGGAAGACAGGCAGGCCGATATGAGGCAGTGCAGTGAGGCTTTATAAAACCTCCATCGGATAATAAGGCCGATTTGCGTTATTTTTCTTAATATTTATTTTTTGTTTTCTAGTTTTTTTAGAGATTATTTTTTTAAGTTTGTTAAAATGAATATAACCTTATAAGCACTTTGGTGTATTAAACTAAATATTAACATTACAGTCTTTCACTTTATTCAATTTTTTTCTTAGCTAGGCCTTATTCCCCTCATTGTAAAACAGTAGAGTTCTACAACAGTTGAAACACAGGCGCAGTAAGTCGAAATTTGATCGAAAATAAACGTCCTTGCAAAACCAACTAAATTTTACACTGAAAACAACGTTGCAACTAGTGAAAATAAGAGTAATCTCAACTTAGGTGGCTACAAATTGTTACTTGCGAAACCTATTTCCAGCGACATCTTTATGGGGCCGTATCTTTGTAGGGAGAACCTATAATATTTTTTTTTATAGGAAAGTTCTATATAATTTTTTTATTTTCTACCTGAATCCAAGAGACTTCCCACATATGCGATATGCGAAGTAATATTAAACCAAAAAATTAATAATTTAAATAAATATATTAAGGTGAATATCCAGGAGATGCTGAGTAACTAATGAATAAAAATATATTTAAAAAAAATTAATAGAGGGCACGAATTGAGGAAGGTCTAGGCATAGAAGTTGCTCTGGATGAAACTGAAGATGATTATGCTGTAACGTCATAAGGGTTATTATATATTCTACCTCAAAACATAATGCAATATTGCTAAATAATTTGTCAAAAGGTCCAATAACCTTTATGTTATTTGTGTGTGTGTGTGTGTGAGAGAGCGTCTTTACTAAAATACTAATAAAATATATGAAGTACTTACCAAATAAAGACGACAAGGTCCTTGTCTGTCCTTCTCGTCTAAATCGGATCTATAATGTTGGATTTATATGGATAATCCATAGAACATGTTTTTCTTCCACCCTCGAGGAGGAACAAAATCTGCAAAAAAGTTGATTTTTAAATATAACTATAATAACTTCTTACTAGACCGCTTACGGTTATTTTCGGATAATATGCACCTAAAGCTGCGCGCACTTAAAATAGCACGACAAAAAAATAAAACCACCGTGCCCCATAGTAGCATATCATTTGATATTATGTATGCCTCACGTTTTATTGATAAATTATCTTTATTAAACACTTCCTTTGCCGTTTCGTTCCCTTACATATTTTATAGAGAAGCTATTTTGGATTTATATGCAAATTGTTGCGAGAATAGTCCAAAAATAGATTTTGTGTTTCAAGAAGTTTATATAACATATTTAAAACAGGAATTTTTATTATAAATTTGACAATCCTTCATCTACTTTTTTTAAAATTAGTAATTTGGAACCAAATCAATTTTACCCAATAAAACTTGTCCACTCAAATCTCAAAAACCACAATTTTTTTTCAAATAATAAAACAGCAAAGGTAATTTTGAAATGTCTTCATGTTTTTTTTTCTTTTGGCTTATAGTAACTAAAATTTGAATAGAAAATAAAGCTAAGACCCGTAGTTACTGTAAAATTCGAAATCATATACACCATTTGAAAATGTGTTGGATACTAATTTATAGCTAGGCCTGCAATATAGATAATGACATATATTCATGATGCCAACGAATTTAGCCACATTTTGAAAGTCACTCTTGCCTAATAAACGTCTGTACATTGTTTGTACTATTTGTTAGTAATTTTGTATTTATTATAGTAAAACAAAACGTGGCAATAATGGATCTATATATCTTCGTATAGCGAGGTAGGCAACCATTGACGTTTGTATGAGACACAACTATTGGTTTATAAAAAAGCAACGTTGCGATGTTTTGAGCTAAATTAAATTTAAGGATTTTATGAAAAAATTATATGCAATCAATCTAATTAAATTGTAAATCATTAAATTCCCTATTTTTTACTGCAAGAATAAAATTTACTTACTCGTATATGAAATAAATTTCATGTCATTAGTATTTAAAATGGAAATATATTGGAGACTAAATAATTACAAACGCACTGCAATACAAAGTAACAAAAAAACACAACACGGCAACATTGGTCTTTCCTGCTTACACAGGGTGATAAGCAACTGTTAATGTTTAAATGAGGAACTTGTATTGGTTGGTGAACGTCAGAAGGCGGAGTCTATTACAAAGCGATGTTGCCACGTTTTAAATGGTGCTGAGATAATTTAAAATATAAATTTTTTTATTCACTTTATTCTTATTTAAATTTTGTAAATATTTTATTTATATATTAAATGAAGCTACTGTAATTAAATTTCCCAATATACACTGTAGATCCACTAATTTCTAAAGTGTGGTTCGAATTCACATGCATATAAATTAACCACCATTCAAACTGGCAATTTATTGGAATTGGAGACTAATTTACAATACACCCTGGAAATGTATCAATTGAAACGGAATCCTTTATACTGCTAATCAGCGGACGAGGATTGGCCAAACACAAATTGTATTGATTAAAGTTAATCATTCATTTTTTTGAAATAGATACCGCTAGGGAGCCCCTAACTTAATAACATTATGATTACAAATTTTCGAAAATAAAAATGTAATAACCTATCAACCCGATTTCCGTTTAATCACATATCTCGTGTGCCCATCACTTGATATAAACCTCATTCAATATGTCGTTGGATGTAGGACGTAGGCGTTTATGTAACATGGAGTTTTAAAGCAATATTCCATGAAATGGAAATACAGATTGAGTATATATAGAAAGCAATAACCGGCAAAGCGTAAAGCTCGCTAGACGAAAATTATCCTTCTAGAGCTTTGATAAGGGTGGAAAGGACGAAGAAGAAGAAAATGAAAATCCCTGATAGGTTTTTGCTCGTTATTATGTTGCGCGACATTGTTTCTTTTTGGAGAACAGTCGATTTTTAGCTTATATTCGATAAAAGTATTTGAATATTATGTATTTATTAATACTTATTAAGTATATTTTCACTTATGTTTTAATTTAGTTTATGCAATTTTGTATAAGATATTTTTAAGTTTTTTAAAAAAAACGTAATCTATAGCAGCCTTACAACTTCTCCCATATAAAGAAATTTTTCGAGGTTACAAGTTGCAGCATTTTTGTTGCAACTTGAAGTTCATTCACACATTTCAACTTAACTCATAAAATGTTGTATATATGATGTTTCTAAGTTAACCGATCACTACTTATGGAAATCTTAAAAAAAATAATAATTTTTTTTCATTAAATCATTATTATCTTTAAAATTAAAGTTCAAAATACTTTAAACGCTTTAGTGAGTTTTATTGTCTTAGGGCGTTTAAACGTTTAAAATTGAATCGTATTATAAGGTAATTTTTGCTAATATAACCGATTTATATATAAAAATCAAAAACGTAAATTATATTATTTAAAGCGCTAATTTTCAACTGCTATCCTTATTCATAAACAAAAATATTTTAAAATAGCACAAAATATTACTGCGATACAACTTATCGCAACTTTGTCGCTTTAACAACATTTGTCTTAAAGGTGTTTTCGTTTTCTAACTGAACATTTGCGAATTTGTAGGTATTGCCAAGTTGAACGATTATTAACTAAAAGTAAATGTTTCACCCAATTCTAACTGTAGTGTTTATTCAGAAGTTAACAATATCCCAAACTGCCTAAGATATAGCTGAGACGCAACATATATCCCATTTACTGAAATTGCTTACAAAGATTTGGTCAAGTTTAAACATTTGCTTCAAAAGACGTTTACTCGTTTCAATAAACTTCTTCAAATTTCTACGTATGATCGAATTGACCAAAAGTTTAAAAATTAAATAAAAACCTAATCAAAAAATAAACTTGTTTGTGCAGCAATTATGCAGCAATTTTTTTTGCGTTAATAAGTTGCATGGTTTTATTCCCTTAAGGCATTTATATATTCCAAATAAGTTCAACTATTGAATTAATTTTTTTTTAATTTAAGAAACGATTATATATTAAATGAGGGTTTATTAGCGATGAGGGTGATTTCCCAAAACATGCCCTATGAGTGTATATATATAGTACATATAACTATATACTATAATTAAAAATCCGTAAAACATTCCTAATTAATATACAGTGTTCGCTTTTTTTAATGTTTCATACAGTAATCTCGGAATCTACGAAGCAGGTAATTGTACTAGGCACTAACTCCTCTTCAAAATGAGAAAAATTCATGCTCAATGTGTTGAGAACTCTTGACGCAAGAGCATTTCTTTCCTAGCATTTTATTGCGACGGGAAAAACTCCAGTTAAGATTTTGTATGAGGTAAAAACCATTTATGGTGATTGAATTATGATAAGACGATACTTCTCAAACTCGACTGCGCTGGAGACGAACAAGATCTTGAATCTGCAAAACCAAGGCCTCTTCATTGAAACACGGCGACTTCTAAAAAGAGCTAAAGAAGGCTCTCTTATTACATTGGTTCTTTCGATGGAGTAAAAATCAGCAGCCAGTGTGACGAAGTCAACTGGGTAGCTCAACTTCTGGCTTGGACACATTGTTATCAGGCTTAAGGCTGAGAACGTAAGTACGGTCTCAAGCTTGAACAGCTAACGCCTTTGATTAAGCAATAGATATAGTGAAGTTCCGAATCAGAGATAACGAAATAAAGTGTGACCAGGAGAATCTTCATCATGCTAAGGCTGCGTCGGCCGAAATTAGGGGTATATTTGCTGGTGGCATCATCAACATAGGGCTTATGCAAGAGCCCTGGAAATCAAGAAGCTGCATGCAAGTCCTTAATGTACCAAATACCCAGGCAATTTATGACACAAGTGCAGACTAACTATCTGCCTCTTACAGAATTTATGAATGGGGACACTGCTGTGGTGCTAGTCGAGTTGGACTCAAACGGAAGCAGGAGGTGGTTATGCTCTTCAGCTCTTAGCCTACATTCCGGGAGACACAGACGAAGCACTATCTCTGCTGAATGTCAAAGGACTAGTTGAATATTGTAGATGCCATAGAAAGACCCTGATCATTGACTGTGATGTGAAAACCCTAAATACAGTATGGGGAAGTACGAACACGAACAAAAGGGGTAAATCACTCCTAGAAAACCCAATACTTACTAACATGGGCATTAGAAATAAGGGGAATAATTCAACGTTTTACAACACTATCAAGGAAGACGTTCTTGATGTGACCCTCATAACTTACAAGTCTCTTGATATGATCAACAATTGAATGGTTTCCGCAGAGGACTCCATGTCGAATCATAAACATATCATTTTTGAAGTAAAGGGATCGATAAAGAATCATCACTTTACAGAAACCCTAGAGTAACAGATTGGTTTAAGACAGCAACTCGCAAAATCTACAATTTAGAATCACTAGAAAAACATTCTCTAATGCATCACCTGAGGAATTTGATACATCATCATTTCAAGACAACTGCCCTGTCATGATAAAAAACGAAGGTACCTTGGTTAAACAGATTTCTTGAGAAACTGCGCAGCAAAGCAATATTGGAATTCAATAGAGCCAAAAGAACTGGGAATTGCGAAGGGTACAGGAAAGCCCTAACCACTTGTAACACGAGGTTAACGATGTCCAAAAGGAAATTATGGAAGCTTTTCTGCGAGGATCTTCAGGACGTCCCAGTCACAGGCAGGATGCACAAAGCGTTTTCAAAAGAGGCACAGCCAAGGGGATAAATGGCACCTACACAGATTCTTTCAATGGGACATTAAAGGTTTTTCAAAGAACTCACTTTCCTGATTGCAGGTTTGGAGTTTCGAATACTGACACTCAAGTTGCCTGCCCACATATTCAGCGACGAACCAAATCATCGGGAGATGGAGTGACCTTTGAAAGACTGGAATGAGCTGGTAATTCTTTCAGACCTTACAAGTTGCCGAGGCCAGATAAGATTTTTTCCGCATTGTTGTTAAGAGAAAGAACTATCCATTATCGGGAGATGGTCAACATCTTTATCTGCATTTATGGACATTAAGGGCACTTTTCACAACACGGAATGGATCTGGCTATAGTAAGATAGGTCAGCTGCATGCTGAACCAAAGATCGATTAGAACCTCACTTAGACCCACGGATCTCAGTATCACTGCGGTTAAAGAATGATGGCAAGGTACTATCTTCTCTTCTATGGTCTGTATTGATGGGTGACTTGATCAGGCTCCTTAACCGGAGAGGGTAAAAGACCATAGGTTATACAATTGATATCTCCGTAATCAGGGGGAACCACGCAGGGATGATTGTAAAACGGATGCAAGATGCTCTGAATACGACATATGAATGGTATAAACCCGGCGAAGGCAGCAATTGTACCATTTATAAGGAAACGGGTGATGAACGTCTTCAGTCTTCGAATGAGCGGCATCGAGACCATTCCCAGGGAAAGAGTGAAATATCTGAGACTCGTTTTGGATGGAAAATTCACCTCGAATCAATACTGGAAAAGGCCACGAAGAACCTTTGGACGGCGAGACAACTACGTGGTAAATCCGGGGGTCTGTATATATACCCAGATGGTGAGACCCACCATACTGAAGGGGTATTCTGGTTTGGTGGAGGAAAACAGAGCCGATACAAGAGGAGGCAGCCACGAGATCAATCTCCACCTACAGGAAAAAAAGGCGGACAACCTTACTGGTCATCTGTCAATCATGAGGGAAATGTAGGATATGCTAAATATTTCTGGCGGCGACCATATGGACCCAGTAAACTGTTTCAATAGGAATCACAGCGTCTTCAACAAACTACAAAGGAAGAATGGTACGCAAACTCAAGGTGGTTACGGGATGCATTGTGAATGAAGTACACGAATGGATCAAAAAGGCTCCAAGGAGTTGGGGCACGAGTGTAGGGCCTGAAGAACACAAATTCATAACACTAAGCAAGGATACATTCATTTTTCAAGCGGAACTATACGCGACATTGGAGTCGGTGGCAATCCTATCTGGAAGAGATATTCTCGGATAGCCAATCGATTCTTAAGGCCTTGAGCTGCTGCACATACAAGTCCAGATTACTACTGGAATGCCACAGCAGGCTCAATGACCTGGCGACACGGAATGTGATCACTCTGGTCTAATTACCAGGATATGAGGAGCACGTCGGCAGACATCTAAGCAAAAAAGGGGCTGAGGGGAACTTTATTGAACCCATTCCATCTTTTGGGTTAAACAAAGGTTTCCTTAAAAGAGAAAATGCAAAATCAACATCATTCAGGATAAAGCGACTTTAGAATGACACCAATGGATTGATTCACTCCAAGAAGTTTCCGAACTTTGATGTTGGGAGGGCGGATCTAGCTCTAAGACTTGACCAGAAAAGCCTACGTACGCTAGTAGGGGCGCACCTGCTTCACTACACCTGCAACGACCACCTATATAGAATAGGCTTATCCTATACAAACATGTGCGGTGAGGAAGAGGAATCAGTTGATTACAAATTGCGGAGCACTGGGCCACAGGAGATACGGGATTCTATACACATATACGTTGAGTGAAGACGATCTGCTGTCGCTCCAGCTGAAGAAGCTAATCCTGTTTGTGAAGGAATTGAACAGATAGGGACAGAGGAAGAACAATTGATAAATAATGGTCGCAGTGCAAAAGGCCAAACTCCATTGCACTATGTTATACTACATGATTTGAATCATCCCCCATATTTCACCGACCCGAGGCCTTTTTTATCTATTCAGTTCTCTGAAGAAGTGCATAGTTTAGTAAAAACATGTGAAAACAGGTTTTTAGGGGATAAGAGAGCGCATAAAAAAATTGATCTTCCTGCTCACCACCTGAATGAAGACGAATGGAAAAATATCATGTATGATTATATATGATTTTTTATAGCCTACAAAAATTGAGTACAATATCTTGTTCTTGTCAATGTGCTTTTTAAATTTGAAAACTGTTAGTACATTATCGATTAGTATGTACAGTTACATGTATATACTATTAGAAAAAGCTAAATAAATATAGTATAAATTTACCACTATGGTGACTATGGTAACTTGTAACCAAAAAAAATCTGCGCTTTTTTAATTATTTATTGATTTTTATAAAATATTTATTTACTACTATCAAATTTAAAAAAAAACTAATATTGGTTTTAAATACTTCTCACAAAACTGATATATTTGTTGAGATCCTTGTACTATGCCTTAAAGAAAATTACCTTGTATATTAAAAAATAAATTATAAAAGTGAAAAGGAAATATTCATAATTAAAATTAAAATATATTAAAATTAATAATATTTACTCAATATTTTAAACATTTCGTCTTCTACAATTTTTAATTTCCTCATTTTCAATTCTTTATTAAAATTAGTTTTATTGAAGATAAATAGATTTATTTAATTAGGCATGTAATTTTAAACATTTAAAACTGGTTTTAGTTTTAATCATGCTCTATTTATTTTTCGAGTACTCATTCAAATTGAAAAATGTATTTGTTTGATTCATAAACTAAAACATGAAAGAGTAAATCTCTCATAGATTTTTAAAAAAATCAACCATAATCTCGTAAACATAAAGAAAAATGTTTCCAGAATTAAGTGTCTTTCCTGAAATATCACAAGAATGTCTAAGACAAATAATATGCATATTATATTCATTTAAATATTCGGTATCTCGCTTACTTCAAATATCGGATTAAATTCAAGTCTAATAATTTCGTTTTTTCTACGAGTTTCAAAAAAATCCAAATTTTATTAATGCTGACAATTTTCCCATTAATTTGAGTTTAAATTTTGCAAATTCAGCCAAGTTAATCACATTAGCAGAAAACAATTCAACAATATAATTTATTTGAAAGCTGTAAGTATTTAAAAAACCTTAAAGCAAACCGCCCAAGTTTTCCATTTAAAAATCAAAAAGAAAGAAAACAAAGAAAATAAACTTACCTGTTCAACAAGTAGGTACAGCAAGCAGCAGCACCAGCAGCAGCAGGAAGCAAGGCAGCAACACAGTGTGTACGAAAAGTCCGAATCGGTTCGCGATTCTCTAAAATACAAAAACGCACGCGCGAAACTCTCCAGAGAGGCAAAAATGTCCGCTTCGTATCCAAGCAGGAAAGGATTTGGACTGATTGCCAGATTAGCGAATCTGTGCAGGAGCACACTAATATTTGATGATGGATGCTGCTGCTTGCTGCTGCTGATGCCGCTACGATTTTTTTTTGCCTCTCTCGCTCCGATCGGATACCGGATATGAACACGCAACTTGATGGGAACAAGGACGTTATATTATATTATACAACCCCACCAGTAGATATTTTAATGAATTCATCGAACTATGCCTCTAAAATGATATTATGTTAATGGCAGGCTAAAGAGATAATTTTGCTTGTTATAATATTATGTGGGTTATAATTTGTTGAGTTTTGGTGCCTGATACACTGTATATTATATCACACATTTGTAAAACATTATAACAAACAAACAAAAATATACAAACGAGCTAAAAGTACTATTTTGCTTAGAAGCTATTCACTTTGTTCAGTTTTATGAGCACAAAATCCCTCTTTAGGGGTCAATCTATACAAAATACTTTTAGATAATGATGCTTCTTCAGGGATTTTCAAAGTACACATACACACCCTCTTTACAAAAAGTCTGGGTAGAGTTAAAGTCAAAGTTATTCCCGTAAAATTAACCACCTCCTCTTTGAGTCTTAAATACATAATAATTCAATATTGACAACCATGATATTCAAATAGAACTAAACACGATTAATTGGCATTCTTTGTTTAACTCCCAATATATAAAAGGTAATATATTTCATAGCAAAATAAAAAAAATAATTGGAGAAAAAATTTCTCTTAAAAGCATCCACAATAAGCCCTCATATTTGTCCACAAATACAATTAGGCTAATAATCAGAAGAAGATACGCAAAAACTGGAAAGTTTACGAGAAACCTAATAATAAAAAAAATTGGCAATTTGTCTTAAAAGAGGGTTTAAAGGTAGAACCTGGTGAGATGGTGTGGAAAAATGAAATGTAATTGTAAATTGGTGCCTAATTTTTTAAGAGTATATTTGTTTCAAAACCATTTACTAAGAAACTAATCAAATATTATGGTCAAACCAACAAATCTCTGTACAAGATCATATTTAGTCAGATTAAGGTTCTCAAGACTTAAAACAGTTTGAATGACAAAAAGGAGGCAGAACCAGAAGAAGTTCCAGCTCATTCCGCAAAAAGGCGTTTGGCTGCATTTCCCCTGCTCTTAACTTTACTTTAATCAGTCTCTTTGTTCTGGAAGTTTTTCAAGATTTCTCGAAAGTCTGCTATAATTCAGATACATAAAAATGGAGTGAAAAATTGTATAAAAAATTATTGACCTATTAGCAGGAAACTGTGCATCGTTTCTAAGCTTCGAAAAACTAATCTATTCACATATTTTCAACTTTGTGATAAATGAAATTATGCTGAAGCAGTGTGTTTTTTTGCAGAAAGAAAGTTAGAACTAAATTTAATTGAATACGCTGTAATTATATATAAGTCCTTTGATTCATTCCAGTAGGTAGATGTAATTTACACAGATTTTAGCAAGGCGTTTGACAAGATTTCTGCGGAGATCTCACATGGTTTGAGTCTTTACTTTAACAGATCTATGTTTGTGGCCCTACTAGGGTTTTGTTCTGAAAGATATTCGTCATCTTCTGAAATCTCTCGAAGATCCCATCTTGATCCTTTACTCTTCATAATTTACATTAATACTATCAAAATCTTATTTGAATCTTGCTTCTTTCTTTGGTATGATAATGACCTAAAATTATTTCTTCGAATCGGCTCTGTGCTTGATTGTAAGACTTTTTAAGCAAATGTTAACTCCCTAATCCAGTTTTGTGATGAGAATCAATTATATATAAATTTTGACAAATGTTATTCTCAAATTATTAAATTTAATTATAAACTTGATGGTTGAGTTTTGAGAAGGGTCCCACATAAAAGGATCTTGGGCGTTCTACGTAACTCCAAAATGTCCTTTAACTTGCATATTGATTAACTAGTTAGTGATTTCAATAGAATGCTGGAGCTTATTAAGAGACAGTATGCGTTGGCTTTCATAATCATCAGACCATGATAGCTCTCTATCATTCATATGTGTTTAGTAGGCTCCAGTTTGCCTCAGTCATCTGGAGTCCTAGATAGATGAATAATATCGACAAACTTGAAAATATATAGAGCGGGTTTTTGAGACTCATTTGTTACAGGACTCATTTTCTCATTGAGAACCATAATTACTCTGATGCTCGTTTTAAAATCTTAGAATTAGGAAAGTACGAACTATTTGGAATATTTTGACTTAACAATAACAAATAATGAAGTGTTTATAATTTGTGTGTCTATTAATTAACTTTCTAGTATAATGATGGCAAGAACATTTGCCGAAATGCCATCACTCCTGAAGTTAGGATTAGCATTTTATTCGTGGAGAAAAGACTTTCCCTATTAACTTTTTAAAGTTACATCGATTCCACTTCAGAATGGACTTTTTCCTTAACAATTTCTATACCACGTGCATATTCCCGGTAAACACAAAGACGTATAAGTAAAAAAATAATATCTAGCTAAGACGAATATTATAGGATAATTATTTTCATAACATTTAAAAACCATATAATTGCCCAAATCTGATCCCGATTTGATGGTATATGCAGCGTAATATCTCTTGAAGGATTGATTTCTGTACACCTTCACAAATATATAAGTGACGTACATATTTTGCAAGCTTCTGCATTATATAAAGAGGATATGCCAGCTTCCTGTATTGCTCCACATATTTGTAAATCTACCCGTAAGAACAGCGACTGCGGATAAAAGCTTGTCAGTTTTAAGAAGGTTAAAAACATATCTTCGCAGTACAATGGGTAAAGTAAGATTGAATGGGCTAACATAATATAATATAAATTCATCTCGGGAAATTGGTCTCGATGAAGTGATCGATCTCTTTTGCAAAAGAAGTCTCGACGGTTAAACTTGTCAAATTGGAAGTGGTAGCATAAATTTAATTAATAAATTAATAATATTTAAATACATTTACTCAATAAATAATACATGTTTTGGTCTGCTTTTAGTTAATATTCTTGTAGCCCTCCTCCTTTAGTTCCTCCTAGATCTGCCCCTGGCTTTAATGCAGGTAAGAAGTAAACAAAAAATGAGTTTATTTACAATTTCCTAGGTTTCCGCCAAAAATGGAACAAATCCGGACATTGGACGGAACGGAAGCGCACCAAACAAACAATTTGACAACATTGTCACGATTTTACCCAATTGAAATCTCGGATTCGCTGTAATTTTTCCGTTCCGTTCCGCTTTTATTAGCATGGGGATCTACCATGAGACGCCATTTCCATATTCCATAATTCTCCGCACATCTCTACTAATCGTCACTCCTGTCAACTGTCATCGGCTATGTCACGTGATACGTTTGTTATGACGTTTTAACACGCGATTCAAAAACTTGGCAAATTTCCTTTGCCAAAATTATATTTTTAAAGAAATGTCCATATAAATTTTTTTATAGTTTAGCGTTATTAATATGGCTTATGCGGCAGGAGCTTACAAACGAATTATTAACGTATTAGAAAAGTGGCCTCTTGACAAAAATAAATCCGGTGGAAGGTAAACCCAAGACACATTTTATATCTTTCTTTGAAAATATAGGTCTTTCGGAAAAATCTTACAGGAGAAAACCTAGCATTTAAATCTAGTTTGGATTAGATCAAATCGATGGAAATGGCTTTATAGACGAAACTATTTTTGCTACACTTTCCTGCATTATCTCTTTTTATAATCTTATGTTGACAATAGTAGGGGTGAACCTTGGATGAGACTATTGAACCATTTTGGCAAACACTTATTTTTTAATTTGCATCTCAGATTACTTAACAATATTATGATAGTTACAGTCTGGTTAGTATATAATTATAAGTTTTAATAATAATGGTTATGAACCATCCTATTATTCATATTCATAGTGTTCACAGTTCTTTGTCCAACTTGCTATCACAGATATTTATGTTATTTGGATAAAGTTTCCTCACCTAATGTATCCCAGATGTAGTCAATTAAATTAAATTATTTTTCTTTGTAGCTTGTTTTTCTCTTTTCGCAGTTGCTTTATATGTTCTCTGAACTTTTCCTTGGTGTTATTCTAGAAAATGTCAATGTTACAGGTATATAATAATAGTAATATTGTATTATATCGGATTTCAATAATATCAACTTGATATCATCTATCTTTATCATCACCATCTAGGCATGAGCCACTACACTACAGATTTTTTGTGATTCTCTGTTGATCTATGCTATACTGAGCCCTAGGGCACTCCACTACATACACTGTTGTTGTCTTATACCTGTTCATTGTTACTTGGAAGTTCTTGTCTGAAAGAAAACATTGAATAAGCCTCCAGAAGTTACCTGTTACACCATAAAGCTTAAGAAGAAGTCTAGTATGAAGAGCCTTGTCAGGGGCTTTTAAAGTCCAGGGAAATAATGTGTGTCAGCTCTCTTTCATCCATTGCATGTGACCAGTCATTAAGAAATGTTAATAAATATATTGTGGTAGATCTTCTAGAAAAAAAAGTTGAGTTACTGATTTAATATTATTCTGTGATATACAAGTAATATTTATCAGCCTGTCTCCATTTTAAAACAACTTTGTTTATTTTTAAGCTTAGCTTTATTTCCTGCAGTGCCTTCCAAGTGAAATTTATGTTTTTAAGAAATTTGTGATATCTGGTTATTGCTGGTAAAATGGGAAATCCATCTACAGATTCCCATGTGTAAATACACTCAAATCTCTGTGCACATTCCTCTGATATGTCCGGCAAATTGAGTATTTTCTCACTTGTTATCAGGTTTTTCAATGTCATAATAGTACTCTTTGGTGTCGCTGATATATTTATAGATCTGCTTTTGTGATTTTGCTGTCTAGAGTCCATTTTAATTTTTTTTTTGGACATATCAAGCTTTGTATTTAATTTAATATTATGCTCTTGATAGGCTCTGTAGGTTTGGTTTTGCCTGGTTTTTCTATATATCTATCCCACAATTAATGTTTTTTACCTATTTTGTCAAAAAGGTTCCCACTGATTCAATTCTTTGTTGGATTTACTTTATCAGTTCTAAGTGGCACAGATTTGCTGTTTGCTTCTGAAATAGTCTTACTGTAGCACTCACATTTTTCATTAGATCCTGCTAAGAGATTCTGCTCAGATAAATATTTATTAATTGCATCAAAGTCAGGCTACCAAAAATCTCTTTTATGTTTTTTTAGTTGGTTTAGTAGCGCAGTTATAGTTAGGTTGAGTTTTTGCTGTGACATGGTCGATTTGTCCTAAGAGAGAGCTGCTTTCAATATGATACAATGTCTATTTGACTAAGAAGTGGAAGATCCAGTATGAACTCTTCAGCATTGCATTCTTGTATTTAGATAACTTGATTTGCATTTATTTCCTTATCTGTCTTCAAAAAGTCCTGAGCACATCTAACCTGCCATTCTAATGTCACAGTTTTCCATGTGATCTGGGTTTTGAAGTGTGTGGGTGAGTAGTTGAAGTTGCTAAGTATAAAGTCTTTTTGGAAGACATTGTCAAACAATTTACAACCTTCATCAAATTGTTCTGTACTGAATTTTTTATCCATAACTCTCCACTTATTTTTATGAAACTGTGGGATCTTGTCACTTGTGCGATTTAAAGCACCAAAAAAAATTAAAAACTTGCTAAATATCTACTTAATGTCATACAAAGTAGGAATATATTTTAAATCAACTATAATGAACCTGTGACTGTTTAGTTATAAAATGAATTTATCAGAAATTATATAGGTATAATAAAATTGAATTTTTAAGACACTTGAAAGCAAAAAATTATTTCTGCTATATTTCCCATTTTTTCCTCCAAAATATTCCTTGCAATTCGCCACTACCATTTGAGCTATAAAAAATATATGTGTGCTACATGATCTGAAGAGGATAAAAGCAGCGGCAAATATGGAACCATCAACAGATATTGTTAATCTTTTGTGTAAATTATTAGGCATTCTAGTTGCTTACTTGTTCTGCACTATTCATATATCAGTTATTAATTGCAGCTAGTCATACTTAAATTAATTGTTTTTTCGTCTGCAGTATGGTTGATAATAATAAACAACTCATTCAAAACATCATATTTCCAATACCAATTTCACATATATTATTTTCTACTTGACAATTCTTGTTAAGAGGTGTGTTTAATATGAGTTAATGTTGTTCTGTTATAGGATAGGCCTGTCAAAAAATGGTCAATTTCAGTCAAAAATCATAGTAAAATTAATTTTCAATGCATATGGAGAGACCACTTCCCCTCCAAAATTTACCTCTAGATCTGCCACTGGTTCAAACTAGTTCTTTCAGATATATAAATATTTCATTGGAACAATTAGACTATGACATTTGCTGTATCAATACACAACATGCTAGTTAAAATATTTCTAGTAGGATTAATCTTTTTCATGTCTCTAACATTACTATGAAGTTTCCTATACTATTAGAAAGTATTTTTCCAATGTATAGTCATTCATTTTTAGTTGTAGGTTGTTATGGTCTTCTTATCTTGATAAATAAAATGCTGAAATAATTATTTTAAATATGAAATCTCAATGAGTATAAAATTTTTCCAATATAGTTGTACTTCTACCAGGATTACATATATAAATATATATTTAGTTATTCTTTATGTATATTTATGTTATAGTATATATGTAAGTCAGGCTACCAAAAATCTCTTTTATGTTTTTTTAGTTGGTTTAGTAGCACAGTTATAGTTAGGTTGAGTTTTTGCTGTGACATGGTCGATTTGTCCTAAGAGAGAGCTGCTTTCAATATGGTACAATGTCTTTTTGTCATTGGCTAAGAAGCATAAGATCCAGTATGGACTCTTCAGCATTACATTCTTGTATTTGGATAACTTGGTTTGCATTTATTTCCTTATCTGTCTTGAAAAAGTCCTGAGCACATCTATCCTGCCATTCTAATGTCACAGTTTTTCATGTGATCTGGGAGTAGTTGAAGTTGTTAAGTATAAAGTTTTTTTGGAAGACATTGACAATTTACAACCTTCATCAAATTGTTCTGTAAATGTTCTGTCAGAATTTTTTATTCATAACTTTCCACTTATTTTTATGAAACAATGGGATATTGTCACTTGTATGATTTAAAGCACCAAAAAAAAATTAAAAACTTGCCAAATATCTACTTAATGTCATACAAAGTAGGAGTATATTTAAAATCAGCTATAATGAACCTGTGACTGTTTAGTTATAAAATGAATTTATCAGAAATTATATATGTAGGTATAATAAAATTAAATTTTTAAGACACTTGAAAGCAAAAAATTATTTCTGCTATATTTCCTATTTTTTCCTCCAAAATATTCCTTGCGATTCGCCACTACCATTTGAGCTATGAGAAATATATGTGAGCTACATGATCTGAAGAGGATAACAGCACATGTAGATTTTTCATAGCGGCAAATATGGAACCATCAACATATATTGTTAATCTTTTGTGTAAATTATTAGGCATTCTAGTTAAAAATACTTGCTTACTTGTTCTGCACTATTCATATATCAGTTATTAATTGCAGCTAGTCATACTTAAATTAATTGTTTTTTCGTCTGCAGTATGGTTGATAATAATAAACAACTCATTCAAAACATCATATTTCCAATACCAATTTCACATATATTATTTTCTACTTGACAATTCTTGTTAAGAGGTGTGTTTAATATGACTTAATGCTGTTCTGTTATAGGATAGGCCTGTTAAAAAATGGTCAATTTCAGTCAAAAATCATAGTAAAATTAATTTTGAATGCATATGGAGAGACCACTTTCCCCCGCAAAATTTACCTCTAGATCTGCCACTGGTTTAAAGTAGATCTTTTAGATATATAAATATTTCATTGGAACAATTAGACTATGACATCATTTGCTGTATCAATACACAACATGCTAGTTAAAATATTTCTAGTAGGATTAATCTTTTTCATGTCTCTAACATTACTATGAAGTTTCCTATACTATTAGAAAGTATTTTTCCAATGTATGGTCATTTATTTTTAAGTTGTAGGTTGTTATGGCCTTAAGCCAATCTTGATAAATAAAATGCTGAAATCATTATTTTAAATATGAAATCTCAATGAGTATAAAATTTTTCCAATATAGTTGTACTTCTACCAGGATTACATATATAAATATATATTTAGTTATTCTTTATGTATATTTATTTTATAGTATATACATATGTACCTTCATATGTTCAACTTATTTGCTCATTTTCTAATTTCTCATATTAATCTATGTTATATTATAACTATGAAGTATATTTAAATTATCTAAATTAAGCTAGTAATTATTTCTTGATAATACAGGAATCAAACAACTGTAATTAGAATTTATTTTTAGGGACTACAGAGAGTTCCTTGAAAAATACATAACGCAAGCTTACAAAGACAACCAATTTGAAAAGAATTACAAATATTGGGACCAGCAGTATATCTCTCTGCAGAAATTAGTTAGTAACAGCAACAAAAATAAATACAAAAGGTCACTAACTTCATCAGCTACCACTCTTACTGCAGAGCAGTGCAACGAGGTACTATCAAATCAGTTTCTAGAAGAGTTACGGAAAGAAGAGCAAAAATCATTCTTTAGGAAGTTAATTTCTATTCGTTCAGAATAAAATATGAATATTTTAAGATTTAGCTCAACTGTTAGAAGGTTCTGTACTAATATAAGTACAGCTAATGTAGTAGAAGTACCTCATTTGCCAGTAATGGCCAGTGAAGTCTTAGAATACCTTAAACCAAAGAAAGATGAAGTAATATTAGACATGACTTTTGGCAGTGGTGGTCACTCAAGGAAAATTCTTAACTTAGAGCCAACAGTTAAAATTCTTGCTGTAGATAGAGATCCATTGGCTTTTTCTTATGCTCAGCAACTAGCAGAAGAATTTCCAAACAGGGTCATACCACTTCTGGGCAAATTTTCTGAGATTCCAAAATTGCTGAACCAAAATGGATTTAATAAGGGGTCATTAGATAGCATATTGTTTGATTTTGGTTGTTCTTCAATGCAATTTGATATAGCAGAAAGGGGATTTTCAATATTGAAAAATGGACCATTGGATATGAGAATGGATGGGAATAGAGATCCTGGTAAGATAAAACCATTAATATTATATTCTTTTTTTAATTTAGCAGGTTTTTCAGGAGTTCCTACAGCAGCAGACGTCCTTTCCAACTGCACAGAAGAAGATCTATATAAAATAATAAAATATTATGGAGAAGAAAGGCAAGCGCGCAAAATCGCCAGAACAATAATCGAATCACGCTATCTCTTTAAAAAACTAACAACAACAGAGGAACTCGCAGATTTAGTAGAAAGTGTAATAGAAAAAGATGGCAAAATAGATGAAAAAACGCATAAGAAAAAGCATGTTGCCACTAAAACTTTTCAAGCACTAAGGATCTTCGTAAATAACGAACTGAATGAAATTAACTATGGTTTACTTCTAGCACATCACTACTTAAAAATTGGTGGCAAATTGGTGACAATCACCTTCCACTCTTTAGAAGATACAATAGTGAAAAGACATATATCGGGAAATATGGTGGAAAACTGCGCGAATCCTTTACCGTTGAAGTTCAGTAGTCACAATTATAATGCCAACGTAGATGAAGTTAATAAGATAATGGAAAGCAAGTGGAAAATGCTGCATAAACATGTGATAGTGCCCACTGATGAGGAAGTGGAAAATAATAGTAGGAGCAGGTCTGCTAAGCTGAGAGCTGCTATTAAGGTTAGGTAGGAGAATAAATTGTTTAGAATTTATTATTGGAAGTTTTATTTCACTCCTCGTTGAAAATAGATATATCTTAATTATCATACTGATACAAAATTCGCAAAGAAATACACAAGTATCAGTCTTTAAGATCCCAAATTTTATTTTTCAGGTTAGCGGTTACCAGATTAAATATAACTGCATTTTTACACAATAATTAAGTAAAATAAAATACATGAGAACTTATAATCAATTAATTTTTATTTTACATGCAGAATCTATATAACCCCAATTTAAATTGAATTGAGGTTATATAGATTGAAATGAATGAATAAATAAATGGTCATGTATTTTATTTTATGTCATCCACCATGGGATACTCTGTATAATTGAACTTAAGGCATAAATGTCACAAACTTAATAGAACTTTTTTTTGTCCCCAATTCCAGAGGTACAAATCCGATGTAAAAAATACAGGAAAAGTAACTAAGAAAGACAGGAAACTAGACCTATAAATTGAATAAGGCTACACAATCTAAATGCCAGAAGCGTTCCGCCTAAGTCACCAGAAGGGTTTTCCTCAAATTTTTGTGCACTTGGTTGATCGATGTAGAGGCAACATATTTTAGATAACTATAAGATGGCTGCATATTTTTACAGCAACTCTTACGGTGGTGGTGTTGCAATCTTCGTTAGGACAGATTTTGGAACTTATGAGCATCTTGATAATAATAAGTTTAAGCAAATCATTTTGTGTGTGGCTGGTGTGATACAAACTGTATTCAATACCGAATCCTTGTTTGTATCATCCTTTTAGTTCCGATTTGTAATACTTTGAAAAATTGCTAAAATTTGTGTAACACTTCATTCACAATTCAAGGTTCATTTGTGTTAATTTTAACTATGAGTTTAATTGAAGGGTCATCCTGCACATTAAAGTTTTACTAATGCTACCCAGCTCTTAACTAACCTTGGACATATGCTGTTTTAAGTAAGTCCAGTTTGTTGAGGTTTATATTTTTTTTCTGAGGAAAGCATTAATTATTTCAATCATTTGCTTTTCAAAGAATACTTGCTGCCTACTTTTGATAGACTGGATTTGGATAGTAAGTTTACTTATTTTTACAGTCTGTTTGACGTGAGCTTCCCCTATGCGGCAAAACGTAGATGCTTCCAAAATAATTCCAATTCATAGATATCACCCTCCATTATTAACGAAGGTAAGCTGCTACTTACTAGCTTGTTCGTGCTCAACTAAAGTCTCCTAACAACGTTTTATTGATCTCATCTTGCGAAACCCGATAGAGTATATGCAGAAAGAATATAGCCACTCCAAAAACAAATTATATTTCGCAAAAAATATTAGATTCTTCTAATTAAGCGCGTGCATCTTGGAATGTTAATGTTACAAAAACGAACTATTTAAACCGCAGGCCAAATACAGTTCCTTCCTAGTCACAGATAATGAAATAGATATTATTGGTAGTAACAATATAGCAAATTAATTGAATGACTAATGTTTATGGACTCGGTGACGAAGGCAATTTTGAGGCCCCTACAATCATACAAATGCCTGACGTAGTCTCTCTCACTCTATTTCCTATGACTGAGAGTCAAACAGTTGAGTTTGTAATCTGAATTTAATACAAAAGCTCAAGTGGAGCGGATGAGGTACTTTGTCGTCTGTGTTATGCATATATTTGCTCCATTGACCAATCTCATTAATTTATCCTTTCAATATGGATATTTTTCAAAAGAATTAAAAACAGCACTTGTTGATACATCTTTAATTGGCAAATATAGATTTATTGGTCCTATTATCTCTGCTTTAAGAAATTTTTGAAAAATCTTATAAAGGAAAAACTTGTCGCATTTCTCGATCTTTTTAACATTTTGTCATGCCATCTCTTTTGTTTCAGGGCTGGAACTACAGGTGCTATAATGTCCTTTTATTTCTGTATTTTAAACAATTTTGATTTAAAATTGAAATCTGCTGCTATTTTCTTTGATTTTATTAAATCGTTTGGTACTGTAAACCACACTATGTTTTTTAAGTAAGGCTTTGCATTATGGTATTATGGTGGATGTGCCTATGGCTTTAATCATATTTGTCAAATTGATTCCAAGCTGAACAAATGGTCGAGTGACATTTTCTGACAGGGTGGCAAGCTCGTGTTCCTCAGGGAAGTACCCTGTCAAAAAGGATGACAGTTATATCACCTTATTTACTGGTGATACATCGGCAATGGTCTCAGGTCATGACTACTAGTGTCTTCATATGCGAGCTATTTGGTAACTCGCTTTGAAGCATAGCTGATCTTTCTTACTGGTTTCAACAAAATAGTTTTTGTCTTAACCGTTTAAGAACCTTCTTATCCTTTTTACCACTGTTCCGAGAAAGCTTATGGCGCAGGGAGAATTATACTCTAATTGAAGACTCACCTAAAGTTTTGGGCATTATAATTTAAATGCATGTGGCAAATTAGCTCCTACTAACTATTTCAAACTGAAATTTTTTCAGGCTTAGGGATTTTGTAGGTACTTACATACTTAAGACCTTTTACTATATGCTGCAGTACATTCTACTTTGGCCTGTGGTGACTCCTGCATTACTGAAAAGGCTTTGATCTATCAAAAAACCCATTATCCGAACCGTGTTTAGAATTCCTTATTGTCATGTCGACAAGCTTTGCTAGGTTTGGAGATATTATAATCATTATAGAACTCGAAATGGAGATACATTTTTTATATTCCTCTCACTCATTTATGCCAGGTACACGATGGCCCTGTGATTACCTTTCTCAGGATTTTTAACCTACTGCCAAACCACCTTAAGTGTTGAAAGTCTTTCAATTTTTAAAAGGTCATTAAAGACTATGCTTCCTGATCATCCGTGCTTTATCTACTTATTACTTAATTGACAATTCCGATGCATGGAATTATGTCTATTTAAATAAATTTAAAAAAAAAACAAAATAAGATATAAGTCTTTATATAAAGTTTTCCAGTATCTCGGAAATTAAATGGTTTAACCTAAGTTAATTCAGGGATCAAGTAGACTTTCAGAGATTTTGCTTTTTCCTCAAGGCAGGATTCAAGATCCTTAAAAAGAAATTTTGTAATGGTAACACCTGATTTTAGTAATTGCTCAAAAGTATTGAAACTATAGGAAAATGCTAATATTCATCTAAATGAATTACTCTTATTTTAATGCATTATAATTCACATACCGTGATAAACCTTCATAATGTACAGGGATCAATTTTTCTCCTAGGCGGACGTCTTTATAATTATTAGATACCAAACGAAACATTTTATCGTATTTTCTTAGGATGAAACTCAGATTGCGAGACAGAAAAATCTGACAAATTCACAAATTTAGATTCAAAATGTACAGAAACGTGAATTTCTTCAGGTTACATGCTTAAATAGTTTCCTTATAGGGCCTCACTTTCATAAATTAAACATTCACCATATTGTACATTTTGAATTTAAATTTTTGCAAGAATCTTATAGTCACTCCAGTCTTATATCTCTATAGACGATTTCAATGACTTGAAGGGGGTACATAAAAAAAAACATCGAATTTGTAAAAATAATTGTATTTATTAAAATTTAAATGAAAAACATGTTATGTATACACGAATTCATTTTTAAAAAAGTCCTTCGATTTCCCCCGTTTCAATGTTCAGATCTATGTCGTAGATTGCAGGCCTTGTAGGTAACCCTGGAATCCTTGTGATCTGCAAATAGGTTATCATAATTTAGACCCTTACTATCCAATTTAAGAGTTCCGGTTAAGATACTTACTTCTCCGGTAGATGGAATGATGAATCCTGCTCCTATGGAAGCAGAAACGTCCTTAACAGTGAGTGTGAAACCTGTGGGAGCACCCTTAATGGCAGGATTGTCACTTAAAGAAAGCTGAGTTTTGGCCATGCAAATTGGCAAATTACCGTAACCCTGTATAAAAAAGCAAGAATAGTAAAGGAGAAGATAAATTAATATTATTAAAAAAAACTCCGTACCTGATCTTCGTATTTCTTCAGTTTCTGCTCAGCCAAGTCGGTATATTTAACATCTCCGGCCCCGTACATTTCCTTGGCGACAGTTTCAATTTTCTTCTTCAACGGGAAGTCGAGGTCGTACAAGAATTTAAAGTTCGCCGGTTGTTCTACAGCCTTGGAAACGGCCTTGGCGAGTTCCTCGGCACCATCGCTGCCCATGGCCCAATGCTTGCTAAGCACTACGTCATAGGCGCCTGCCTTTTTCAGTTCTTCGATGACCAGTTGAACTTCTGCGTCAGTATCGTTTCTAAAAAGAGACATTTTGATTTATTTATTATTAAAAAAACACTTTAACATAATAAGAATAAGACAAATATTTTGAACATGCAAGGCTTGAAGTTTAGAAGATTCTTTCATAGAAGTGCAATGTAAGGAAATCACAAACAAGAAGTTTCAATTTTTTGAACAGGCCGGAGTACGACGATACGATTTCATGATAGTAGGTTTTGATATTTCTCTTCAATCTCCCCATAATAATGTTTACTATCTTTTTAATTACCTAGGTAACTGTCAAATTGTAATTTACTGTCAGGGTCAAGTGTGTGTAATTAATTGTGAGTTTCAAAATGAACAACTCTTCAAATTATGAAAAATACGATATGTTGGAGTGTTTTATTCTCTGTTGTCGAAATGGAGCGGAAGTATTTGAATCTCTTATAGGATATTTCCAGCAAAGTCATATTTTTTCACCTCATCAGCTTAGTTAAGAACTTATAAATGATTTCCAACAATTTTTTTTGGCTACTTATAATAAAATTAATTTGTTTTAGAAATACAAGTATAAATTTTTTCTACAGCTTTTTACATAAGACTGTTGGCACTTTATGTCCTCCTGGGACCTAGCGTCCATTTAAATGGGCATGCCAGTTTTATGTTTCCAGTTTCGTTAATTTATTATTTAAGCAGCTTAGACCTCGCATCCACTACGTTGGACACTTCTGTGCTGCCGCCCAGTCCGATTCGGTCGACTTTAATTGTGCACTTGTAATTGTTCTGTTGTGATGGCGGCTGCACGTGGTTCTCGTTATGATGGTATGTAGCCTATTTTTTAACGTTTTGTAATGATTTTTGTGAAAGTTTTTATTTGCAAATGTTTAATACACAAATTTAAATAACATTACAATAATAAAAAACTTAAATAAGTTTTGTATTACCCTAAGTTATTCGCGTCCATTTAAATGGACATTGGATCTATCTCATGCACATTTTAAATTAACTCATAAAATTTATTTTAGGAATTGTTGGCAATCAAAGAGTGCTTCGGCCAGGGGAAGATGACGAAAAATTGGAGCAAATACTAAAAATCATTGGAAATGATGACTCTGACATTGAAATGTCTGATGATGAAGAAGAAATTCCAACTATGGATAATTTAATGGGGAGAGAAGAAGAAATAATTAATGAAGAACTAGTAAGCAGCAGTGAGGAGGAAGAAGAAGAAGATAGAATTTCTCTTAGTGTCCTGAGAGAAAACTTAAAAATGGCCAAGCAATCTGTGGATCCTTTAAAGCGAAAGTTTTGGAGAAGAGATGATACTTTTGCATCTCCAAATTTTGAAGGCCCCTCTAGTGAATGCAGCGCAGAGCTCCGGTATGATTGGACTGCAAAATCGTATTTAGCCATGTACTTTAAAGATGAGTTATTCCAAAAAGTGTGTGATTGCACAAATGCAAGGAGTATCTCTTAAATTGACTCTTAATAACATTAGAAATTTTTTTGGAGTAGTTTGTTTGATGTCCTATCTAAAATATCCCAAAATCAGAATGTACTGAGCAAAAACCACTAAAGTTTCAGCTATTGCAGATACAATGACTCGAGATAGATTTTTTGCTATAAGAAGTAACCTTAAAATCGTCATTGATGGCAGCATCGCTTAAGATCTTACCAGGTTTCTTTTCCTGAAATAAGAAAAAAATACTTTTTTTTTCTAAAAACATGTCCTTATGCACCAATTAATAAATATTAAGAGCAAGAAACAGTCTTTTATTTCTTGATTTCTTTCCTTGGTATTAAAGAAAAAAACTCTACTCACGTATGATGATTAAGAGCAACAACGACGGGAACGCCAAACTTTAAGGCGTTACTAATATGCTTCATGGCATTCGGCAGACCTGCTTTAAGCAGTCCCAAATTTTCCTGAGTGTATTCCGGAGCCAATGGGGCTCCTGGGGCGACCGGCGGTCCACCGCCGTGCATTTTTAAGGCTCTTATGGTCGCTACCAGCACTACTGCGTTTGGAATTTCACCAGAAATTCTACATTTAATGTTGAAGAATTTCTCCATGCCTAGAGGTTTTTTTTGTTTAATTAATATTGTCGAATTTGATTTCAATGTTTTATATACCAATATCGGAAGCGAATCCTGCCTCAGTTACAACTATACCGTCTGGACCGACCAATTTCAATGCGATTTTATCGGCGATAATAGAATTAGCTCCGTGGGCGATGTTTGCGAATGGGCCGGCGTGTACGAGAACCGGAGAACCTTCTAACGTTTGTAACATGGTTGGCTCGATGGCATCTTTAAGTAAAATCTAGAAACCAAAGTTTTCATTTAAGACTCAAATAGCAACAAACTGAAATAAATTAAGCCCAATAGTTAGTACAGTAGAGCCTCGTTAATCCGAACCTCCAATAACCTAAATTGAAAAAAAAAACAATAATGATCACATGGCATAGGTCAGTGTACACTGATTTCTCGAAAGCATTTGATAAGGTTCATCATTCAACGCTTTTTGGGAAGCTGGAGAATTTCGGTGTGCAATATGATGTAAAAAATGGTGGTAGTAAGTATTGGTGGGAGTTCAGAAATGCCTCAAGCATCTCACTTGGGTCCGATATCATTTTCTGTCTGTTTTTCTAATAGTACAAAAGGTAATTTGTATACGGATGATTTGAAGGTAGATAAAGCTATTAAAAATCCATCAGATTTTCAAACATTGCAGTCAGATATTTCGAACTTACACATTACTACACTTTGAATAAATTATTTATTATTCCTGAAAAATGTTACTGTATACTTTTCTCAATGAAATCACCGCAAGTACAGAACAAATGTGATTTTATCTTGGTTAATTATTAAGATATTTAAATAGGAATTTGGTTGTAAACTTGGATTCCAGGCTGTCGTTTGATTTACATCAAGAGAATTGTGTTAGTCAAAGAGCGATTAAAAATGCAGGGTTCATATCTCGAATAACTACCGGTTTTAGCAATATTAAATCATTAATTTTATTATATAATTCGTTGGGAAGGCCTATCTTTAAGTATGCAACAGTTGTTTGGAGTCTGATGTATCACAAATATATTGATCAGTTGGAAAGGGTATAAGGTAAATTCGTAAATATATTAATTTACAAATGAAATTAGGCATTTTCTCAGCTATAGTGAAAACCTTACGGTACGGAGTCTTTAGAAAAACGTTATTTTTTATCTTATTAACTTTTGTATATAGGTTTATTAATACACAAATTGACTTCCCTTTCCGTTTAGAAAGCTTATGTATTAGTACTAGCCTTTTCATTCTGCGTAACAGGCAAACTTTAAATATTTTCAGGTACTCCAAGTATTTGTCAAACTCCCCATTAATTAGATGTGCTAGAAATTTTAATGCATTTGAACTTGCAAATTCTAACGCAAACTTATTAATGTATTTAGGCGCCATTTAAGACAACTTGATGCTTAGTTCTTGTAAGTTTAATTCCTTCCCTTTTTAGGTAACCATAGCATTATTATAAATTCTCATTATACTACTTTTTACTTCGATTGTTATAAATTTATTACCTACTTCCATATTGATTGTTCTTTGAGGATTTAAAAATAAGTCAAATATTAATTTCTGTTTACTTGTTAATTGGTTCCTATCTGTGCTTTTCGTTTTTTGGATAGTTAAGTCTTTCTGTTGTGAAGCCTTTGTAATAAATAAATTATGTCTCTTGTAATCCGAATTTTCATGTATGCACTAATCCGAAGCCAGATTTAACCAGTTTAAGCTACATACAACAGTAGTTCAAACAGGTTGGTTACAAGCATTTTAGATGTGCATACGTGTCTTTTCACCGTTGAATGACATAGTCGTATGTAGTTTATGTAGGGGTGTGGAAAAATTACTCCAAAACGTAAACATGTCACATTTCCTTTAAACCAAAAAATTGAAATATGGAACAAATTACGTCGTGGGTTTAATGGCAAAGTTTTAGCTGCAGAGTATCCCGAAAATTGTTCTATGATTGGTTCTGTAGGCAAATATTAAGGCATATTCCTATATTATACGACATTTTCGTGATAAAAACAAAGTAATTCTATACCCAAAGTTATGGCAAAGATGACTTTGTGGCTAGTGGGGATTGGATTGCGAAGTTCACAAGCACACATAGCTTAAGAGCGTTAAAAATATGTGGCGAAAAGTTATCCTGCAACGAAACCGCTATCTATCCTTTTCCTGACGTTGTCGAAGAAAATTAGGAGTTTCAATATTTCTCCTTCTCAAATATATATCGCCGATCAATCAACTTTGTACTGAAAAGTGCTGCTAGAGGAAATATTTTTATAAAAGATCAGCATTAGGAAGGAAAACGTGCAAATAGAGAGTAACAATTTTGGCCTGCGTAAATAGTGAGGGAGCTAAAAAATCATAACTGCTATATTACAGAAATGGTTTCACCATTCATTCGTGCCTCAGGTCAGAAAATACTTTGGCAAAGATACATGGGAAAAAGTTTTCCTACACATTTTGCAATATTGCTGGACCAAAATTGTATCCGAACGGTGAATATTTTGGAGTCAGACGACGATCTTCGTGACTTGATTCAGTTTGGTGACGCGATATGCTCTCGTCTCAGATATGCTATTATCTTTGTCACAAGAAACCTTGAATGACGACGAAATTAAGGTTTGGATTAAAAATTACAAAACTTTAATGCCACTGAAAGAAGGTACACTGAAAATAAGTGACAACGAAGAACAACAGGAAATTAGTAACTTAAAGACTGTATAAAGTAAAAAGTGGTCCTGTAGTGGGCAGAAGAAAACGACATTCGTTTAAATTATATTGAGTGCAGCAAAGATTAAAAGAAAAGTTGCTTTTTGAATGCATCAAAAAAATGTTAAACAAACAAACAATATTACAAGTTTTTTCAATAAATATTAGTTGTACATGTTTATTTAATAAACAGTAGTTGTATAGAACAGACTTTATATCCAGTAAATCATTTAAAATAAACTTGTTCGGTAGTCCGAATGTTTCACTAATCCGAATTACCCTGGATTTTAATAGTTGGGATTAACGAGATTCTACTGTATTACACTTTTGTATTTTATTTAGCATTAATGCAATGGTAAGGTTAATCCAAATAAAAATAAAAATGAGTAACACTTTTTCACCGGTATTTTTGTTGAACTAAACAACCCAATATCTATTTTTCTTAAAACAAATAGTAGTTATTATAACAATCAGGATTTCTAAGCATAGCGCTTATTTTTAAATAATAAAAACCAAGTACATTTGTTTTTTAGATATGGAGAAAATTTGCGAAACTAAATGCTGTAATGTTTTTTTTTTTACTTTCTTGCTTATTTAGTGCTTTGAAATAAATAATATTTTTTGCTACTTTGACTTGTAAGAATCGTACCATCAAAGCTCCAGTTACTCCCAAATCGTCGGCAGTCACGGGGTTGCCTTTCCTGTCAAAAGCCACGACCATTTTAGACAGTCTATCCTTAAAGTCTCCCAAATCTTTGGCTAAAGCCAATACGGCCATGATTTCGCTCGCCACGGAAATCATGAAACCAGTTTTCCTGGTCATTCCTTTTTCAGTTGGGGCTTGACCGATAGTGATTTCTCTAAGGAACCTGTCATTAATGTCGACCACTAAAAAAAAATCATATGTAATTTTTTCATGCTACAATTATAACTAAAAAACAAACTTTAAACGACGATTCTTTTTAAATAGGCTTATTGCTACAAAGCCGACTTTTAGGTGCTAACTTCTAGAAGACATAGAAATGTTCAACCTTCGAAGTTTCCTGCCAAGAACCAAAACACTCTATTGATTTGATATGTTATAACTAGTATCTGTGTTAGTGATCTGGTTTGTTTTGTTTTGAAAATTAAAGTATCTTTCTGGCAGGAAACTTTTATGTAATTCTAGTCTAAACCGCACGCATGAAAGTAGAATGAATTACCAACTTTGTATAAGTAGTACCCAATAACGCCATAAAGCAAAGGGCGCTGCGCAAGAACGATCATATGACTACGCTTCACATTCTTTTTTTTTTGGTGGCATGTGGCATTTAATCATGCAGCCAGTTAAATTTTTTATATTTTATTTGATTTGCCATTATTACGTATCGTATATTTCTAACTACTCGGATAATTGATTTAAAAATATCCTTTTATTATCCTTTATCCTTTATGCAAATTATGTTTTTTTTTTATTTTTAATATCTAGATATATCTAATTTATAGGACAGTTCTTAGCTACATTATCCTATCCTAAAACATTTAAGACAGTGAGACAAACTTCACGCCTCTGGGGTCTGTCAGGGCAACTTAATACAATACAAGGAATATTGACCACGGAAACATAAGGGAATGAGACCTGGAACTAGGATAACTATTCTAATTAAAAATCTAAACTAAATACTAAGTCTTACATTTCTAAGGAAGGTAATTAGATAATTAAATATTGTTGCATTTTTTAGTGCCAATAGATGCATAATATTAAATGGGCCACTTTACATTCCACGCGTAAATCAACCACTAGTATCTCGATATCTTGAGTATATTTTTTACTTCAAAAAATATGTGATTTAGGTCACCTGTAACATTACAATTTGTGCACAGATCAGTAGGTAATACTTTAATTTTGTTGAGGTGTGCTGGGTAGCAAACATGTCCCAATTTCGTACGAATTATAGTTGTTTTAAAACGACTTGGCACGTTTAGTTCACTATGCCAGTATGCAGAATGTATTTTTGGAACTAATTTGCAAAAACTTGTTGGAGATTCTTTGCAAATATTTTCCCAAATATTATTCCACTTAACATTTGTATTTTTCCTAATTATTGCGTATATATCACAAGGATATATATATAAGACAAGGAACATCAGGTATGTAGTTGTCGACGGCAATACTATTTTTGGCTAACAAATCTACCAGCTTATTACCTTTAATACCAGTATGAGCCTTAATACCACATTCGCGTAATATAATAATTACATAATCAACTGCGATTAAAACCATGAAGAAACCGAAGGCATTTGATTTCCTTTATTACATTTCAATTATTTAAAATACTATTCAACCATATCCAACCGGCCGATGAAATTTGGATGCGCAGTGTCAAAACCCTTTGACGAAGACTGTAGCTCATTTAAACAGCACCGGTGGTAGAGGCTACATCGCAGTGTTATAATCGAGATCAATTAAGTGATAGTGACAGATGTTTTTTGTGCATTTTCAAAACTTATTAATTTTAAAATGTCGTTTTAAGTAAAATAAAAAATAAATTATTAATCGATCAAAGTCGTTTACAGGAACTTTAGAGCCAGTTTAGGTGAATGGAAAGATTTGATTCCGATTAATTGCATTATTTGCGATTACAAATTTTTCTATACAGTTTAAAGTCTATAAACTAATAAAAAAGTATAACTCTATAAACAGAAGCTCAGAACTATGTTTCTCGTAAAAGAAAATCTTTCTTCAGGGCGGTCAGAATGTTCTCATAGTGTTCCATATTATTTATTAATGATTTATATTAATGATTAATTTTTACCAGATTTAAACTGTTGAATTAAATGTTTGCAGATGATTTATCCATAGTTTATCAAATTTTTGATGATCTTGATATCCAAAAATTACATTGACCGTTTTTTTTACCAAGTCCATAAGTACACTAAAACCAAGGTTTCTCTACTCAAACTCTTAATTTTTTTAAAAGTATATTTAAAGAATAGATATTAGTCTGTATTACTAGGCAGTAATGGTACATACATTCGGGCAGCAGATTTTCTGACTTTAAAAATGGGTCAATTTTATAATGGGACCATTGTTATTTTTAATGTATATTTCTGATATGAATAGATCAGTTCTAAACTCTTAAACACAGTAATATGCTGAGGACTCAGAAATATGTATCATATTTTCATTGTCGGATATGCAAGATATTAACACTAAATTTAATTCTGATATTGAGAGCATTGCGTCAATTTGTAAAGATCACAACTTAGAAATAAATCCTGCCAAAAGCTTGGTAGTCTCCTTTGGAAAAAAAGTTTTGAATCCAAATATTAAAAATAAATTCAGTATTATACCTCTCATACTACTGTATATACCATATCTACTATAACTATCATTTGAAAATCATATAATAAACAAAATAAAAATAGCATACATGCGACTAAATAATGTACTAAAAACTAACTTGTGTAACCACATCTTATCCTTTCTCTACTTAATTACGGCGATATAGCTTTTTCTGGAAGTTTAACTTTTTATATTTCTAACAAAATTCAAAAACTATAAAACTATTATAAAACTAGTCACCAGCATAATACGAGAAATATCCACGTGAACTTTTTAGTACCTCAACACCGATCAAATTACATGCATTGATCTTTCTTAGTACTGTAGATTTTTGTTTTGGTTAGGGCTAGTCTACATAGGTCTTTACATAATAAATTATTTTGATTTGATTTGAACATTTTTAAAGTCGATAAGTGTTACTATATAATTTTTTCTAAACCTGTTTCAAAATAATACTTGACATTCAAGAGTTTTTAAATCAACTATTTTTTTAATTTGGTATGTCATCTAATTTAATTTGTATTATATACATTATGTTATACCTGTGTTAAATATAAAAAATTACTTACCATTAAAAAATTCTCAATTTATGTTATACCACAAATTACTTTAACACACAAAGGGTTCGACCGATATGTATTTGGATTTTTCGCCTCCACAGAACAATTAAATACCAGAGCATCCCATATTTTAATACAGGATCTCATGTTATGTATGTAAATCTTTATTTTTTGGTACATTCGCATACACCACGTGCTTATGTTGCATACTATTTTATTCGTTAGGTTAGATTGATTGAATTACATTAATACAGGTTAGGTTTGTTCAATATAAATAAAACGATTATCCAACATCCATGTGGTTTGTCTGCAGCTGCATTTTTATAAATACAATACGCGCTTTTGTCAAACGTTATTTATATTAGTTATACTACTTACCCCTATTCCAAAGAACATGTTCTGGATCAATGTCCAACCTAGCAAATCGAACCCTCTCTTCAGGAGTCAAACTGTCAGGATCGGTTTTAGTAATGCCGAGTCTCTGTAGTCTCCTCAACTGGATCTTTGAGAAAGCCCTGGTGCCTTTAATTTTTGGCACAAGACGGTTGTACAAATCCTCGTCCTTTTGAGTGGCTTCGTGGAAAATCCTGGTGTCCAGTTGGGCGGCAAGGAGGTTATTAGCTGCTGTAATGGCGTGGATATCTCCGGTTAAGTGAAGATTCATTTCTTCCATGGGTATTACTTGGGAGTAACCGCCTCCGGCAGCACCACCTACGGGAAACCACAGAATTTATTGGGCGATCGAATGGTAAGTTCAATCTTGAATTTTAGGAATTTCATTTAGTCAATTCGGAAAGGTAATTCAGAATATTTATAATATTAATAAGAGCACAATGAATGCTGGAAAAGTCTTTAGAGCATCCAATTTAACACACAGTTTGGGGATGTTATCTAAACTCCTTTAAAGATAAAATACCAGAAGTTCAGTAGTTTAGTTTAATAGTTGGTATGTTATGATTTATTTTTATTGTAGCGTTTCGTGTTGCACTTTATTTTTAGGGACAGGTGCGTACTTTACACAAATATTTCATTTAAAAATCAACCATTATTTTAATAAAATAGTAAATTATACACGGTGTTCAAAAAACTCTGCTCTTCTAAATCATTATTTAATGTTATCAGCCTGTTTATTTTTCTTATAAACAAGCTAAAAGAAAAAAAATGGTGAACTAAAAGGAAATTATCGGCTAAACATAAAATTTTGCTTTTTTTGACCCATCACTATATATATTTATATATCTATACACTATATGTATAAAATATATCAATACCTTACCTTTAACTCCAAAGGTTGGCCCCTGTGAAGGCTGCCTCATGGTGGCAAAAGTGTTTTTCTTCATTTTTGTGTAGAGTGCTTGAGCGAGTCCCATCATGGTTGTACTTTTACCCTCACCAAATGGTGTTGGGGTGATACTAAAAAAATCAAGCTTAATACTGCTTTATTTTTTTGTAATATTACCTACGCTGTAATGACAACATATTTGCCCTTTTGTCGGTCCTTAACCCTGTCAAGGACGGAAAGAGATATTTTGGCCTTTTTGGTGCCGTATTGCGATATTTCGTTGGGCAACAGTCCAATTTCTTCGGCTAGTACGGAGATGTCCTTTGGTGTTTGGGATCTTGCGATTTCAATGTCACTAAAATTTAAAATACGTAAGAAAAAACTGAATTACAAAGATGAACCGTTGATTTTCTTTAATGTTATTTGGTTCAGGCATACATTCTTGCTTATTAGTTCTATGGTTGGAACCTTTGGTGTGACACTCGAATCCACATTTGATATATCATAATCAAATCATAAATCAAATAAAACTTCTCCCGAAAATGAAACACGTGTCGAGGGAGTAAAATAAAGAGTTTTGGTTGGTGGTAAATCTGTTTTGTGATTTTTTGCTTATTATTGAAAAAGACGTGTTATTACACTTACTCTATATATATTATTAACGTTGCACTTTTTGTTGTCTTTTTTAAAATTGATTTTAGTGCTATCAATTTTTAATTGGGGTAGTCGTTGGTAGCATTGTCAAATATCAATATCTATTGATTGTATTGATTCTTTTGTATCTACAACTTATTGGCAATCAAACAATCGATCGTGAGTAACTTGAGTAAATATTCGACTACTCGCAAAGACCAAAAGTTATAAGTGTACTAATTCAGCTAAATACATCGTCAATTTAACTGGATAGTCTCATAAGCCCAGGAGATTTGTACTACATTGAACAGTTTCAAGAAGTTGGACCCTGAAGTCTTTCCTTCCCATATAATGGCATTTAGAATCCTCATATTACTTCTCGCTTGTCGTGCATATGCTTTCGAAAACCAAATTACTATAGAAAAATTATCTTATAATTCCAGATTACTACCGATTAAATGAGGATTTGCTAAAGTTGAAGAATATACCCACATTAATTTATTATTACGACCTTAACCCTATCATTTTAGAGGTGAATAAACTGCATGTCAAGGTTTTAAACGTATCCACAACAATATATATTAACATGGGCTATAAAGCAGAAACTGTTGACTACCTTAAAATATTCGAGATTATCCAAGATCAAGAAAAATTCAATTTAAAAGAAATTATACCACGCAGGTTTAAGCGAGGTTTGACGGCATAGGTTCGATAATTAAAAATCTCATAGATTACATTAACTAAAACAAGCAGTTCAAATTTCGAACTTTTTGCAGAGTTCCGATTATATTAATCATACAATAAATCAATCGATTTATGTGAAATTATTGGCTCAATATTGCAAGACATTCAAAACATAAGTAACGTTTTCTAAACTGAAAGTTTTACAGCCCTGTATTATAAAAACTAATAACCTATATAACGAACTAAACATAATTCAAAAAATAGTAGGTGCAAAGCACATGCCTTTAAAAGTAATTAGTTTTAGAAAACACTTTGCTCTATGAACAAACAATTAAAATAGAAAGTTTAGAATGGCATTTTTATTAAGAAATACCAATTACATGTCAAATTTAAACTATTTCCATCTTTACTCGATACTTATACAGAAACAGAGCATGTGTAATGTTACAATACCCAAAAAAAATGTTTGATTAAAAACTATTTGCACCTCTCTTAACGGAAAAATTAGTACCAACAGATTTATGGAAAGGTCTTCTTCTGCAATAGAATGTTACAAAAGACATTCCTTGTGCCATCTAATTAGCAGAAAATAAAAATCGAAGTATCTGCCAACAAGTATAGGTGAAGATCTCCAAACCAATCTTTAATCAGCTGTATCTTCAAAGAAATATACAGTCATTATACCCAATGAAGAGACTCTGCAGCGCACACACTGATGACATCAAATGACTAGGTAAACTGCATAGTCAGATTATCCACAACCAATCTTATAATGGAGAAAACAATTCGCTACCCCAACATATACCACCCGAAAATAGAGAAGCCTAATAACTGCCATCAGTTATCTAATCTACAAAAGGATCCGACTAAGATGTGCCTATTCCCAGACAAATACCCCTGGAAGAACCCACCTCTCATTGATGAGCCTCCTATTCAACTACCCCATCAAGCCATGGAACTGAATCTGTGAGGGAAGTTAAATTATAAACCACTCACCCTATATAAATATTGTTAACTTTTTTTACTTTCAGCCTAGTTTGCATTTCATTTTATCTTTTGTTGTATTCACTGTGCTTTTCGTTTTAGATCTCTTGAAGTTTATATGTATTTTACCTTATATTTCTAATAAATAAGTGTCTTTATAAGGGGATTTTAGTGCTATCGATTTTTAATTCGTGTTTTGTAAGTGAAAAACATCAACGATTAAAAAAATATCTAGCAGTTCTACCACAAACTTTAGGGGATTTTTTTAAACTAATTACAAACAAAAAATCCAAGATGCGAAATTAAACATCAAATTTTATATTTAATTTCTTACATGGTTTCAGTTAGATATAATTTTTGTTCAAATTGATAATATGAGACCAATAATATTTTTAATATATTATCTGAAACGTACCAATATTTGTAAATATAAAGAGTGGCTAACAGAGGTTATCTAAATCGGGGATTTCTAATTCTTGTATAAATGCCAAATTATCATTTATTTAAAAATATCAAAATCATTCTAATGTTGCGCAATAATGTTAGAACTTTCGAACGAGTTAATATCCCGAGATAATTTTTTTAATTATTATTTATTCATGTACCTAAAATTTCTCATCACCTTATAAATTTTGAACCAAATAGTAGTATAAAGGAAAAAATTAATGACTATATTAAAAATTACCTATTTTGACAATTTCAGTTTAGACTGATCAACAAAATATCCTAAACAAACTTCAACACGATAACTATTTTTCATAAACTATCTATGAATTAACATAAAATTTAAAAATTTTTGTATTAATATTCAATCGTGAATATGTGATTTCTAAAAAATTAAATTATAATAGTTGACTAAAGTATGAATTTCAAAAATTAGCCTTTTGCATTATCTTCTATAAGTTGAAAATACCCAGTTTTAACCGGACTACGAGTAGCAAATTGTTAATAGGGGTCAAATCAATACAACACATTAAAACTGGAATACGACAATCAATAACGATCTAACTTTTATTTATTAAATGTAAAATGCTAAAATGGGCTTTTTTTGGTATTCATTTGCATTAAATTACGTAGATATTATGTATGTTTATTATGTTAGTCTTATATTCTTTAGAAGTGAGTAAAACTGGAAGAGACAATTGAAAACACACATTTTCCGTAATACAATCAAAAATATTTAACTTTCGTATGCCACTTTTACTCCATTTCACTAGAATTGCAGGTTTTCAATAATTTGGCGTTTTGATCAATTAAGGGAATCACCCATTTTCCAAAAGAAAGCCACTAATTTCTTGAAAAAATTAATATTGATTATCTACAGTATCATGCATTTTGTATTAGTCACACGTTTCGCTTATTACGGCATCTTCAGACCACAAGAAGTCTTTTGCTAAACTTATGATGCTTTGATAGCTGAAACATATAACTAATAAAAAATTCTCGATACTGTGGATTTTGAATTTTAATTTTTTAAATAATTTTAATGGGTTATTAAAGTAAAATTGTCTTTCTTACCTTGGTACAGGTGTTTTCAGCCTTAAAGGCAGTGGCCTCAAATTCCAAAAATGTCTTACTCCTCCTAAAGCTCTTTCGGCACTATTTACCGTATTTTTGATCAACATGCCTACAGTCATCGGCCCTACGCCGCCCGGAACTGGAGTAATGTGAGATGCTACCTCTTTAACTTCGTCGTAGGCCACATCACCGACCAATTTTTGGCCGGATTTTTTGGTTGGATCTAGAATTTTGACAAAATATGTATATTACCTGTGTAGCAAAAAAAAACTTTTTTTTCAATAATTTTTGGTGAAAACTGATAAAAATTTAATCTTATTTACAAAATTTAATAAACCTAAAGGGTTTACCGCCTATACTTATACAGAATAAATGAGATAGATATTTATTTCATGCTAATAAAGTATATTTTACAGAAGCATACAATATCTGGACCACAAACTGGAATAGTGGGGTTTTACACAAATACTATACATATACAGAATATCTAAACATCACACATCACAACAGTTTATAATAAAATATTTACAAATCAATTAAAATGTATGCATAAGACCAACATGAATTCTAAAGTAAAATTTGTCTAAATTCGCACATGTTTTTTTTAACTTATAAGTAGTATTGCCCGTTTCACAAAGAAATTATATCAAGTTAATACGTCATTATATATCCGATCTCCAGATTAAATTCATATAAGCATACAAAAACTTATTAATATATTGGGCAGTAGAAAATAAATTATTATTTTATTCTTTCATACAAAATGATTCCAAAACCATGATATCAGGTTTCTGGAGAAAAATTCTTAAAAACCTGGAAACCATTTAAAAAAAAATTAAATCCCTGGAAGATTTCATAAAATCTCCAAAATTTTTTGGATAACATTCAAAATTCCTGTAAGAGCTTGAAAAATATTTAAATATATCAGCTAGCAACTCTCCTTTTTTCAATAGTATTCATATTTGTAATAACGTTTCATTCTTTTAATAATTCAGCTTAAAGGCAGCAAAACACAAAGACATTAATAATCTAATATCTATTGGCAACTTGTAAATCCTTAATATAGATAAGATAATAGTGATTCAGAAAAAATTGAAAACTTCTATAAACTCTGATATATGCGACTACTATATTTTTACCAATCCTTGCAAGATTGTTATGAACGCCATTATATAAAGTATAATTATCCAGGCTATCCCACGACGAACTGCAGAAAAATCTATACACAGATTTTATGTATAATATTCTAAAGGCTAAGCGCTACACAACAGCCAGGAAACGAGAACGGGAAGAGAGTTACAAGACATTACTTATAATATACCCATGCACAACGGCTTCCGAAGAACGTGAATAATCCCTGGAACGGTAACGAGAAAGTTGGCCAAGTTTCAACTTAAATAAATAAATTTTAACTTGCATCACAAGATACCAATAAAACCATACTGAAATGATGTTTGTAATTAGAATATTGGGAACATGCTTCCTCTCAATAGCTCTCAGGGTATTTGGAAAATCCCATCTGTTATAGAATTGGGTACCAAGGGCAGTCCAGTGATTTTTAGTTAGTGTTTTTAAAAAACGTGCTGTGAATAAACTAAAAAGTGATAATACCTGAACGGTTCTGTTTACGACGTGAAAAGTGGAAATGGTCACGTACACAGTGTGAACAACCAAGATTATTTACAAGACAAGAGGTATTTTTTTCTGTTTTAAATTTGGAACGTAACTATTGGATCTTGCAACTTTAAATGCCCATTGGCTTCATTTTACTAAATTTGATGAATTATAATTTAGACGATAAAATTTAGATACATAATTATTTACTACATAATTATGATATGTGTCTATTATATTTTTGGCAAATTAAAAGTGTCGTGGGTAGGCCTTCGATATGTATTTAATATCATATATGTAAATATCACGCAAGTGTTCTATATGGTACGTATTGAAAATTGTTCTTTGTTTTTTCTTTTTCGAAATGCGCTTCAATTTTATTTAGGATTGTGAGTAGACAATATATGGGTAAAGATGTAAAATATAATGAACTTATTGTGTACGTTTCTAAGTTAGATTTTTTCAACATCGGTTTAATTTTTTTCTCTTCTTTTTTTGACAGTTTGTCTACACAATTTAGCTTATATATGCAATATCTGAAAATTAATATAAATGTAATATTCAATGGAATGGGAAAGAAAGTGGAATAATTCTGGTCTAATTGAAAATTTTATTTGAGATGAAGTTTTCTTTACATATATTTTGACTTTTCATTAATGTGAAATTTTCATTTATAATAGATGATTTGGGTAAAAATAAATATATAAAATATTGACTAGAGTTTTTTTATAATTAGTTTTTGTTTTGTTCTTTTTAAATTTTTTTTGTTATTATTCTTTTAATGAATAATTCCTGTGGTCACTAATATAACGACCTATATTAACGATAATTTTCTCCTTTATTTTCTTAAAATGTGTAGTTATAAAAATTTTACCATTGTGCTACTTTCTTCTTATTGTATTTAAAGTCTTATGGTCGGTTTTATAATCGTAATTATTCTATATAATACTTAATTAAATTTTGTTTTTATCTTTAAATTGTATTTATTTTGTGAATAAAGAATCCTCGTTTACGTTCTTCTTCCTGTTCTTGTTCCAGGACAATTGTGGGGAGAAAGCGGACTTTCCGGAGTCCAACCATTTTAAATTTTATGTAAAACATTACGTTTGCATGCCTATACGTAACCATTAATTTTTTTAAAACAAAAGCTTCTAATACGAATTGCTGTGATGAGAAAAACCTAAAAACTCGATAAAGATATCTTGCACAAATGTAATAGTTTTCAAAATATCGTCGATTTTATATATTGTTTTAATAACTATGATAGCTCATCAGGAGAACGTGCTGGGACAACAGGGCATAGCATAGGCTATACCCTCAGAAGTTTACTAAATAAATAAAATGGTTGTGTGACATTTCTATCTCTATAAACAATTTTACGAAGTCCAAATCATTTTGGCATTCATTTAAAGAAATAATTAATTTTGTTCCATTTTTTAGAGACCCATGACCATGAATGCGTGATAAAATGTGCCGGCACTATCTAAGTTATATTTCTTACAAAAGCAGTGGTATTGCACAGATTGTTAACGATGTGTTATGTAATCTTATAAAAGTTTGAGACTCAGTTGATCAAATGTATGATGGTTTAAAAACATTACATACTCTGAGAGTCATAATCGAAGACCTTTAAAAAAATGAGAATTTATATGAATGAACCCGAATAAATCCTCAAAAAGGCAAGAAATCTATTTGAAAATCCCTATAATCTTTTGATGCTTTTACTAAATTCGGTAAAATAAATAACAATAATACTATTAAATAATAATCACAAATTAAAAAAAAAACAAAAATTAAATATAAGGACTTTTGTATAGGTTTAATAATGTTATTTATAAGTTTTAAGGCTTCAAAACATATAAGAAAAGATATCTGTTAGATTCACTTCATTTATCAATTAATTCAATTTATTTAAGAAAGACAAAACAATATTTACCTTTTTGAGCCATATTAACAAATTAAATCAATAAAAAAACTCGTTTAAACACAATAAGCCTGCCTAATTATGATTATGTGTTCTCCGTACGACCTCGAAGGTAAAACTGCCACTGAACAGTCGTTCTTCCACCAGATTTAAATTACTTTACAATGGCATGTGTACGGTAATCGTGGGGACTGATTACAGTTTAATTATGATAATATAGACTGTCTCGATGAAAAATATTATTAAGTTATCGGAATGACTGATAAAGAATTTTCATGTATTTCGTGTAATTTAATTTAGTTTTTCGAACAGGTTGCACCTTCATAATTGTAAAATGCTGAAGCAAGAAATTTAAAGAGAGTAATGATAAAAAAGCCATAAATAAAAGTAAAAATTATATGTATTTATTATATTTCGACACTCTGTAAAGTAATAATGTAAAAATTAAAGCAATGTAGCAATTTTCATAACAAGTTTTACCATGGTGCATTGGGCATATATTTAAATCCTAAGGTGAATATTTGCTTTTAGTTTCTTTGAAGTATTTGATAGTTATAGTTATTTTTAAACTATTATTATTCTATAACTAACGATAGAAAAATAATAATTTATATGGGAAGTTTTATGAATAATAAATATACCTGGGTCAAAGCATCAACTATTTAGTGAAAGGAGCATATTGTTGGAAATATATATTTCGTGAATATTAAAAATGGACCACGAAAATGTCCAAAATTAGTTTTAATAACCATATTTTTTTTATCATTTAAACTAATATGATTAAATGCGTTTAAGTGCCTATCAAACATTTATAAATACGAAAAAGTTGCCGAAGGCTATCTAAAACGAAGCAAAATGATGTTTTATCCAGTAACGTTTATTGATAATAATTGTATTAATAAACAAGAATATTAGAACCAGAATGTTATGAAAAAACTAAGAAACAAGAAAAAAGTTTAATTATGCCTATTATCCAGTTTTGTAAATATGTTTTGTATCTAAATCGGAAGCTTTATTTACAATTTTGGAGAGTTTCTTAGAATAAAACCATTGATTAGAAACTAAATATTTGTATAGAACACTATAAACATAGAAGATCTTTTTGAATAAAAAGCAGTATTTTCAAAAATAAGGAAAAATAGATCAACCCATATTTATATAATGAGAAAAAGTTAAACAACAGATTACAAAGAAATAAAAAATTGGCATATTTATTTCCGTCTAGATATATTATAAAAATATGATAAATTTAAATAAATAATTTATTTTTTCTTTATATTTTAAATATCAAGTTTAATATTTTTGTATAAAGTTAAAATGCAGCAAAAGAGCTAATTTATTTTGATTGCTTTCCAGGAATTTAGGGAATTTTTCCATTTTATTCCAGGCATTGGACTGACATATTTTTTTTTTATTTTCTCCAGGAATTTAATGAAAACGGGGGATTATGGGCTTCTGGACTCATTTTAAGTGTCTTCCAAGAATTTGACATCATCTATATATCTTTCAGGCCTGAAAAATTGTTTTTTATGTTTTGTAGGAACTTGGGTATATATTCAATTTTATTCCACAAATCTGACATAGTTTCTTTGTCTTCCAGGCCTCCGAAATGATTTTTTATGCTCAACAGGAATTTGGAAACACTTTTCATTTTAAGCCAGGAATCTGACGTATTTTCTTGTCTTTCAGGTCTTGTAAATCTAATAAGTTTACGTCGATTTTTTATTTTGAGAGAACCACCGATTGATGATTTTGGGAGAACGGTTAGTGGTGCCAACATCTTTAATTTATTATTGAATTCCTTGGAAAAAAAAATAGTTATATAGAAAGAATATATAGAATAAGTAATATTATATATTATATAGAAAGAAAAAAGAATTTATATGAATTATAACTTCATAATATGAAATAAAATAATTCCCGTGGATCCCACAAAAAGTCTATTTTAACACAGTCCGTAACGGACACAATTATGCCATCCTGTACATTAAAATTGCTTATGTATGTGCTGATAATCGGAATATTTCATTTTATGCTTAGTTTACATTTTTAGTCTAAAAATCTAGTTATAATTTAAAATATAGCATCATCATATGGGTGAGTTATATAATAATAATAATAATAATAATAATAATAATAATAATAATAATAATAATAATAATAATAATAATAATAATAGACGGTTTATATTTCCTCATAAGATATTACATATCCTCACTCATAGATATAAATAAGTTTACAATATAAATACAAAGAAAAAAAAATCCATCAGTGTGTATTAATTCAGCATGTAACTGTAAAGAGGAAATAAAGGTCACGTTTCAGCTACCCTCAGAAGAAGGAGCTGTTAGGACCTTGAATATTACACTATTACATAAACACTATTACTGAATATTACATAATTTAAAAAAAAAAGTCACGAACCGCATTATAAACTGTACGAAGCATGCCCTACATCCATAACTAACCGAAAAGAAAAGAACTCTAAATTATCCTAGCTTACTTATTATTTACTAATAGGAGGCAGGAAAGGAGGGACGAGGGGGACAGGTATATTGACTATATTTCTGTTGTAGACTCTTATAGTAGAGAAAAATATACATATAAAAATTAATATTTCCAAACGCGCGCCAGATCCAAACACGGAATCCCGACACAAAAGAGAGCAGAACCAGGGCGACTGATTTACCAGATATGTCAGTAACAAGAAATAACATAAATTATTTCAATACATTAAATATTATTTTGGTTAGATGAAAGAACCACTTTTATTGATTTTTTAAAAGCCGATGTAGATTTAGAAAAAATCCCAAATTTTGTATTTATTAATTTTGGATACAATATTATAAGAAAATAACTTTTTAAAAATTTCTTTCTATGTAAAGGTATAGATAGACAAAAGGTCATGTCTGCGAATTTTATATTGTGAACGTTAGTACGATATCTGAGCTTATTATAGACATATGATGGTGCTTTAAATTTCATTATTTTATAAAAAAAGCATATGGAGTGCAACGCTCGGCGATTTAACATATTAAGCCATTTAAGATCAACTAATTTATGTGATACCCTTTCCCTACGTCTAATTCCACAAATAAACCTTATGCACGAGTTCTGTAATTTTTGAATTCTTGCAAGGTTAGCGCAGTCTAAAAATGGTCCATATGCTGTATCTGCATAATTAAAATGGGATAGAATTAACGAGTCGCGTAAATTTTTTTTTGTTTCTTTTAACAAATAAGATCTATGCTTGTAAAGTTTTTTCAGCATTGAAAATTCTTTCTTAAGACAACTTGTAATATGATCTGTGAACTTTAGCTTGACGTCTATCATTAGGCCTAGAGTTTTAGTTGAGACATGAAAGGGGATAAGTTCTCCATTAAGAATTAGTTGGAAATGATCCAAAACCGCCCTTCTGCTATTATCACCACAAAATAACATTGCCACGCTCTTGGCTGGATTCAATATAAGAGAATGATCTGTCGAGACTCTATTTACTAGAGCAAGGTCAGCATTCAAACAAAAATTAGCTCTTTCAATATTACTAGCATTAAATGACAAATATAATTGTGTGTCGTCGGCGTAGAGGTGGTATTTACAGAATTGCAATTTATCCATAAAAGCAGACGTAAAAATGCTATACAACAAAGGCCCCAGAATGCTACCCTGTGGGACGCCAGACCTTACTATTGCCACCCTAGACTTATCTTCTCCAATTAAAACTCGTTGTGTTCTATCACTTAAAAAAGATAAAATTAATTTAGTAGCTGTAGTATTAAAACCGAAATAATGTAAAATATTAATCAAAAGTTCGTGATTTAGCATATCAAATGCTTTAGAGTAATCAAGCAGTATTAAAATCATTGCATCACCCTTGTCCAAACTGGCGACAACCTCATCAGTGACGTCAGTAAGAGCGGTAACACAGCTAAATCCCTTTCGAAATCCCGACTGTTTTTGTAATATAATATTCTTATCAGTAACATAGGCGGTAATTTGTTTTTCCATTACTTTTTCCAAGATTTTTGAAAGGGCTGGTAAAATTGAAATTGATCTAAGTTCGCCAAAATTTAAGGGATTATTATTTTTAGGAAGTGGCAAAATAAAAGCAGACTTCCAAGATTTTGGAAAGTACGAGTTAGTATTGAAGTAGAAATTGAAGGTTTCGTTTGTCGGAGGAGTAATATTAGAAGTTAAATAATTGAACCAGTCGTTAAATTCATCGACTTTTTTTAGATGTTTGGGAATTTGTCTAATTTGTAATTTATTATATTCAACTTATAAAGCTCCTTCCATTTGTCTCGAGTAGTGCAGTTTTGAAATTTGTTATTTAAATAAGCCTTTTTTTCATTACGTACGGCGGTGGTGGTAAAATTTCTTAGCTGCTTATAATAGTTCCAATGTTCCAAATTTCTTGTTTTTCGAAAGCGCATTAAAGCCCGATTTCTGTGTTGCTTCATTATTTTTATATTATCAGTAATCCAAGGACAGTAAGGTCTATTTTTACAAGTTTTAACAGTAAGAGGTGCGTGAATATCTAGTATAAGTGTCTTTAAACATTGACAAAAATTCACTATAATTTCTCCTTTAAATAACTCCAACTATAATTATTTCATTCTCAATCTTTACTTTAACCCATAAATGCTCGATTGCATCAGCACACTCGCGGTATATAATTGAGTAATTTAATGTGTTGTGGATATATAAACCAACCCCACCACCTCTAGTGTGTCGATCTTGCCTTTCAAAGTTGTAGTTTTCAATAAAAGTAGCCTGATCGTCAATGCCCTGAAAGAACCAGCTCTCCGTTATGCCAATAACACCGTAGTCCTGGCCCGCCACATGATTCTTAAGAATATCAAAGTTATTAAGAAGTGATCTGACATTACCATGAGCACACAACATGAAATCAACAAATTATAATATAAGTTATAAGAAGGTGGTAAGAAAAGGATATGACATGACTTATAGAAATCTGGCAATAGATTAATATAATGTTTTGAAAGTAAAATTTCAAAGAGAGATACTTGTACTACATATACAGTGACATTCAAATATTTAATATTAGAAATCTTTAGGCCTTTTTTCATCAATAACATACTTGACAAAAATTCAAAAATTTTTAAATTTTGGGTGGTGTCTCACATTTCCACTCAAAAATGATTAAAATTTGCTAAAAATTTCAGAATAAGCATATTTAAAATGTATGCCACTGAGATATTATACCATGTAAGCAGGGTAAATAATTTGTAATATATTATTGTCTATTGTTTATAATAATTGTATGTAATAATTAAAATATTGTATATAATATATATTTTAAGCTTTTATCGTTTTATGAAAACAGTTTTCAAGGATTTTGATGAAACTGGATTTTTTGTTAAAAGTTAGGAGTTTCTTTAGGGTAAAAGTCCACAAAACCTAAATGGTGTCTAACCCTTACAAATTGCAGATTATTTTACAGAAAGGTTTAGATAGTATTTACTGCAAGATAACAAGATCTTGATTTTAAAATTAAAGCTTGTCGGAGCGACTTATAAATAACCTAAAAGCAATATTCAAAATTAAATAGTGCTCACCTGGAAGACTATTAATTCCACAATCAATGACCACAGCTCCAGGTTTCACCCAGTCTTTCTTCACAAAATGGGCTCTACCGATGGCGACTACCAAAATATCAGCTTGCTGACACTAAAAACATAAAAAAACTTTATACCCACTAGAAAACAAAACAATAATGCTTAGGCTAATAAAATAGTAAGCCATATCGCAGCAATAAATATTGAATTTTTTTTTATTAATTACTGCCTGATAGGATGCCTTGAACCTATTGGGTTAACTGGTAAATTACAAAATAGAATCTAATTTGCAATCGATATAATTTTCGTAAAAGCATTAAGGACGCTACTAAAATTGACATTTTTAGGCTTTAAAAATAATACATTATATCAGGGTGTATACAGTGCATTTTTTTTTTATCTCGGGTCATAGGGTTTTACGTGTAATATTTTCAACACCATGTTAGAACCTGTTATATTTAATCGGTAGGATTGAAACTTGGAACAAGTGAAGTTTAAGTTAACAGACTTTAAAAAATACCATTATTTTGCAAAAAAATTTGCGAGAAACCTATTTAAAATACGTTTTTCTGATGAAAAAGTTTGCTTTTTCTGCACCTCGTAACCTTCATTACCTTTACACTTCAAAGCAGGTAGACAACTTTAGTGTTATCCATTTTAAATTACTGTTTTATCGTTTATTATCCTTGTCTTGATAAAATAACCCAGCAGAAAGTGCAACGTGTACGAAATACGCGCGTATCAATGGCATTGGCTAAAAATGTCATTTCTTTTCCAAAAGTTTCATTTTCTTACATTTATGTATTGGGTATATCAAAACCAAAAGCCAAATTATTTGTTATAAAAACTCCAAGAAATGCGATTCATGATAGATAATATATAAGACATAAGACATAAGACTTCACATCATAACACAGCTCTTTTCTCTTATAATCGACTTAGACCTAATTTTTTAATTCCAATATCTCACTTTACAAATGATTATAAAACTTTGTTGACTTGGAGGAACAATTGCACAATTAGTTTTTTTTTCTCTGCAGATTTACAAATGTATTTAATATTTTTTTTTTTAAATTTTCTAAGTGTTCTTAATAAAGTCCCGGTCGATAGATGCAAGGAAATTATTTAACGATACAAAATCACCACTTTTGAAGTCGAAAAACTTTACTGAATATTTCAGAGACCTTGACATATATGGTACTGAAAAGACACATTCATACGGAGTGTGTCGAGAGCCAGTGACCGGCAATAAAAAATCATCCGCCAATCCAGAAGATTATTAGATTAATATTAGAAAAACAAAGATCAAGAAATGTGCCTTCCGGATTTGGTAGCTGAGACATTTCTTTACCATCTAAGTAATTAAATACCTGTCCAAGCAGTGAAGCTGGTGCGACATTCGAACACCCATCCGAAAAGGTAATTTTAAGATTTTGATTTTCATTAAACCAAGTGCAGCCAGGTAGGTTAAATTCTCCTGCAATACTAAATAAGCAATTCGGATGGGCTTCAAAGATCTCCAGTACTGTATCACAGAAAGCACTATATTGACCCATATCAGATTTTGGCGGCAGGTAAACCACACCAAAAACAATATTCTTAAGATTAAGTTGTACAGAAACAAAAACTTGCTCTAACGATGAACAAGAGTGTTTAATTAATCGCGGTTTTAACTCCTTCCTCACAGCGAGTAAAACACCCCCACCATCCCTCTTAGCATTTGGTAAATATCAATAATTTTTTTACTTTTGGTCTAAAAATAAAATTTGAAGTAATTTAATAACATCGCTATCAGTTTTTCAAGTCGCATTTTCAAAATATTAAGAAAAACCTAGGAACAAAATTTTAGTTTTTTTTTCGCACCCTTGAAGTACTTGCTTAATTAATGAAAAATAAAATTGTAAGCAAAAGTTATTGTATAATATTTTTGTTATATTTACAATAGGCGACATATTAAACTTGCTGTCGCTCGGTCATACGCTACTTTAAATATAAACAATTAATTACTTTTGATTAAAAGCCACAAAATTTTCAACAATTTTACTTGGAATTTAATTGTCTATCGATGAGTTATCTTTAGTAGAGGTTTTTGACGACATTCTTGACTTACAGAGCAAGACTTCTGCGGGACCGGATGGCATACCCAGCTTGCTACTTCGTGAATGTGTTTGTACTCTGTCGAAGCCTATTTGCACTTTATTCAATCTGTCTTTTGTCGGGAGTATTTCCTTCTTTTTAAAAGAATTCGTATATTACGCCGATATTTAAGTCTGGCAATACTAGTGATGTCAGTAATTATCGGGGAGTTTGTATACAGTCAACCTTGCCTAAACTTTTGGATGCACTTGTAACCAAGCAATTGTCATGGCAATGTAAAAGCCTTATTATTAACAGTCAACATGGTTTCCAAAAAGGTCGTTCCACTGTTACTAACTTAATATGTTATGAAGATTATTTGTTTAATGCTTTTGGTAAGGGTTCACAAGTTGATGCTGTTTATACGGATTTTTTGAAGGCGTTCTACTGGCAAAGCTCCAAGCTTTGCGTTTTGGATCAAATGTTGTTTGTTGGCTAAGGGACTATCTACTGGGTAGATCGCAATGTATACGGCTTAATAACTTCTTATCTAGCAGCTTTTCTGTGCCATCTGGCGTTCCTCAGGGATCACATGTGGGTCCGTTGCTTGTTACTATCTTTGTTAATGATATAGGATTATTTGTAAGACATTGTGAATTTTTATTATTTGCTGATGACTTGAAATTGTTTTTGTCTATTGATTCTAATGTTCAATGTCAATTGTTACAGGATGACTTGCATAATCTCTATGAATGGTGCAACCTTAATGGTTTAGATTGTGAAGTGTTATTCAATAACTTTTGGAAGAATTCGCAATCTTACATTGTTTGATTATAGTATAGGTTCCACTATTTTAAAAAGGGTAACGGAAGTTAGGGATCTCGGAGTAATTTTCGATTCTAAGTTGATATTTTTGTCTCATGCTGAAAAGTTAGTTCAGAAAGCGTATAGAAATCTAGGGTTTATAACTAGATGCAGTCAAGACTTCTCATGCTCTGTCTATAAAGTTCTGTACTGTTCGTTATTCCGTTCTGGTTTGGAGTATGCTAGTCCCGTATGGTCTCCATTTTATAAGTCGCATATTGAAAATATTGAGGAAGTCCAAAATAAATTCTTAAGAAATTGTTCTTTTAAACTTAAGGTTCCATTAGCTGGTCATACTGATTACAAGTCGGTCATGTCAGTTCTCTCTTTGGACTCACTTGAGTTAAGGCGTAATAATTCAGACTTGTGTTTTATTTTTAAATTAATATCTGGCATGACTGATTGTGATTATCTTTTAAAAAATAGGCTGATTAAATAGACTAGACTGAAAAAACTCTTCTATGTAGATTTTGATAGTAGTTCTTATGGACAGCATAATCCTATAACTAGAATGCAACGTTCTTTCGATAGGTATAGTCTTGACTTGCACGTTTCTTTTAGCAGTTTTAGGAGTTCTCTTAAATTAATTGATTAATTAGTGACTCGCTACTTTAACAGGTTTCTTTAAATTAATTTGTAACTTTGATTGATTTATGTCTTACTATTATCTAGCTTAACTTGTATTATTATTAGTATCTTTTGTGTTATTTTATTTTTGTAAAATTGGTGGATACCGTTAAATAAAAAAATAAATAAATAAATAAATAAATTTAAAGTAGAAAGTGACCGAACGACAAAAGGTTTAATATGTCGATTATTTTTAACGTAAGAAAAAAATTATATTGATGACATTTGTCTAGAATTTTATAATTTATTAATTGATGGAAAAAAATAATTAGCTAAAATTAAAAACTATAACAGTAGGTAGTAGTGCTAGGTATGATCCTCTCAAGGCTTAGAAGGTCGGAAGTTATTTTTTTTTACCGTATTTGAGAATACAAAATCGTGTGAAATAAATTTGCATGTTTCAAGGTCACGCGAAGGTCAAATTCGCGAATAATAAAAATTTAAAAACCCCAAAGATGTATGATATGAGATGTGATATTAAAAATGTTTTTTAAGGTCATTTCAAAGATAAGATGTGATTGAATTTGACTTTGAGACCTTCATGAGCCCTTGACAGGCGTCTTTGGTAAAATTGTGCGTACCTTTCAAACCCGATATAAGAAATAATAGCTTCCATAAAAAAAAATCACCTAAACCTTTAAATTGCCTTGAAAATCCCCTTTTCAAAAAGTGGCGGGAGTGTATGCATTCACCCACTATGTCTATAATGCTTTCTCTGAAACGTTTTTTTCATATATGGGCGACCCTCTATAAAATTTAGTAAGAAAGTATAGTAAATATAGAAAATTGCATCAATAACAAAAAAAACAGCATAAAAAGCTCAGTATATTGGAAATAAAGCATTTTCTCTCTGAATTAACTACCTGGAATGTATGCTTCTGCCACTATCCACATTACGATTTTCAAAATACCTTTCTAAATCAATTATTTCATTTCTTAAAAAAAAACCCCAAGTAATTAAACTACCTTCCCCAACAAAACCGAAATTACCTTCTCTTTCAAATTTTTCGTTTTTGAATGACACACCGTCACTGTCGCGTGATGCCATTTTAACAGCTCAGCTGCGGGTGTTCCGACTATTTTACTTCTGCCCAAAACGACCACATCTGCGCCCTCTATTTGTACTCCAGACTTTTTAATTAGCTCCAGACAACCTACCGGAGTGCAGGGAAGGAACCCGGACAAATCCCCTATTGCTAGTTTTCCTTCATTTATTGTATGTAAACTGTAAATGAGGAGATATTATAGAGGATATTATGAATTTTGGTGATAACATTACCCATCAACATCTTTTGAAGGGGAAACGGAGTCAGTCACAAGATGCGAGTCAATTTTGTTATCAGAGTCTAAAGGCATTTGGATAATTATACCATGAACTTTTGGGTCATTGTTTAAATTTTGTATTTCATTTAATAACTGAAACAAAAATTATAAGAACAAGACATGATGGTAAATTTACAGTTTTACCTCATCTTGAGTGGTGCTTTTAGGCATTTTAATGTGATGGGCGTGAGCTCCAACTTCTGCAGCAGCTTGAATCTTCATTCTGATGTAAACATTTGAATCTTCCCTGCCTCCCACTTGGACTATGGCTAGCTGCGGCAAGTATCCTGGTATTTTTGACTTGATTCTTTCCACATCACATTTTAGTTTGGCTTTTATTTCTCTAAAATATAAATAATTTCAGGTTTTTCTGTAATCATTGATAAAAGCCAATATTAGTACTTCAACAAGAACATCAATTAAAATTTTTTTGTTATCCATCTTAAGACGGTTTAGGATTATTTGAGGTCAACATTTCTTTTTTAAATTAGAGCACATTATCCAAATAACAAAAGCACCTAAATACAGTCACAGAAAATTAACAATGTTTTTATTAGGCAAATATATTATTTATTTTCTTGTTATACTCAAATAAAGAATGCCTAAAAAGTGTGATTTTCATTAAATATACTAGTTTTTATGTAAAAATTGTAAACAACATAACACACATATGCTACAAAAAAAAACAAAAATACCTGGCAAGCTCAGTTCCAGAAAGCACTTGTCCCCTAACAGTACTCATATTGGTAGTAACACCTAGACAAATGAATTAAGTAATAGGGGATTAAACTGAAATGAATTGATAGAATGTGTGGAATGAACAAAATTAAAGAAGATATGAGATTCTTGAGGGTTAAATGTTATCATATTATTAAAGTAAAAAACAATTCATGAGATATATTTAATATAGAGTTTTATGTTGTGTTTGCTGATAACATATGCCCCCTGCTGCGAAATAGGTCTGTTGATAAATTCGGATAATTGACGTAAAATAATAAGTTTTTGAATTTGTTATTAGGATTAATGGAGATTATTAATGTTAATTGGAGAATATCAGACATGCATTTTTTTTAGTTGAATATTTGTCTTTATATGTAAAAAATGTTAAAATTGGGTAAATTTTTTAACAGTAATTTATAGATCTAATCTGAAATATATGTCATACATAAACTATGAATGTTTGTAATGTGTTTATTTAATTATTTACAAATAGAAATATTTACTTGGATCAAATACTTTAACTCTTCCTAATTCTTCTATATTTTACAGCCTACCTAACAATTCCTATATGACATAAAAAGTCTCTAAATCATCTCTTAGAGCTCAAAAAATTAAAATTGTCAAAGAGCCAAAATTCAGCCTGTTGGGTACACATTTTTGACTTAGGATTTGCCCATTACTAGAAAAATATTATATGTAGGTATTATTATTGTAGCTAAGTTTAAATAAAATAACAAACAATTTGATAGAGCTAAAATCAAGAAACTAGTTTAATTGTTTTACATAAGAAATTACTATTTGAAAACTGTATGCACAGGAGAATGTTGGAGATGAAACTCTTATCTCTTCTGAGATCTTTTCTTTTTCTAATTTTAAAATTCAACAACATAAACTTAAACAAAAATATAATAAACTTCTCTCTTTAATGTCTTTGAAATCCAAAGTATTCCTATATGTTTCAAATACTAACATTATGATATTATTCTGAGATTTTTAAAAGTTATATATATCAATAGTATTGGAACTGAAACAAATTTAATGCTTTCTTTGCTTTAATAGGTTTTTATTGTTTTACTTACTGCAAATGACAACAGTAGGATCTCTAATAAATCTAAATCATAAACCTTTGTTTTCATACTTAGTCAAAGTCAAAATATACTTTATTTGCTAAGTTTACAAACTTGTTCTAAAAGCTTCCTAATCCTAGAATTTATAATAGAAGTATTTATTTGGTTATACAGGATACAGGACAAAAACAGAAAACAGAATCGATTTTGATTGTACATAGAAGCATATTTTATATAATCAAAGAAAAAACCAAAAAAGAAGAAAAGAAAAGGCGAGAACCAACATAAAACAAGAATAATAAAAAAAAAAAAAATCTGATCAACAGATATATAATTAATTTTAAATATTAAAATGAGTCGTTAAAATACTCTTCAATGCTGTAGTAAGCTTTTGGTAAGATTAATTTCTTTAGTTCTCTCCTAAACTTTTTAAGGTCTGTAACAGTCCTAATCGAAAAAGGAACATGATTAAATATTTTACGACTAATAAATATAAAAGAGTTTCTCGTAAGTGAGGAGGTGGGGATTGGAAGAGATAGGTTGCCCACTTGACAAGTATTATGACTGGTGCAGGATGGTGGACTTATGTGTGAGTGTTGCAGTTTCCAATATAAAGACTGAGAAAACTGTTAAAATTCTTTCAGCTACAAAAAGAGGTTTACAAGAGACTCTCAGACCAACACCACACAGATACCTTAATGCTTTTTTCTGAATAGTAAAAATTATGTTAAGGAGTCCCTTGGAGCACAAACCCCAAAATGGCAACCCATAACGGATATGAGGGTCTATTAAGGCGAAATAAACTGAACGAGCAAACAACCCCCACCAACTCATGCCTGGCAACCCTGACTGCAAAACAACTAGAAGAAAGTTTAGCAATGAGGCCCAAAACATGGTTGTCAAGCCTTAAACTCTCATCAATGAAGAGGCCGAGAAATCAACAATAATCCCTACCATGTAGTGGGCTCTGCTCATCAAACAAAAAACTCCCTACATTACACTTAAAGCCCAGAACAAAAGTCTTATCAACATTGAATACAAGCTGATTGCAGATGCACCACTCTTTAATTTTATGAAGGTCCTCTACTATGAGAGATGACTACTTTTTGGTCTTTATTATGCCACAGAATTGTAGTATCATCAGCAAACTGAACCACTAGTCCATGCAGCGATAGAGAGCTTAAGTCATTAACATATAATAAAAATAAAATAGGACGCAACACTGACCCTTGAGGTACACCACATTTAAGATGTGCTATCCCTGACAAAAATCCAGATGCAACCACCCTCTGGGTGCGGCCAGACATTTTATATAATTTAGATTTTTTATAATTCTAGAAAACCTTCTGGAGATATTCGCCACACTGTTGCCTACTACCACAATGATCAATATAAGCATCATATTGATGTGTTTAGGCAAATGTATATTATCATTAACATCAAAAAACCTCTATATGTCCCTTTTTGTAATGGACTACATGGTTTAATAATTTATTAAACATTGGAGGAGAGCTCCAAATGATTTGTTAAGTTTCCAAAGATTTTACTTAATTGAAAGCTTTCCAACCCTTGATACTCATACTGATATTATGCAGTTCTTTTTAAGTTTCTTACCATTTTCAGTACTTTCATTAGAGTTGTTCTCCTTATTGCCAATAGTTTCATGAAAATTAAAGGCATATTTTTCAGGTTGAAATAAACCTTTTTCTGTCCTAGCTGGGGGTAAAATAAAATCTTTTATTATAGGCATACTAGGAGTTAAACCTTAATATCCAGCAGCATAAAATAAATTCTAAATATACTGTTAAAAACCCTTTTTTTATCTTTGAAGGACTGAACTAAATGTGAGGTTATGTAAATGTCAACAAAAATGTTTTCCCGCCAAAAAAGGAGCACCAAGAATATCAAGGAGACTAAGAATTTACCGCGAAATTTAAAATCATAGAGAAAGTTCTCTTACTCTTTAATTTTGTTCAATTAATTCATTGTATTTAATAGAAACTTTAGTAAGTTATATAAACTTACCTTTTATCACTGTAACAAAATTCCTAATAATTAAATTCATTCGAAAGTACATTTAAAACACTTTTTTGCTTATAAATTCATATTTATACTGTTTTCTAGTGTAATTGCGGGTTTAGTACTACTATATAGCAAAATTTATCGTAAAAATGATCCTTCTCCGTCATCAAAAGTTATTATTATTTATCCTAGTTTTGCAAGAATACGTCTGTGTTCATATTGTTATATATTGAGCAAGAACAATTTTATTATTACTTCTAGGCAAATATATTTGTGTTAATCTATTTATGTAATCAGGTTTGCTGATTTAAAAGAAAACAAACTTTAAAGATTGATTAGGCGAATTGGATCATCTTTAAAACAAGATTCAATTTTTATATTTATATATATTATTGTATTCAATAAATCAATCATATAAACCTTTTTTATCATTAATTTAAACAAATTTTTTGACGAACGTAAAAGAAGAAACAAATAATCATCAGCATAATATTCGATTCAAACTTCAATATATATATAAATATATAAAAAAACTTCCACCTGTTTAACATCCTATATCGCACAATATATGTTTAAAGTTTAGTTAATTAACAACCCAAACAGCATCCTCCAATAGATGTCCTGCATTGGTCCAAACTAGGTCAAAATGTCCATGAATTAATTATGGACATCCTCTGAATAATAATTTTGTACAAGCCAATGGTTTTTAAATTATCTTTAACAAGGGAGTTTCATTGACTTACAAAAGATGTTTTGAAATGTGTAATTAGTTTGCCCGAGTTCAATGGATAGATTTTTTTGAGAAGCTTTGGACTAATATTTTTATAGATCCGTCAGACGCTCTTCACGATGTTTCTTCATTTTGATGAATTTGCATAACGTAACTTGGATTTACAATTTTTTTAATACAACGGCCTGAAAAAATAAGAAACCATTGGTTAAATTAATAATATGCCATTGAACTTATTATGATTGAATATTTGTACGGATCCATCAGATTTAAATCTTTTTTTTTATATGTATAGGACATATTATCAATTTAGGTTAGATTAGGTAGTACCTATACAAGGTCCTGGATGGAAAAAAGTGAAAAGGCATCCCAAGTAACAATTTAGGTTCTAAAAAGGTTATAAATAACTCCTAGAACCTGTTTAAGAAAAATTATTGATTATGTTATTAAGCACAAAACGTTATTTATTAGCCCGCATAACCTCCTGTAGTAAAAAAAGGCCCAGCCCTAAAGAGGTTGTCGTTGCCAATAGGCCCTGGCCAATTTGAAACCAGATCGCATATCGCAGAACCTATATAGCTAATAGAAATAACCTTTATCGAACCCGAAGATGCCTAAAAGTAACCTGTGTAGAACCTGAAAGCTTTTACGCCTACCTGTTTACAACCCTTAAGCAAAGTCCTTTTAGACTTTTAGGTGGTTATATTTGGCCTGTTCGTCAGCTTTTGGGATTTCAGATACATATTGAAGTATTAAAATTTTGCCATTTAGTTTTAAATATGCTATTTCAGAGATACCAAAGTATAAAAATCTGACCTTTTAGTTTTAAATATGATACAGCCAGGGTAAAAATAAGACAACGCCAAAATAAAAAGCAATGACGACATTTTCAGTAAGTATGACTTTATTTTAGAAAAAAATATATTATACTGGAATAGATGACCGATTTTCATTGCGCACACCAGTTTCTTGAAAAAGTTGGGTGTAATTTAACTGTAAAACACGCGCGCCTTTGATATCTTACAAATTAAACATTATTCAGTGCCAATAAAAAAAAACAAAAAATTAATATATTTTTATTTCTGAGATGCTTTAGTGATAATATGTACTTAAATGCTCCAGTGTCTTTATATATTATCTAAATTGTTTACATATTACATTATTTTTGCCTGTATTTGAATAGCTTATAAAAATGGAAGAATTACATTTTTTCTTCAAAATTGACGCCTAGCAGGGTATGCTTTTAAGCTGCTATAATAACTTAAGTAAGTATCAAAAGCTATGTCGTAGGACAAAAGGCTTAAAAAAATGCCAGTGGGTTTTAAAAAAAGCTAGAACAGGGCTAACTAGCATCTTCCAGGATTTATAGGCCACTTTTAATAACCAATTAGCTGGCAAAGTCTGGGCGAATTTCAATAAATGGCTTTTAGGCATTTAGTAGGATCTATTGGCATTATTTATTACTACGCGGGATTTCTTGATTCTTCTTTATTGCAATTCAGTTTGCGTTTGGTTTTGGTGGTTCCAGTTACTGTGAAAATAAAAGTGTGTTTTTTTATCGTTCAAATTGCATACAGGGCTGTATTTAGGTACATAAAAAGGTAAGTTCATTTTAGTTCATATAATAAAGATAGGCAATGCGATTATGATAAAGATAAATACAGATTGTTGCAAGTTTAGAGGTTATGAGTACCAAATCATTTTTCTCTTAACACACCTATGCAATATTTCAATTCAAAGTATATTAGCACCACAAAAAAATGGAAGAAATATAATGATTGTAAGATTGTATGTATTTCCAATAATTTAATACGATGTGAATCCCCGAAAATCAACACTGTCAGTTGTTATTTGTTGCCAACAATCGACGAAAACCAACCTAATGCGAGGGGATCCGGTGTTGCCATGTCTTGTTGCTAAACCTCTGTATTTTTATTTAAAATTTTTAAAAGATCTTTAATGGCAACGTGTCTAATGTTATATTTCAGTGCCCAATCTTTTAAATCTTGATTAAATTCAAATTTCTTAAAGTCATCAATTTCATCATCCTCATTCCAATCCATCGATGAACTTGGTTGTTCTGAAGCCAGTTTTTCTGTTAAGGTACTGGCATCGTGAATATCTGATTCTAGAGGATCAGGTTCAATGCCAAGACCGCCATCAGTTAAATTATGAGAATTATCTTCTTCCGGTGTATCTATTGCAAACTAAATTTTTTTTTACGTTATAATCTACCAAAATTGTCAATATTTTACTTGTCATATTTACCTGACCAGTTGTAATTCGTTGGAAATTTCGCTTCACTTTTCTTTTAAAATTACCACTTCTTACAATTTTGTGCCAAGACATCCCTGTATTCTAAGAATAAGTGACGTAGGTTTTAATAGTCGCGACCGTCCGCAAACTGTGTTTTATTGTGACTAGTTGGTTAAACCTTATCCCATAAAGTTATCTTATTATCCATATGACTTTTAGCAAATCCTTTAGGTGTTAAAAAATGCTATATTTTCCGGAATAGGCCGTATAAAGTGCCAAATAGTTAGGCAATTGATTCAAGACCATATGGTTCTGAATAGGTAATTTTAATGCTAAAATCGTTCTATATTGGAATTTTGATTGCCAAATTAATGCTGAAATATAACCTCTCCAAAACCTTATTATCTCAAAACCATCAAGCCCTCGTTTATGGCCATAACAATATTATTGTTGACACTTGACTAGAACTAATTAGATTTTTAATATACCTAAGGTTCCTAGTTCCTATTAGCACAAAATTTAACCTAAATAGTTCCATCAAGCAAACCAATGACTATTGCAGAACCTTGGTGCGGCTAAAAGGCAACTTTAAAAACCAACTGCTTGAGAAAATGTTACTTGGGATTGGACAAACTGACATGAAAAGCCACTGGACTATTTTTATTAATTCATTAGACGTCCATCTCTCGTCGAAAACTATATATCTTCCTTTTAATGAATATATATTTATTGTCTTATGGACTTACTAAATCCTTAATTTCATGGCTTCAGTAAAATAAGAAGTCACTGGTTAAACGATAATAAAAAGCCATTGGCCAATTCCCATGGATGTGTTTAAAATGAAAATCAAAATAGTACCATTTAATGGATCTGTTTCACAACTGTATAAACGTCCAATAGGCTTTTTGCACTGAAACTTATGTTGTCATTGGATCTCCATCCATGTTTTATTTTATAATTATTTAGATAAATTACGGATGAGGAAAAGTTGTCCAGTGGACAATTTTATTGAATGGTCCTATGGCCAGCAAAGTTTGTGATATTTGTAATAATCCTATGGACATCCGTTGGTTTTTTAAAAAAATTAAACGGATATCCATTGGACATTCATATTTCAAAACAGACCCAACTAGCATTTTTGGCAAAAGCTACGTAATCGCGACTATAAAGAATACTTTAAAGTTGTGGTTACTAGTCGCGGGAACCGTTTAGGCACCGTTCTGTTACCACTTTTTTACCAAAATTGGGAATGATTTTGCTGTAGCAAATACGTAATTCTATCGTCCCGGGAACTTCTTTTTAACGTCCCATAGTGGTTTTCGGGATGTCGTAAAGTAGGAATTGTACAGTGCTAGTTACTAAGAAGTTACTGAGACAATATTATGCAAACATTTTGATTCTCTTTCTTTGTCAACACAAATAATTTTATATGTCCGTCTTTATTCTAAGTGATGGCGTTGTATCGGGGTTAATCTAGTTCATATTGTATATTTAATATAGCTGATATTATCGCTTACCGGAGTGGAAAAATGTAAACGAAGCAAATTTTACTGTTAAACATAGGCAATATAGGACGAAAATAGCCTCATTAAAATAATGACTTTTAACAAAAAAAATATACCAAGTCTAAATATGTAAATTTAATTTTTTAAAGAAGGTAGATAATTTTTTTCACTCTTCTTTACTCCTATGAATATAAGAAGTCTATAATTTAATAAAAATTGCTTAAAATGTATAAGTATTCCAATATTAGCAAATTCATAAAATCGTGTAATACCTTTTCACAAAATGGAGTCAAATAATTTAAAAAAATATGGCGAATTATTGTTAGAGTTACCAAGAAGTTTCTTTTGTTACTTCAAAGTAAAATTGAATTTCAAAAAATGCTACTATAAAGTATATTTTACTGCATAGTAGAAATAATTACTTAAAGGTAATTTGCTTTAATACCCAAGGTGGTAAATATTACTTTAAAGAAGAAATAAGAATAACTATTTCGGTCTTGTTACTGATAATATTACTTCAAAGTGTATTACTGCGTGGTAATATTTTGATGTTCCTATGTAGTCGCAAGAACTTGAAATTTAACTTTGTAATCGCGCTTACTTCAAAGTTCCCATTTAATCGTCCCACCGACGAATATTTTCTACTTTATAGTAACGACGTTGTAAAGGTAATTAGGTCAGGTCGCTAAGCGGTATCAGCTACCATCAGAGTTACCGCAAAGTAATATAATTACTATATAGTCAAGTATTAAGTTAATATTACGTATTTCTTACTACTATTTTTTACTTGGCAGTTATTTAAACTTATAAGATATTTTTTTGGTACCAGTTACCGATTTATTACTTGAATAAAGTAATATAGTCAAACAATGTTGTAGCCCTAACTAAAATTGCTAGTTGGGGAGGAAACCTTTGTATGGATTTTTGCTTTCTGGGAAGTATGAAATCAAATTTAGATTAAATTAATTCAAGTTTTAACTATGGGATTCCTTAACGGAGTAACATAAGCACAAGATACTGAAGACCCTACTACCTCCTTTCCTAAGAGCCACATTCATAACTATTCAACTTTGGCAATGGCAAGAGTTTAACATAGCAATTATAAAAAAGTTTTTTGTGAAGGCAGTTAAAGGAATGGATGGGCAATGCTACATAGTGTGAACTCCTGGTACTAATTTTCCCTATAGTTTAGAAGAGATTCAAAATCTAGTCTGTATAATTCACCATAAGCCAAACCACAGACATCTCTATCATCACATCTCCTATTTTCTTTAAAATAGTGCTCTGTTGTAATACACGCAATGTGCAGTAGTCCTATAAAAGTCAATACCATATCTTATGTATGAACTTTACAGCTTTCCACACAGTTTTGAGATGTGGCAATCGTATTACAGCCTGGAATCTAAGAAACTTATCGGATTCGTTAGTCCTAATCAAGATAAGCGTATATTTTTTGATAGCCTAGCCTAGACCGATGCACGCATCTTGGGGTTCTTTTTTGGAGTCTTTTTTTGCCTCGTCTGTCCTCTCCTTGCGCTCGGCCGTTGTCGCACTGCCGCTGCCTGTCTTAAAATCTTAGGTTAATTAATTGTATATCTTACTTTGCATTCCTATATAAAAACGTTATTTTTATTTTTGTAAATTGTAAAGGGCTTTTTCATCCCTTCTTTGCTTGTAGGGAAAACGGTTTTATAATCGAGAGATTAGTCCTATTTGTCAATGTAATTTTTTTTCCTTATAATTTTTATTGACCTATAAAACTGTAAATTTTGACAAATAAACCATTTTGATTTGATTCGATAAACTTAAGAGAATGGCAAAAATTGCATTGTCAGTGTTCCTTGAACTTAAAAACCAAAACTACGAGATAGAAAGGAGTTTACGGTTTTTAGAAACTTAACATTCACACCTTGATAAGTATTTCTATAATTTTAATGTTTGCTTATAATTAGCCCCTATAATATCAATGTTTGTCCCAGTAAAAATATATTTAATATTTTATTTTATTTATTACTTAAAATAATATTGAAAAACCTCACCATTTTAATGGGGTATAAAACGACGGCAATAAAACTATGAATCTAAAAAATGACAAACTTTTTTATTTCAAAATAAAATCCATTCATAACAACCTCTCTGGCACACACAATAAAAAATGCCTCATAAGATTTATGAATTACACTAGTTTTGTACTATCACAATTATCAATATAATATGTAGCTTTAATTAATTTACATAGCTTTTCTACAAGTATATTTATATATAGATGCTAGCTTCATTTTGTAAATAATTATACAATAACAGTTGAATTTCAAGCACCCATAATACCTGTAGTTGATATTCACTTGCTATGTGGCAGTTTTGACACTCTATATTCATCCCTCTCTATTTACTGTTTCCTTTAGAAAGCTCTGTCTTCATCCTATTAAATAAGCTGGGCATATATCCTAATTGCTTATCAACACATTTTGTGGCACAGTCTTCAAATATTTTTGTAAATTTGTCAACCTGAAAAGATATATAGATTTTCAACTAAAAACTCAATAAAAAGCAAACAGTAAATCCCTTATACACCTCAGGATAAGTGTACTATTACCAATATAAGATGATAGCTTTGGAAAGTATTACTAGTAACAAGGATACATCCAAGCTTTTTGTAGAAGTGAATGATAAAAATTATCTTCGTAGGAAAAAAATTATTCATCAAATTAAAATCTTGAAGAAAGATGTGAAGTATCCTAATAAAAACTTTAAAAATCATTTCCACATGCACTCTAACGGTTTTTGGTCAATTGGTCAGTGAGAATTCTCTTGGAGGTGTCTAATAGAGAAAAGAATATAAGTGATTGTCAAGAGATTGCTAATGTTTTTGAAGGTTACTATGACTCTGGTTTAATGTTAATAAATGATTAAATTAAGGAGAAGCTTTATTGTTAAAAATAAAAGTTGAGCAGGTTCTTTAAAGCATTAAAAATTGAAAACAAAAAAAAAAATATAATTTATTGGCCTATATTTTTAAATTTCACTTTAATTTTTAACTCATTAATTCGACAAGAAGTTTCTTATTGCTTGAAATATGCAGTTACTCCAATAAAAAATCTGGCAATTACTTACTTTAAAATTACATGCTTAAATGCATTTTAAACTATGTAGCAAAAATATTTATTTTAGGAATTGCTCTATAATGACATTCTTCATCCCTTTAAAATTCACAGTTCACAAAAACATGATTTTTAACCTGGGAAGACCTAGTTGAATGTTATTTTCACTAACTGTAGAAAAGATTTACTCTATATCAATCGAACAAATAAACTTTAGTAATTGCAATGCATGTATATATTTAATCTCCACATCAAATGCAATTAATATTGTGAATAATCTTTTTGAATCTTTTATATCTACATCCATATTCACTCACTTTTTACCATATTCATTAATAGCTATATTGACAACATGCGGATCAATTAGTTCCATGGATTAAATGATAGACTATTTTTATTTAGTACAGCCCTGTTTACAAGGATTCATTTTAAGGGTTAAATTAGTGCATGATTATCTCTAGGATTAAAATGTCAGTTGAACGGAGTTTATCAGTTTAGTCGAAGAATAGCTGGTATGTATACTGAAAAAATAGTCCTCATGAGGTCAGTTATCCAAGTATTAAATATTTGGTACACATGTTGTAAATGTAGCTAATGATTTGATTAAATGGGTTAAATATTCAAAAACTATTTTCTTTGCAGACAATATTAAAATTCTTAAGAGATCTCTTCACTGCAGCATACTTGGAGGCTGCAATGTGGCTGGTAATGGAAATGCAATATATTTAATGAAATGTAACTCAACACATGTATAACTATCATATCTTTACAATTACATGAAAATATCAATTTTTTTATGTAATTACAAATGTTTTTGTTCAATGATATCTCATTTTCATTCATACAATTTAAGTGATTTGCATCTTTGAGATTACATACAAACTAATAATCAGTGATCATGGATTTTTACTATACTTACATCTGAATCTGTAGGATTAGGTCCCATTTTTACTCTAACTTCATCATTGCAATCCATAACGCACCTCTGAAGTTTATTTTGGAGCCCTTCTAATTCTTTTTGAACATAGTTTTGTGCCCAGGTCAATGATGTCGAACAGGATTCCACACACTTTTGCACTCTCTCCAGGGAGGTATCCTGATTGTCGCAACAGGTTGCGGCACATCTGTGCATGTCTGCCTGAACCCCAAATAAAATAAAGGGAGATTATTTGGGGGCTGAAAAAGGATTCATGTCATGTTTACCTGCATTTTACGTAAGTATTGTAGGTCTAGCTCGTTAATCATCTTTGTCATCTCTTGTTCTATCCGTTGCCTCTGTTGTTCGACCATTTTAAAGGCTGTTTTCTATTTTGTCAAATTTTTAATAAAAAACGTGATTTAAGCAGTGGAGAGTCAGTTGAGTTTTCAGTTATTTCTATTTTTACTTAACCTCAATCTTGTTGCGGGCGGTGACAGTCGAGTCTTCACGTGTCTGCTTGGTTGCATAACAACTTAGTAAGATATTAAAAGGGTGGGGAGGAGAATGACCATCATAGATCTATTTGTTAGTCCGGTCGAATTAGCGACAACATGGGTTAAAATATTAAGAAAATAATGGATGTTTTAATTATTTTTTTAAACAATTATTGCACAGTAAATATTATGTTTTTTACCTATCAATATCACAGATATAACTAATGGCAAAGACTTATTATCTCGTTCCATTTATATAAGTATTACCACGTAGGATATCGCAGTAAAAAAATTAAACACAAAAAATCTGTCGGGCTAGATAAAATCCACCACCTTACATTTTCAAATCATATTGATTTTCTAATTGAGTCCTATCCAAATATATGGAAAACTTGAAAAACAGTTTAACAAATAAGTTTGTCTCAAAATGGAGATAAAGCTGATGTTTTAAATTATAGACCTATGGCTTTAAAACGTCACAGTTTTATGAATGAGAAGACAACAGTTACAAATTTTATCACATTTTTGCAAAAACTGAATGACGTGCGTTGACTAATGGATAGGTAGATGATATTCCTTTTTCTAATTCTAAAAAATAATTTAAAATTATTGTGAAGGTGACACACAGTATTTGAAATATTTTCGAATTATTTTAAATTTTATAGAGCAATTAATGGTACCAGACAGCTTCTTCAACATAACCTGATGGACGTCGTAATGAGTTATTTATTCCAGAAGAACTATAGCCGGCTTGCACATAGAATTCTTCATAATAATATAGATTGTTCGAAAAGTATATAGGTGGAAAATTATCAAAAAAAATCCTATATACAAATCCGTCTCTAGAGATGAAATTAAGTTAATCACCCAATTACTAGTATCACTTCTATTCTTTATAAAGCCTTGGAATTGATTATCTGTGACCGTCTATTTCGTGAAATACTTCATGTCAACATGGGTTCTTGCTCAGTATATTAATGGAAAATGTCAAGTTGATATTATCTATACAGATATGGAGAAAGCATTTGATATAGTGAGACAGTGTACAATCCTGAAATCTTTGTCAGACTTGGATGTATCCTATTACTAGCCTAATTCAGTTATATCTCAGTTCTAGGTTTCAATGTGTTAAAATGAAAGTTTTTAAGTTATGTATCTTTAAAAGTACTTCTGGTTTTCTATAAGGCTTCAATCTTGGACTACTCTTGTTTTGGCTGCTGTCAACGGCCTGACTTGCAATATTAAAAATGCAAGGGGATTCTTGTTTGCCGATGATTTTAAGTGTTTCCTTCAGATTTAGATGGAGAATTCAGGCGTTGCAAGATAAATTTTGCGATGTTGCGAGCTGAGACCAATTAAATAGCTTCAGATGAAATGTCAGTAAATGTGCTTGTATGTCATTCACTCTAAATAGTAATCCTATAATTTTTAATTACACCTTAAATGGTGAAAAACTTCAAGTAGAGGGATCTAGGAATGCTTTTTGACCCGACTCTTTCATTTTCTAAATACATTTTACCTAGAGTAAGAAATGCTAAAAAATTTCTAGATTTATTATTAGAACCACTAAGGAGCTAAGTATAGAAGTGAGTCTTTATCTTTTTGATAGCTTAGTTTTTCCCAATCTTGGAATATGGGTCCATTATTTGGTCCCCCCAGTACAGTATCTAAGTGGCAATGGTTGAAGACTTTCAGAGGAGGTTTTTAAGGTTCATGTATTTTCGAAAATTTGGTATATATCCCCAGAGAGTCATAATCATAATCATTTAGTGCAGGTTTTTGATAGACTGTCTCTGAGTTAGAGAAGAATTAGAACATTTTTATTCACCTTTTTCAAAATACTGAAAAATAAAATACATTGTTGTCTGAAATTCTCAGTTACCTTTCCTTTAACGGAAATTAACACTCGCCGTCTATTAGTATTTTATCTAGCTTATCCACGAACCAAGTGTCAAAAAAATACTCCCATTTGTAAACATTGTGAATATTTTAACCTATATGCTTCCGATATTGACATTGACATAAATAAACTGAAACAGAACTGAACTGATCAATGATGTGTTAAGGATTTGTCATTGTATTTTATTAGTGTAGGTAATTTCTGCGTTATTATGCGCATTGTGTATTTGCTCATTTTTGTATTTCCTTTTATTATTTATTTCAGTACTTTTTATGGCACGTATCTGTAAGTGGCTTTGTAGCTGTTGATACTTGTAACAAATAAATAAATTTTTATTAACGGTAAACATTCATAACAAAAGAGATCGAAAGACTTTTTATATAAAAAAACAAATACCAATTTAGATAAAGAGTCGCAAATTTTTGAATATGCAAACCTACTAATGATATTGACATATTCTATGAGTCATTTAGGTTTAAAGAAATCATATTTAATGCAGAATATTTTTATTTCCTTCAACTCACTTATTGAGTTATCTGGGGCGAAGGGCCTTATTGGTAATCTGTAGCCCAAGTTATTGGTTATTAGTAACAAATTGTAATCATTTAATGGACTCTGTCTATAGATTGCATAAATAGCGATAAATATAGATGCATATATAGGGTTTTAGGGCAAGGTTTTAACTTGATATTTATATGTTTTTACACAAATTAGCATAAAAAGCTCAGCAGTAAATTTTGCAACTAATTTATCATAACCATAGATATTATGCTATATAAATTATTTGTAAACTTGTCTATTACTATTACCAACTTAAAACCACGATCCTAAATTCCAGAGTACGGGGCGCCATTACAGAAAAGTGCTTTTTTTTATAGTGTGTCTCATATAAGTCATATTCCAAACTAAAGTTCGACGATTTTACTTTAAGCTAATGTCTAATTTAAGTAATTTATACTCTCAACATATATTTTCTAAACATGAACATTTAATTGGGCTGTAAAAATAAAAATTGTGGGTTTAATGATAAGGATATGTCTTTAATAAGGTTTGGATCGTTAATAATAGTTGAATAAAAGTAGATAATAGCTTCTCTTTCTATATTATGAAATATATCCATAGGACTCACTTAAAAAGATATAGTAAGGTAAGCTCATTATGCTTTTCAAAATATCTTTTGATGAGCTGAAGGCCAATGAAACTTTATGGGATAATTTGAAGTCTAGTGGCTTGCTCCTTATTATCCATAGGATGGTCAATATATTAACTCTGGAAAATTCGATTTAGTTTCCACAAATACAGTATGTAAAGCATTTAGGGTACTCATTATGTACTGGGAGTTATGTGACCCAGTTCCTGTACAACCCGGACATCGACCTCAAGGTTCTGATGAAAGTGCTTATTTTATATTATTGTTATGCTTAGTTTATATTATTTTGTTACACTAATTAGCTTACGATTAATCGATATTAGATATAGAAAAACACTCCATAATTAATTCTCGTCTTGAACGTAGTTATTTTTTGGTTGTCATATTTAATAAAATTAGTTTTTTTAAAAAGTGTATTTTCAATATAAAATACATAACTGGCGCAGTCGGTCGTAACTCAGAAGATCTTTTGGACACCTGTGTGTTTGGAAACCGTGTGCGAGATTCCTGAAAGCACAAAATCCAAAAATCGTTAGTTTTTACTATTTACTGAGTAAAGAACCTAGAAGAAGTCACCGTTGCGACTTGAAGCAGCATAATCGTTAGTGATCCTTCATTCCTTCCTTATTTTAATAATTATTGTGAAAATTCAACAATCAACTAGAAGAGGTGAACTTGGAAGAATTGGCTGTAGCTCAAAAAACGTTGTCTTCAGTCAACCTTCATCTCATCGAAACCTCCACCACAAATTACCACTGGATAACCCCCACAGCGATGCTAGCCATTCTCATCCTATGTGCAATGGCTTATGGCTCATGGAAATATATCATGCAGAGGAAGAAGCAGCCTAAGAAAGAACACCCCGATGCCCGGATTCCTCTTCGCAAAACAAAGTTACCCATGTTTTCCGAACTTGAGGAGGGAGGAGTTATGTGACCCAGTTCCAGTACAACCCGGACATCGACCTCAAGGTTCTGATGAAAGTGCTTATTTTATATTATTGTTATGCTTAGTTTATATTATTTTGTTATACTAATTAGCTTACGATTAATCGATATTAGATATAGAAAAACACTCCATAATTAATTCTCGTCTTGAACGTAGTTATTTTTTGGTTATCATATTTAATAAAATTAGTTTTTTTAAAAAGTGTATTTTCAATATAAAATACATAACTCGGGTGACCCAATAAGACTGTTTCTCGGCGATATCTCGGAACCGTTCGTCATATGACTTTTAATATGAGGTAAATCGGTCATGAAGAATCGCTGGAAAATATTTCTGGTTCATGTTATATTTCTATTCGAAAATGTTTCTAGTTCAAGTTCTAAAAATGACCACTAGAAGACGTAACTGCCATCTTAAATTTTAAAATTGCATTTTATTTAAATTTCGCATAATAAACTAATTTTTTTTCACATTCAATTATTTTTGCAATAACCTGATTTAACTTCTTAACGGTTTGACCAATTTATACAAGTTTGGTATCCTTGAAAAGAGCATTTCTTGGGCAATAAGAATCAATAAAATCAAGTTAATTTAGCTCAATCATTCTCCGCCAGGAGGCTAATTTTGAGACCATGATCCAAGATTCTAAAATATCAAATGGAATATGACTTATATTCTAATTTACCCGTACTATACGCATTACAAAACATCGTAACGGAACTATAAATACCTCTCTAACATAACCTCTAACGCACGGAACTTGATTATGATGCCTCAGGGGGCACTCGTGGCCTCTTTGAGACATTAGACACCACATTTGAAACCACAATAGAAAAGTGTATATTTTCCTGTATTTTAATAATATTATTAGAATTTAAATAAATACTTAGCTCAAATATATAAATTAGTTATGGTTCAACTATCATCAGTTAGCACGGTAGGAAAAATTTTAAAAAAACCTATTAAAAACTTGTCCAGGTTATGTAATTTTAAGTGTGATATTGATGGAGATAAGAAATGTATAAATAATTTGTTTATAACCACTTTAATTAAATTGGTTGTACTAGTCTGAGAAGGTCACAGTTAAAGTTAACTTGACGTTTAATTTCAGTTTGGTACTGCTTTACTGATCGGTACCAAATAAAAGGTGTTTGCCATCATTTTTATTGTGCGAGTATATGCTGCAAAACACACTAAACATAAAGAATGTCCAATGAAGAGAGCAATCAGGTAGCTTACTTTAATCACAATAATACATATTTTAATTCATATGTAATTTTAATGATTGAATATTCATATCAGTCATTGTTATGCATAGGACTTGCTTAAAATTTACATTTCTAATTTATATCTAATGGCTTTTTATTGGAATAACAACATAATGAGTATAATCTATTCTCAGTAGATACTAGTCTCATCCATATATAAATGATAACAATATAAATGCATTTTTATTTTAAAGCAAGTTCAAAGTTCAATTATTGCTATTTACTGAAATGTTACTGTGCATGTTCATAATGTATTAAATAACTTCAAGGAAATAACATTTAAAACAGAAACAACATTTTCCTACCTAACAACAATTTGGCATTTATTGCAAATCCCTAGTTCTACTTCTTTACTAATCTAAACAACTTGATGCCTTTTGGATAAATATTTTGTTGACAACTCCATCATAACTGAATATCAAGCTAAGGGATGGTTTATTACATAAAAATACTTACTGTAGTCTAAGAATATTAGGGCAGCAGTTCCACTGCTATAATTTCAAGAACCTCTTTTATTAGTGATGTAGATGCCCTTTATTCTTTCCTGAATCCATAAATTTGGAGAATACAAATATTTTATGATAAGGAGGCAAATAATTAGGTCCTATGCTTAATCACTTAGGCCTAAAGTAAATCTTAACTATACATTTTTACTATAAAAATTATATTGTTGCAGGTGCTACCAATAGCTCTAGGAATTGGTGTTGTGGTCACCTCATTTGTAATTTATAAGTTCTACTTTGCAGCCCACTCGTCGTCCAGTCAAGGTAAGCTAAAGTAATAAATAGTTGTTTGAAGAAAATGACTATTTAGGTAAAAGTACTAAACAAACCCATATATAGGATAACAGGCTAAATGCAAAAAGAGTTCCCATTTTAAGAATGATTGTGAATCTTTTTTAAAAAAAGTTTCAATCATATTCTAAGTATTTTCCCTTTTAATCAGTGGTGGAATGATTTTATTTGTTTTTAAATAGAATATTCCAGGCATATTACATTGTCATATATTCTTTGACTGAATGAAATAAGGCTATAAAATCTTGGTATTATTTATTTTTATTGCTTTTTCTATCTGGACCTTAATATTTTGTAAGCAAATTGTGGAAACAGAATTTGCTAATTTTATTCTTTTTCCATTCCTCTATGTTATGTGCTGAGGAATATTAATTTAGAAATATGTGCAATATTGCATATTTCTTAGCACCTCATCTGATGCACACAAGAATGTTCATATATGACTATAATTAATTTGTATTTATAGGGAAGTGATTTATTAAAAATAATCAGGATTTTTTTTGATATAGGAAAACGTGGAAAAGGCAAAAAAGTATTACTTCAAGACCCTCAAGTGAAATATAAACTGCCACTAATTGAAAAAACTATTATCAGCCATGATACTAGAAATTTCAGGTTTGGACTTCCATCTAAAGACCAAGTTTTAGGTAAGAGTTGGTGCTATGAAAACTATCATATCTATTATTATCTTTAACTAGGGTTGCCGGTTGGTCAACACATACACTTATCAGCAGTTGTTGATGGTAACTTAATTGTTAGGTCCTACACCCCAGTATCTTCAGATGATGATCAGGGATATGTTGATCTGGTTGTTAAGGTAAAATAAATTAAAAAATGATTGTTTCAATTGTACAAGGACAATTATTTTAGATATATTTTAAAAATGTCCACCCTAAATTCCCCAATGGAGGTCTTATGACCCAATATCTAGAAGCAATGAAAATTGGTGATACAATCGACTTCAGAGGTCCTTCTGGCAGAATTCAGTATGTTAGTCCAGGCACGTTTTCCATAAGGAAACTCCGCAAGGATCCCCCAGTTACAGTTAAGGTTAACAAAATTAACCTTATTGCTGGTGGCGTTGGCAAGTTCATTTCTAAATTTAATTATTTTTTTTTTAATCAAGTGATTCGCATTTTAGGTATTACACCAATTTTGCAACTTATCAGGCAAATTGAAAAGGACGAAAACGACTCTACCCAATGCGCAATTTTGTTCGCCAATCAAACCGAAGATGATATTTTGTTGAGAGACGAACTTGAGGCCGTAAGCAAAAAAAATCCCGATCAGTTTAAATTGTGGTACACTCTGGACAGGCCTGGACCAAGTATGTCTCTTTTTGGAGCTTATTTTTTAATTCTTTAATCGTTTTTGATTTCAGATTGGAAGTACAGTTCCGGATTTATCAATGAGGAAATGCTTAAAGACCACTTGTTCCCCGCCTCTAAAGATACAATTACTTTGATGTGTGGTCCACCACCTATGATTAATTTTGCCTGTATACCAAATCTGGAGAAACTTGGTCATGATAAAGATCTACTTTTGGCTTATTAATTGGTTACAGAATATCTCAAAGGTGTTTTGGTTGTCTAGATGATAGAACTGACATTATCAACTTATAAATGACATGGTTGCATTTAAGATTGTTTTTATTGTACTATAAGTATTAATTCATGTGAATTTAATAAATTTGCAATATTTATAACTTAAATATAAGAGGATTAATGTTTTGAAATTTTTAATTAAAGTCGTTGTTGCACGTTACTCGGATTTTGTTTTATTTACAATATGGCGTTATGGGTCGTTACTGATTACAATCTTTCTGAATAATTTGTTTCGTAAAAAGGTCTTTAACTTTGAAGTAATTTGGTTCAAACAGCTCAATGATGAGCCACCATAATAAGTGCCGTATTTATTTCATTAGCCATATCGCAGTCACTGCATCATTAGAGTCTCTGTAAATTATCCTGAAGATTATCTTGAAGATGAACTCATCCTTTGACTTTACTTGGGCTTAAGGTTTAAGATCATCGGCAAAACAAATTCATTTTCTAAAAGTAAAAAACGTTACATTAATTATCTCTGACATAAACAATTCTACACCTGTGGCAGTTTATGATAGTGACATAAATATAATTGCGAAAACCATAAATGATGGAAACTACACATTAGCAGTGTATTTTGACTTGAGTACAAGACTTTTAATATAATGGATCACGGACTTCCCTTGGATGTCCTGAAATCAGTAGGACTTTGTGGTAAGGACTGGTTTAAGACATTTTTGTTCACTCAAATCAACCAATGTTGAGATTAGGGGAAGAAAAGATGGTATTATAAACAACACCTACAGATCAAGTTTCACAACCACTAAAACAGGGGCTCCCTAAGGTTCTCTTCTATCTATCTCCGCTTCTTTGCATTACATTTTGTAACGATCTAAATAGTATCCATTAAGACCCTTTGCTAATGACAATGCACGAGTGGTTTCGCATAGAAATGAAAAAAAGCCCTAAATCTTGAAAATTCCGTTGCGGCTAAAACGCAGAAGTGTGGTGTGATGAAAAGTTGTTTGTCCTAAACTCTGGCAAAATTAAGTTTATCCAGTTTCAAAATAGATATACAAAACAAAAAATGCTCAGGCTCTAAGTAAATGAGGTAACATTCAACAGACTGATGACTGGTATCTGATCCCTACTTGGAGCACTGTGCTCCGTTATTACTGAGACTGGGTATATAGACTATGTCTTCTCTCTTGATCTTTTATTTTCAATTTCAATTGCAACAAATTCCTTAAGAAAGCTGGCCTATAGCTGCTCATATATAGCTAAATTCTATATTTTATAAACAGGTGTTTGTCAAGTAATATGTTTGTGCTTTTATATCGTATTGTTTGTCTCAATAAGTTTGCATTTTTACTTTTACATGTTTTAGGATGGTTAGTAGTATCGTATTACGATTTTAGTTTTAGTAACATTTTTAGACCGTACTTATACATTAATTTAATGTAATCGACAAGCAATAAATTTTAGTTCATTTAAGTAAAAGAGACCTATGGGGATTTCGTGCAATGCTAGAAAATATATTGATTTTATTAATTTGAAAAAGAGTTTTTACTTTTACCCACCCTGCAAAGTTTATACACAAGACTTTAAACGATCAAATGCTTTTAAAAAATCGCTGTATACGAGACGAACCACTACTCCGTTTTCCATAACCTGAGCTAAAAATTCAAAAGGTTTAAGTTAAACATCATTGAAGAAGCTCAAATGAAAATATAGGTCTAAAGTCGTACTGTAGATAAATCGCTTCGAAAACTTTGGGTATATTATGTATTTACATAATAGATTAAGCACAGACCAATCAGGTCTACATTTAATATCATTTAATAAATATTCAGGTCATTTAATATCTACAAATATTAAATGTATATTGGAAATACCTGGATTAGTTCGTTAGAAATATTCATGGAATGTTTCATATTGATATTTTCTAAATGTTTTAGTTTTCTTATTTTATACATATTAATTAAAGGAAAAAATTAAACACCATTGTTCCTCTATATCTTCTGGTGCATAAACCCCCACTATATGAATAGATAAATATGTGGGTTAGGGTTAAAAATCTTCATTTCTTCGCCAATATTTTTTTTCTGAGTTAAAATTAATTTAAAATTTTGTTTGTTCTCGCATAACAAATTTAATATGCAATTTATAAGCCTTAAGCCTATTAAAACGTTTCACAAATGTATTTTCATTATCTGATGTCAGAGTATCATCACTTTAACTAGACATAATTAACGTCAAGCTCTCTAGACAACTAAGAAACAATAATTATTTAATTTAAGACCCTAAACTAAAGAATATAGATTATTGCTAATCCAAAAAACCATTATGAACCATAACTATAGATATAGGAACCAAAAAGTTCAGATTTGGTCTCGCATCTAAAGAACATGTTTTAGGCAAGATCTTTATATCATTTACTCGAATTATATAATTAAATTTCTTATATTCAGAATAGCTTACCTGTTGTTCAGTACATTCACTCATCAGTATAACAATTAAAGGTCAATTAATAGATCCCCCTATACCAGCCCTCCAGTGCCTTCAGATGATGATATGTCAGTGAAAGTTAAATAGTCGCAAACTACATATATATAAGTAAATCTTTCTCTATAGGTGCATGTTGAAGATGCGCTGCCAAAAATTCTCATCTTATGACCCGATATCTAATGGAATGAACATTGGGGACAGCCTTAGATTCTGTAGGACCTGAAATACAGCGATCGAGGTACTTTTTCTATTAAAAACGCCCCGATAATAATTCAATAACTGTTAAAGTTCAAAAAATTTATATGCTGGTGGTGTAGGTCGGTTAAATATTTATTAATTTATGTTTGAAATGATAGTATATATTACTAGGTATTACTCCAATGTTATTTTGCAATCTATTAGTGTAGACAAATTGGCAGTTGAGGTGGAAAAAAATTGTTACAAGTGTTTCTCAACGAGAATGTACTGGCAGTAATGGAAATACTGCCAAAATTCCAGTGCCAAAGTCCACTGGAAACAAATAATGCCAAGTTGCAAGAAATGGAAAACGCATTTTTATTTTAAAATAGGTATTGCAGAAACTACCAAGTGTATGTTCTGGAAAATACTTGTTAAAATACTAAATTAATTGTTTTTTAATTTAAACAAAAAGCTTTTATAATAAGAAGTAAATACCTATACAACAATGTTTTTCTGAGCTACACGTACAAGTCTAACGTAAAATGTTTTTGTTCTCAAGAAATGTATGGTCAAAATTAAAAAAAAATCTGTACATACAACCAATATAAGGTATTTATGTATTTATCTTTTTCCATCTACAACGGTTTTAACAATTAGATTGTCTGCATCCCTTTCTGCTTGTGCTTGGATGCCTGCTTCAACCAGACAAGTCTTAAGAAGATTAATAAATTCTCGTTTATTGTTACTGTTCTTCAGAAAATCATCTTGAGACATAGTAATGGTACCCTCTGGCTAAACTTTTATCTCAGCAAAGATACCCTATCTTTTGTTCTGCAAATTACTTTTTCATCTGCAAAAAATTTTCTCACTTTTTTAGCATTTTATGTCTAGATTTTTTCTCCAATTCCTTCTGCCAAATGACAATTCAGCTTCAGGGATTATTGCTGAGAAAATTGACATAAAATCTCTACATTGGAACAGATTGTATTATGTGTATTCCTCAAGCCAGTTTAGAAATTCTTGCAAATTGCTTCATCACGTTGTTTTCTTGGCTGATGTAATTCTAAGTGCTGCTTTAAAAAAAATTGATTTAATACCAGTAAAGTCCTCCATTACAGTAGTGACTGGTATACGTACCGACATGCCAGCGCTTCACCTTGCCAGTGATGAATCTGTAATTCAAATTCAAATACTTTTCATTTGCCAAATATTAAATTAAACAATAATGTTCATTTTGATAGTATTTACAATGGCAAATAGGAGTGTCCCTAGGTTATGAGCCAAACCGTTAGTCTGTACTCGTAAACAGATGGTACAGACGAGACAATCCTAATACAATTCTAAAAATGTTAATAAAAGAAAAAAATATATATGTAAGTATATCTAAAAACTAAAACAATTATTCATTAATATAACTATGTATACAAAAACCATGGTTACAGAAAAATTAACTCTCAAAACCATCTATGCAGTGGGGACAGCGCCTATGCAGGCGAGGGAATAAAGAACCGACATAGGACAAGAAGCCAAAAAACCCATATGGTACTATATTTCTAGTAATAATATGTCACACTGTTGTTTTGTACATATCTAAAAAGACGTGGAAAATATTATAAATTATGCTCTCTTAATAGCTTAAAAACGTGACGAGGATATTGTGCTGAAAGACCAATTTGAAGGTATAAGAAATAGTGGCATGTTCAATTATAGTTCTTTTAAACAAAATTAATGTTCTCCGTTTAGGTTGGTAATACGGTTTTTTAGGATTTATTAAAAGGGAGATGCTTAAAAATAATTTGTTTCCCTTTAGAAAGAATATAATTACTTTAATGTGCCGTCCACCACAGATAGCTCAGTCCTGCCTGTCGAAACTGGAAAAACTAGGACATGAGAATGATTTATTATTTACAGGTATAACGATTTATATTTATACCGATTGCAAAAGCTTCAGAACTCATGTATTCGCCTAATTTTTGGCATACGCAGACATAATCACGTTTTCCATAGATTTTCCGAGCTGGAGTGGTTAAATATGCAAAATCGTAGGGTTGCTCGTTCACTTAATTTTTTTTATAAAATTCTTAAATACCGTAGCCCACCTTACCTATATCTTAAGATTACTCTTAGAAATGATGTTCACCATTTGGGCTTAAGAAGAAACACAATTCATATTCCAAGACATAAGACTCAATTATTTAAAAGGTCCTTTTCCTATAATTTTGCATATTAGATGAACTCTTTGGGCATACATTTTGAGTTGGGTTTGGTGTCTGTTCAGACTTTTCGCAGGGGAATGATGGTGCGTCTGATGAGTCAACAGCTATCTGAGTAAAAGATTGAAGGGTCAATATTGTTAGTTTGGGTACGGGTGGAAACTGAAAATCTGTGTTTAGTGTGGGTAACTAATGTGCGTGTTTTTTTTTTGTGAGAGGTACTATGTTAATGTTAATGTTCTAAATTTCTTGGGTAGGTGTGTATAATTAAACTTAGTCGTTAGTTAGTTTTTTTTTCTAGTTTTTTTAAGTTTTGGCCACAATGTTAAAAACCAGAATCTGCCTTGGCAGAATTCTGAATTTGTCGGCCGTTTTATAAATGTGTATTTCTTTCTCTTTTTTTTATGTAGTTATGTTGAGTTTGCAAATAAAAAAAATATTAATTATTATTATTTATTATTATTCGTTTAATAAAAACTTAAGTTTGTCTGACTGGAATCTAATAATAAATGTAGTATGTCCTACTTTTAATTCTTATAAATGTACAGGGTGATGCAACGATTGTAGACACAGAGTAGCTTATTACACTGAACATAATATTTTTCTATAATGTGCTCCTATAATACTAAAATACTACTTTAAATACTAAAATGTTAACAGAACTTTAGTGTTTCGCATATTAAAATATACAACAAAAAATACCCGGAATTATGCAAATATGCCTTCAAATACTCGGTGTTTAACCTTAAAAAAAGCACCCTGTATATTACAACCTATTTTTAAAATGTGGAGAATATGCAATTATACAATAGCCCGGGAATACGTTATCCCCAAATAGAATTTTCAGGTCAATAAACTACACTGCGCAGAGAAAATATATCTGTCTAGGTATAAAATGTATTATAATATCTATAGTTTTTAGAAATATGATGAAAGAGTTGCAAGATACTTTCCTAGTAGAATACGAGCTTACAGAAAGAAATCGGTTCAGGCATAACAACGATATGCAATTTGGGTTTAGTTACTATTACTACCTCATGTCCGAGACTGTTAAAAGATCTGTTGAGGTCATTTTCGATGAGTTTCAAATTCAAATTCAAATTCAAAATTGTTTATTTTGCCAAAAGTAAAAAAATACAAGTATCATTTAGTTACACATAATATATACAGTTGACAAAAAAGGACCAATTCACGATTACAAAACCGGTAACAGTGACCGCTGAGCGGACGCCTGCGAAAGGACCCTTAACCTAATAAATAGCTACTATAATAAATACAAAAAAAAATAAAATAAAAAATAGTACATACAAAGTATGCAAAGAAAAATAAATAAAAAACTACTTAATGAAATAATTCCCAAAAAAAAAAAAAAAAAAAAAACAAAAGAAAACAAAAAGACAAATTAAAAATAAGAGTTCTGAAGAGAATGGGAGCGCGCAGAAGGAAAACGAGTCTTGATGACAGTTAGATTTTAGGGATAAGTCAGGGCGTGGCAGAATATTAGAAACAATACGAAATAAAAAAATAAAAAATCAAATAAAAAATCTCAACATCGAAATTATTATAATATTGATCTTATTTAAGTACTTAAATTTAGTTATGTGACTTTTAAAACTTATAACCTAGTCTGTTCTTCCAATAGGATCTTATTTATTGAATTTTTAAAAAACAAAAATTTTGAATTCTTAAGGACTTGTGTCAAGCTATTCCACATTTTAACAGCAGTGTATGCAAAACTTTTTTCATAGCATGAAGTTCTATGGTGGGGTACAATATAGCTTTGGTCATTGGCGGTACGCTGTAGCCCTAAAGTAGTTCTTGGAAGCGGTTTAAATTTTTCTAAAAGGTAGGGGGGTTTGCCAGTACTTATTACTCTGTGTATGAAACAGTAAAAATGTTGTTTTCGTCTGTTGGCCATATTTGAAATTTTAAATTCATTTAGATAGGGCGTTATATGCTCTCTATAAGATATATTATATGATAACCTCATACACCAGTTTTGCATCTTTTGAATGGACCTTTTAGTTACCAATGATAGCGAGTCACCATAGACAACATCACAATAGTCAAACAGGGACAGAACCAGAGAATTACATAAAAAATATTTTTGTTTTTGAGGTAGATACTTTTTAATATAATTAATATTTTTAAGTCTTAAATATGCAGTGGAAAGTTTACTATTTATGTGTTGCTGAAAAGATAGGTCTGTGTCAAAAATCACCCCCAAATTTTTTGCATTTTGAACGACTGGTATAGTATTATTATTTAAAGATACCTGAAATATTTGTTCAATTTGTTCACGAAGTTGTTTATCTTTGTTTATTATAAGAATTTTAGATTTATTTGCGTTTAATTTTAAATTATGGTTCTTTGAATATAAGAATAATTGGTCTAAGTCATTAGTAAGTTTTTCTTTAGCTTCTATCACATTACTTTTCACTACAGGTATAGTAAGTTGGATGTCATCGGCAAATTGATTGAATTTACAAAATTTAACACTCCTGTACATATCTGCTACATAAATGGCAAATAACAGAGGAGAAAGGACGGATCCTTGAGGTACTCCCTTTTTGACAAGTTTGAGATCCGACTTTATTATTGTAGAGTCTTTTTTTGTACTTACGTAACTATACCTAAAGGTTAAAATATTTTGTAACAAATTTAGTGCATCTGTAGAGAATCCATAATACTTTAATTTTGCTAATAACAGTTCAAGATGTACCGTATCGAAAGCTTTACTAAAATCTAAAAGTGTCATGCAAGTACTATTTGTTTGTTCTTGATTTTCTCTTATATCATTGAGGATATTAATTAAAGCTGATGTTGTGCTAAAATTCTTTCTAAAACCAGATTGGCAGGTTGGGACTATATTTTGCTGTTCTATGAATGACTCAATTTGTGAGTAGATATGCTTTTCAAATATTTTTGACATAGCAGAAAGTGTACTAATTGGTCTTATATCTTTAAGGGTTTTTGGATCGTTAGTTTTAGGTAGTGGTAAAATTTTTGCAGTTTTCCAGATTGTTGGATAAGTTTAAGTTAATATGCAAGAATTAATAACATTTACAATAGCATCCGCACAAAAGGGTAGACACAATTTTATATCCCTTATTGATAAAAGGTCCTCGCCAACAGCATTAGATTTTATTTTAGAAATAATTTTAAACAAATTTTCATGGGTAATTAATTTGAATTTTAAATTAATATGAGTAATTAGTTTGTTGTTTTTATAAAAGTCAATGAGATGATTTGGTACTGTATTAGGCTCATTATCTGTTTCTAAAAAAAAATCATGTATATGAGTGGCGTTATTAAGAGTTTCCGGAATATCTATTTGATTATTTTTAGATGTAAGATGAAGTTTTTTTGCTGTACTCCAAAAAGCCCTTCCATTACTCTTCGCAAAAGTATTAAAAAATGTAATTTTTTTCCTAGCAATTGCATGTTTTGTGAAGTTTCGAAGCTGTCTGTAATACTGTAAATGTTGATCTAATTTTGTTCTTAAAAATTTTCTGTGGGCATTATCTCTTAATTTTATTAACTTTTTAACATTATCTGTTATCCAGGGTAAGTAACACTTTTCAACAATTTTTTTAGTTTTTAAGGAAGCATGTTCATTTATTATTTGTATTAAAGTGGAATTTAAAATGGAAACTTTTTCATTTACATCGTTAGCCCTATACAATCGATCCTAAGATATTAACTTCCCTTAATTTATAAATGTGTCAGTGTTAGTCAGTCTTATTATGATTTTTTGGTATCTTGAGAAGAGAATATATTAAATTGTGATCCGTAATACTTTGACAAATAGCCAGGGATCCAGATTTTGTACAATTAATATTTTGACCTGTGATTATAAAATCAATGAGGCTATGTGTCTGATGTGTAAAGTCAAATCTAGTAGGTTCCTGAATGTGCTGAGTATATTGAAATATTTGTAATAACTGCCTAAGCTTGTTGGGGTAGGTAGAGTTACTTAAGAGGTTTATATTAAAGTCGCCCACTATAATAATATTGTCATAGTTGACAGATAAGTTACCTAACATATCCTCAAATTGATCAAGAAATAAAGAATTGCTCACTGTGGGTGCTTTATAAATATTGATAAAAATATGGTTTTTGTTTTTAATTATAAATTTTATAGCTATATATTCAAATAAATTTTGATTTAGATCAACTAACGCAAAACTTATGTTTTTATTAATATACAGTGCTACCCCGCCTCCCCTTTGAGCCCTATCTTGCCTAACAAATCTGTATCCAGGAATATTATACAAGTTATTAGGTATACCTGGATTTAACCATGTTTCAGTTAAACCCAGTATATCAAATTTATATTCTGACATATAATTTTGGAGTTTGATACAGATCAGTCACTGTAGGTAAACATTTATACCAAAAAGTAATAATTAATAATACTTGTTACAGCACCTGGTCTGATAGGGAAATCAGAAATTTGTTGACTAAAATGTATGAACTGCCTTTGAATTATTAAATGTTTGATCATTTCGAAAGCATTTTGCTGCACTGCAGCGAGCTGCTGGGCTCTTCTGAAGTGCCAACACCTCCTTATGAAAGATACATCGATTCTTGACTGGTAAGAATGCAGTTTAATAACAAATTATCATTTATGTTTATATTTTGTAGCCAACTATTAATAAAAATAACAGTGTCCATTTTTGAGTAAATTTTTAAAAAGCAAATTCGGGCAGAAACTAAAGTATCGGTTCGAAGTGATATAAGATGCGAAGAAGAGTGTTTCTACTTTTAAAATGCTTGTTTCGAATATTACAAACGCTGTTATGACCTTGGATGAAGTCAGAAGTAAACCAACGTAAGTATAAAGTAATCCTCAGCATTATCATTTATTAATAAGGTATATAAAATAAAGTAGTCAAGATTTTTTAAATGTCTTTAATTTTATATTCTGTAGATACCTAACATTTAAAAAGAAATATTTAAACATTCCAAATATTAATTTCTGACACCATGCAAAATAATAATTATACAGGCCCGGCTAATAAAGGTCTTGAATGCAGAATGTATTACATTAGAATAAAAAAAGAACAATAGCGTTTCTGTGCTCCCCCTCTATTAACCACGATCAGAATTAAATTGAAAGTAAAAATTGCCGAGACGTGCTGCCAAGCATTTTGGTTTTCTGTTTAACTGAGCGCTTTTGTTTTTTGTTGCATATTAATGAAGGGCATTCTGGTACCAAACGAAGAAATTTTTCGGGCGTGTATATATATCACAGTGCTGCCATAGATCTATTATAGGTACACATATTTTAGCCCTTGTATATATAAGCAACAAAACTTAAATATGTATTACTTTTAGTAGCAAAATATGTGTGAGTGTCTCAAAATAATACGTTTTAGTATTTAATATTTTAGATTGGACACCCCATTTACTTTTATTCAATCTTCCTTAGGTTTATCGTATAAAATAGCAATTAGAACACTATGTCACTATTGCATATAGTTCACAAGTAAAAAACCAATCTTTTCTATACTATAACGATTTTAGTAACTATTATACCTTATACGTCGCCGAAACATCGGGTTTCTTCGGCTGGTACCCGTACAAAAATATCGAGAAAATAACAAACGCTGCCCCGAACACAAACTGACCGCTCAATTGAAAATCAAATAAGTAAATCGAACCCAAACAGGAAAATATTATGGCCAACGAAGTCGCGAATCCTTTAAGGATATTATCTGCGTATTTAACCACGACAGCTACAATCAATCCTCCGCAAGCGTTTAAGACTACCAAATAGTTTACAAATTTATCGTAACCGAAAAAGAAACCTTTTTCAGAGATGGAGGATCCGTCATAGGCGTAGCAGGATACAAGACCCAATGGGATGGAACAAAGGGAGAGTTGCACGTTACGCATCCAGACTGTTACATCACTGCCTTTTAGGATTTTTTCAAAATAAACCCCGGCGAATCCTGAAAGGGCACAGGCTGTTAAGGCTGCCATGAAACCTGAAAACAAATATAATTTTATCCACATTGTTTTTTTTTAGTTTCAATAAAATTTAGAGATGTGTTCCTTAAGAATGGGCAATCTCTGAACTGGAGATACTACACACCAAAATATGGCGATTGAGCTTAACATGTCTTATACAAACATAGCAGGTCTACGAGATACTGGGTATTTATAACTTAAGCCTTTATTTGTTAGTCTATAACTATTTTTTTTTACCATGTGAATAGCGGCCTTTACACGTAACGTTTTAACCGCGCGCCTGCGGAACGCGCGATTGCTCGCATGCAAATTTGGATGGTAAAAACTGCGATCAAAAATGTGGCTCAAAAAAACTCTAGTAAAGTAATTTACCAAGAAACTCTTGCGTTTGGTTAAAACTGTTTGGAATGAATAGCGAGCGTAAATCCTTACGTGTAAAGGATAAATCGCGCGCGATTACGTGGCGCGTGGCACGAGACGTGGAATTTGTATTTTTTGAAAAGGTTTAGGAGAGGTTTTCTTTATATTATCTAATTTGTATATTCAAATATGTCGGTATCTGAGGAAAATAAACGTATAATTGCTATAGTGGCAGCTGGCATAACAATGATGCCCAAAAAATCGAAAAAGCGGAAACGTAGTGTTTGGGTTAAGGATTACCGGTAAGACTTATGTTTAATTACTTTTGTTATATGTAACGTTTGTAACTATTACTTCGTTTCTTCATCAAAATAATATTACAGGTCCCGGTATAATGATATTCCATTAATTCAACATTTGCGAGAAAACTATCCTGAAGATTATAAAAATTACCTAAGAATGGACAATACTTGTTTTGACTATTTGCTGAATTTGGTAAAAGTAAGAATATTAAAAAAAGACACAATCATGAGGAAAGCCATTGGTGCCGAAGAAAAACTAGTTGCTACTTTGAGATTTTTGGTCACTGGGCGTTCCTATGAGGACTTAAAATTTTCCACAGGGATATCTGCACCAACTTTAAGCATTTTAATACCACAAACTTGTAAGGCTATATACGAGGCATTGAAAGAAGAACATATTGTAACGTTAATTACTACAAACAAACAAAAAATATAAGAATGACAAATTACAATAATTGTATATTATCATAATAATGTTTCACATTATTTTGCAAACTGTGTTCTATTTCTACTTCACTATTTGAATATGACGGAAATGTTACTCCACCAGGGGATGGTGTAGGGGTTGGTACGTACTGATTTTAAGACGTTGATGAGCTTGCAGATGAAAAACTTAAGTTGCAAGAGTTTTGGCATATATATCGGTATTTTCAGATAATTGATTTCTTAATCCTTTTAATAGTGCAGAATTTATTACGGACTCTGCATATAGTGCTTGATCGGGTTGCATTCTTTGTAATTTTTGGCGTCAAATTCACTCAGATTTTTTTGGGACCTCAATGCCATTGTGCAGACTTTCATAAATTCATATACATATGGATACATAAGAATGGATGCTAATTGCAAAAGGATTTTACGAAAAATGGCAGTTTGTTCTAGATTTCAGATATTCCATAGACCTATTAATATGAAATATGAAAATATTTGTTATGTTGTTCTGGCCATTTGTGCCTTGCATAATTTTCTTCGTAATCGCTCCACTTCTTACATTAGTGCAACAACTTTTTATAGGGAAGACACATCACATATTTGTTAAAAGATGATGACTGGCGAAATAATTCAGTTAATATTACAAATATGCAACCAAGTAGATCTACAAATCCAACATCTGCATCAAAAGAAAACAGGAACAATTTTAAATCGTATTTTAACAGCGCCAAAGGTGTAATTCCTTCGCAAGAAGAAATGATTAAGTTGGGAAAATGTTAGTAATCAATAAAATATGTTTGTTTCGAAATAAATAATATTTACATCGTTTTTCTGTTGATTATTATTAGGCTGTGACGTAGTAGATGCGTTAATATTAGGTCCTTCACCATATTCAGATTCAATCAGATCTTCGGTAGTTTCCTCGTAATTATTCGAAACACTATTAGCCGGAATCTCTTCATCCATGGTGAATTGAAGGAGGTCAAAATACCATAGCACTGGTGTATATAAATCATCTTGCAACATTCCAGATCTTTTGCTATCCTTCACTTTTTTCAACTCTTTTCTAAATGATCCCCTTTAACAACAAAATCTTTGTTGGCCTCCGGAAACCCAGCTTCTTTGCAGAAGTTAACGAGTTTATCATAGGCGACATTTTTAAGATTTCGGTTACTGTATTCCTTGCTTTTTATTTGTCAAAGGCATGGACATTCTCGGTAAATATTAATAAAATCTGTAACAGCTTCTTTGCTGCAACAACGACTGTCCGACATAACGCGCTCCAAAAAGAAACAGTTCAACTGGAACAAATATGTATATAAAATAAAAACATGATCTTTTTATTTCGCTCAGTTAAAACCTTACGTGTAAAAAATCGCGCGTGCTTGTTCAGAGAGAATCACGCGTTCAAACCTCTCGGATTTATTTACCTTTACACGGAAACACTTACGGGTGCGATTGATCGTGCATTTCGAAAATCGCGCAGTTAAAACTTTCGGTGTAAAGGCCACTATTTACTTTCAGACCTTACCTTTTTATTCCTTCAGAAACTCAATATCATGACACTTTGGTGAAATAATAAAATATGAAAACTCTGTCACATAAAATCTAGTTTCAATAATAATAAGTAAATTTTTATTTTGGTAAAAATTTCAATAAAAACCTATTGCTAACATACAAAGGCATTGTATAGTTATAAAAACACTATAAATTACTATTAAAGTTTCTTACTACATTATTTTCTGTTTAATAAACTTACCAATTAATCTATTTTGTTCCTCAGCATTTTTAGAAATAGCTTGTTCATGTCCTTGTGCTAACTGTACCAGAACCACTCCAATAATTAGAGTTAGCAATGACAGCCACTGGGTTTTTAATAGGCTCCTCTTCAAAATGAATACTGAAAACAAGGCTGTAGTAAGGATTTTCAGTTGGTATGTTACCTAGAAATAAGACACTTCATTAAATTTTTTGATCCTTTACCAGATAATAAGTCATTATACCTGATATGTGGCAGCATCCAAATGAGAAGATGAGACATACAAAAGATTATTTTGTACTAAATATACAAAAGAAGGTACACAAACTTTAAGTGTGTCAATGGGTTGTTGGATGATTTGTTTATAAAGAGTATCTAGTAGACCCACTACACTTTTTGCTTCAAGGTAAACCAATGCTAAGCAGGTTATGAGTTTAACTACTTCTGACATCAGCACAGCTAAAAGAGATTTTTTTGTGAGGGAACAGGTACTGACATCATCAATGAAAAATTATCATATATGAGGTTTTATGCAAATTTCAATAAAATAATGATATAGAAGTGATAGTTTTTTAAGTTTAATTGAAATTCTGAATGAAGTTTTATTTTATGGAAAGAGTAGCACTTTTGTCTAAAACAAGTTTTCTTCTCAGAAAAACAAAAACTTTATATACCAGAGATTGGGGCAAATAAGGAAACAACTTTGACTATCTTTCATTCATTAATTTACCCCTTAGGCAATTTTCTATTTAGTGTTGTAAGGGACTATACTGACCTGTCGATGAAATAAACATATCTCCATCTCTGGTTCTACTATATCTCATACTAAGCCCAACAATAGCATTTTGTAAAGTAAGTGTTAACAAACTTACATATTTTAGGGTTTTATTAACCTCACCTTAAAAAATAGAGGAGAAGATTAGTTAATTTTAGAAAAGAATTTGGAATCCTTGTTGGATGTTACCTCTTTTCTGCATTTTGGTGCCTTCAGTTTGGTCACTATTGCTAACTTCTTTACAGTCTCTTTCTTGGACTGAATTTGAACACGCGTCAGCCGTTAATAAGCTGCCTTTCTGCAATTATTTTAATTCAATGTAACACAGAAGTTCAACATAATGACCTTTAAAAGGTAAACCAGTCATAAAAAGAGGAATATGAATTGTTTGTTTAAATGCTGGCAAATTATTTTTCAACAAAGCTAATACCCTCAAGGGTACATTTAATCCTTTATAAATAAGTCTTTGAATCATTACACGTACACAGATTTTTGCCACATTTCAGTAGTATTTTCATAAAATAATTTCAAATATCAAAAATATTTGTTGACACGTTGAAGGTAAACAAAAATATGTCTTAAATGTCAAAGTCAAAATCAGCTGATTTCTTAATACAACGTTGTCAAATGGGTCAAAACTTGTTCCGCAAGACAAATACGCACAAAAGAGATTAATAAGAGGCTTATTTCAAATTTTTTCATAATGAAATAATTTAACGTTATAATTATAAACGATACCTTTACACAAGTTTTCTTAATGAGCGTAACTGAACAAGCATCTAGTAAACGCTGCTTTACTATAATAGACGTGGCAACGCTGTTAGAAATTTTTATACAAACGCGTTTTGAGGTTAGAACTCATCTTAACCTCAAAACATTTCTATTTTCCTCTACATTCAATTTTACTATATATTAATTGAGCTGCAATTAAAGATATAAACATGTTGCAAAATAGTAGCTTAAAGCTAAGAAATTTGCTGGAAATTCATCGAAATGTACTCTTTGCATTTAGAAGCAGTTCCTCCCAAATTGACATAGAACAATTAGAAAGTGACCAGGGTAAAATAGAAGGTAAGTTTAAACAACTTTGTAGGTAATCATATTTAAACTATTGAAACAATTTATAGTAATTGATGAATCAAGCCGAAGGGAAGAATTAGAACTGAAAAGAAATAAATCCCGTTTAAAAGAGCATGACTACCGAAAACTACATGAACAAGATCCTTACCCTGAGCCGACTTTCTGGTACCATGGTACCTTAAAACATGTGAGACGCACCTACGGTCGATATGGCTCTGCTTCAGGGATGGATCCAGCGTTATGTTGGCCTGTAAAAGTAAATTAATAAAATTCATTCAAAATTTGTGTATAAAAAATTATCTTCATAATTTATAGGAGGAATTAGAAGAAGCCAAAGAATATGAAAGTGTTAAGTATCCATTTACTGTTAAGCAATTAATTGAACAAGCAAAGAAAAATAGAGAGGAGAAAGAGAAGAGTGTGTTGAAGAGGCAAGAGGAAATTTGCCAGAAAATGCTAAAACTAGAGCAGTGGAAAAAAGAGCTACATGCCAAGATTGAAAAACGAAGTGCAGAAGCAACAGCTGCAAGGGTAAATATGTTTATGAATTTATTATTTTACTTTTAAATCAATTATAAGTGGGCTCAATGAATAAACCTAAAAACAGCAAAATTTATTTCCTTAGAATTTTATTAATTTAAATTTTACTCACCCCATATCAAGTCTTCACTCTGATTTAAGTTAATTTCTTTACATCAATAAAATTCATTAAAAAAAAAACATATTAAAGATTATTTAAATGTTTACCTTTGCCACCTCACAAAATCTTAATGTATTCTATACACTCTGGTCAAGTTATAATATGAAAAGTGAAAGTGGAATCGCGAGTCAAGGCGCGTCGCAGTATAAGATTCTATTGTATTTATATTGAATTAACTTTTGAAGATAAAGAAAGGTTGTAGTATTCTAATCATTTGTAAATGTAGTTTTTCAAAAGAGATGTGAAAATATCTATCTTTTTAGTGTTAACATTTGTATGTTAATATCATGTTCATGCTATTTATTTCCCAAATTTTAGGTTTTTTTGAGTGAAAAAGTGCTAAAAAAATATAATAGAAAAAAAATATAATAATAATAAAAATAATTTTTTACCTTGTATACCAAATAAAGTTTGTTTCCTATTATTTTAAAATGTAGAACTAAGGGTATATTTATTGAATAATTTTGAAAATATTTAAAATGGTATAGATACATCCAATCACAATTTAAAATGAATTAATGTGGACATTTTGCTGAATGGAATTAGACCCTTGTGAGAAGAAATAACAATGAGGTTTTTAGTCCTTGCCAAATGATTTTGATAAAATAAGTGGAATTAGCCCTAAAAAGACCTTATATTAAAGCCAAAGATTATTACCTTAAGTGATTAATATGTTTTTTAAAAGGTGTGTCTGAAAAAAAAATTGTTAAGAATTATTAGATGAAGAATTATAAATTATTAAAAAAAATTAGATGCGTAAAAGAAAAATGAAAAAAGTAGCCTCAACCAACTATAGTAATAACTCCTATTTTACTGGTGCACATGTAAGCAAGCAATGAAAAACTCAGAATATGTAAAGAAATATAATTAAACAATAAGCAGTAAATAAATAAAAATTCTTTTGATATTACTTTAAAAACAGAAGATTATTAAAATTATACTGTAAAGTCCAGATATAGTCAACTTAAAAAATAGATCAAAATAGGTTCACTATAGTTCGTAAGTTCATTTTAAAAGAAAAACAGCATGATTCTAATCTTAGAATATATTTTAATCATTAATTGAAATAATAAAGATTTTAATTGACTTTTATTATAAGAATAAACAACACATACAGTTTTTATAATATAATCTTTGTGTATATAATTGTTTGAAGTCAGTTTGTTGAACTTTTACTCATATATCCTTCTAGGGTAGAAAAACTATTCCAAACTTCTTCGGGAACTTCACGTGATTGCAAAAAATGCGTATTTCTGTCATTTTCTGGGTCATTTCTCTTATTTATGAAGTTTAACATCATCTTGATCAAGATCTTTCTCGTTTTCGTCATCATCACGTACGACTTCTACATTTAATACTAAGAAAAATAAAAGACAAGTTTTCTTTTATTCTAAAGTTAATTTTATGTATTTTTATATTAGGGTCAATTGGGGTAATTGTGGACAATATTTAATGTTTTGACTTGCTAAACGATTTTTGTGGACTTCACGCATTATGTTATATATGTAAATTAGCAGTCACATAGCTCATAGTATCTTCTTTGATAATTACTAGTGGTTTTCTGTAATTACAAGTCACATTAAATATATTCAACATGCTTGTCCGTTTACATTTGCCCCTACTCTTTAGGGGTAATTGTAAACAAGCATCTCTTGACACATTTACTCTACCAGAAAAAAACCTGGGGCAAATGTAAACGAACTATATAAAGTCGCTGCGTAGCACAATATTTTTGGATATAAGTCGTGTTTACATTTACCCCAAAATAATGTGACCTTAAAGGTTTTGCTTGCAATATAAATGAAAAATCGAGATAAAAGTAAATATTTCCAACAGTTCTGTTTATTTTAACTAAAACTAAACTATTTTTCATAACGCTAATAAAAGAAATTTATTCTAAGTATGTAATTATAATAATATTATAGATATAAAAAATTAGTTTTGCTCATAAACAGGAACTATTGCTGGAAAGCTGTATAGTATTCTCTCTCCCTTCATTTGAATGCCAGGATCGGGAAGCACACCAATGATTTGATTCAAGTTTATATAACTGACATCAGTTTCAACCATGTTGAAAAGCATTTTTGATGCATCCCAGGATTTAAGACCAGTCTTTTTGATTTCCGTTAATTTTTCATCCACAGCTTCAATTAAACAAACATATTTAAAAAGAGTAGTCTTTCTCTTTCCACCTTTGAACTGCACAAGAATAAATTTCCCTGTGGACAAGTCTGAACTCTCGACTGTTTTAAGCTCTATATCTTGTTTTTCCGGTTCTGCCCAATCTATTTCATCATCAGTATCACCTAGACTTATTTCTCCATCAGAACTTTCCGACTCTGCCACTCGACTTCGGCTCTAACTTTTAATTGTCCATTTTCGGATTAGCCTTTTTTTTTCTTTATTTTTCTTCTTCTCTTCTGCTTCTCTTAGTCTTTCCAAAACTTGGTTGGTTGTTAATATCTTTGTTGCTTTAATCTCGGTATGACTTGTTTTTTCTCTTCAACAATATCTTCACGGCGGCTAAGTGGCAAGAAAATGTTGGTAATTTCTGTCGATTTACTGATAGTCGATGACGTCGATGGTTGTGGACTATGGGTAGATGCAAAATAATAGTAAACTAGTTAGTTCGTTAGTATAATTATCTTTGTTTTTAGTTCGTTAGTATAATTATCTTGGTAGATGCCACTAATAATTTTTGGTAGTCAGTTGACGATGTAGAAGGCTGCTGTCGGCTTTCAGCTGATGACACTGAATGATGTTGACTACAACATGATGAAGTTGAAGGCATTTGATCGTCGACCGTGGGTAGAAGTGGGTTTGGTTCAGAAATTGCAACAACAGTTGATTTAGAGGATACTGGTTGGATAATAATAGCATCGGATGTTACAGATTTCGGAGCTTTGAGGGCAGCTTCGTATTTGGCCAAGTCTGGTGTAAATTAATTTTGTGGGAATTTGTTTCGATCAACTGGGTATACGCCAATATTTTTAAATCTAGATATAATATTGCTAGAAACCATAGACTCTTGCCAAGTAATGCCAAGTAATTCGGTAAATTTTTCCTTAGTTAGCCGTCCACACCCTCGTCCCATTTGTTCCTTACCAAACTTCACCAATTGTTTATTCCAATTCACCTTTAAGGGTCGGAAGACACACTTGTCCAAAGGCTGAAGCTTATCCGTAAGATGGCTTGGAAACTTTATCAAAATAATATTGTTGTGCATTGCCTCTTCAATAATTCTGACGCTCATATGACTGCTGTTACCATCATACAACAGTAGAGCTGCTTGATCTAGAAGGTTTTGGGAAGTTCTTAAATCTTTAATGTGAGGTATAAACCCTGTCGTAAACCACTGGAAAAATTGCGGCTTCTTCATCCATTAGTGGATGCCGCATATAGAGTTCCTGGATAGGCGCTATTGGAAGTCCAACGAGCCTGAACTCCAGCTCCCTTGAATACGATGAGCAGTGGAAGTGCTTTTCCATCGGCAGAAACACATCCTAAGACTGTCGTCGACTGTCTTCCAGAGCCGCCAGATATCCGGCACAGGGCCTTTCCTTTCTCTCCAATTGCCCTAATACGATAGGGATCATTATTAAAACCTGACTCGTCAGCATTAAAAATAAAGCTTCCTTTATCATCTAAATTATTTTCATCAATGATTCTTTTCAGGTCATCAAGAAAATGGTAGACGATCTCAGGTTTTCTAGCATCCTTTCGCAGTTTTTGCAAATGTTCCGGTTTCTTAAGAGACAGTTCAGAATGTCTTCTCATGCATGAGTATTACCAGTTTTCTCCCGGTACTCCATTTTTAAATGGTTTTCTTAAACCTTTTGCATTAACATACTCTCTAACCAGTTGTCTAAGTTCTGCTTTGTCACATGGTAGACCCATCGCAGTACGTGCCAATAAACATTTCACTATTTCATTTTCGATATCTGAGGATAAAACTTGGGAACGTCCACCCTTTGTCACATTTAATGGAGTCTTTCTTCCTTCTATCCTTTGGTAAATAACTGATCTGGGAACACCATAGAACGTTCCTGCTTGACGATACGTTTTATTTTTATTTTGGACATCTGCGACGGCATTCGCAACGTCTTCAGTTGTATAAGAAGGTGCTTCTTTTTGCCTTACATAAGTACGAGGCATCTTTACACTGCAACAAGACAAAGAAATTACTCATTTTACATAAATTATCGGCGAGACACTAATTTTATTATGTTTACAATTACCCCAAAAGTGTGTATACATTTCCCCCAAGAACAAATTTAATAGGGAGAAATGTAAACACTGAATTATTTTAGTGATTATAAAATTTGTCGACAGACATTTAGGCGTAAAATAGACACAATAGTATAACAAACAATGTCCAAATGAAATATCTAACTTACCTCGATGATTTGCATTCGAAAACTTCAGTGCCGAAATTCAAATTGCATCAGCCAACTAATGCAAGAAGAGCACAAACAGGAGTAACATTTAGAGGGAAACCGAGTTCGCCCGACGTCGGCACGACTCGAATAGTGAGCTTCGCGCCAAATTTGAAATCTAAATGTTGTTGTGTTTCTTATTTTAGATGTGTCTACAATTACCCCAGTTTACGTTTACCCCAATTGACCCTACCTTTTGAAACTGACTGGATAACCTGCTCCTGTGTTATAGATTCGGTTGAAATAACATGGTCATCAATAGAATTTGTCAGTCATCTCTCTTTTTTTCATTTCCATTTCAATGGTCTTTGAATATCAGTATTTTCTTTATATGTTTTCGTATTATTGTTTATTATTTGCAGTCATTTAGGGGCAATTATCATCTGTATAAAATTTATCTTCCACCTCAAAAAATCCCGCACGTTTAAAACAGTCTGCAATGGTTTTTGTACTTCCTGCCAAAGCAGATATAGCACCTAAAAGACTCATTGGAAAATCTTGTCCATTATCAATTGCTTGTAAAATTTTTATTATCATTATCTTTGTATATTGACCCTTCAATGAAGGAATTACACCTTGATCCACGGGCTGCAGCTTTGAACTGATATTAGGAAGCATAAAGACCAATTTAATATAGTTTAGAGGAACTTCGGGATGTGCTGGAAAATTATCAACTAAAAGTTAAATTTTTCTCCTGTTCTTCTGCATCTCATTGGAGCAACTCTTCACTAAACAAATTAGATGTCATCCATCCCTTACTGTTTGCTCTGTGTCTAACTGGCAACATTTTGTTTTTAAAAAATTTGGGATTTGCGGACTTTCTTTTTTCTGCTCTAGACATATTTGCAGCGGCCAACAATGTTATTCTAACTTTAGACATTTGGCCGCCAGCACAGGTTTCTTCAACAAATTTTAATGTTTTTTTCTGGGGTTAGTCTGTAAAAAATTCCGGTCTTGTCAGCATTAAAAATGTCATTACTACCATAATTCTTACGAGGATCGGGCCCAACCAGTAGTAAACCACTTATTAAGAACACCCATGTCAGAGCACTAAAACTGTTGGGATTTTTGAAAAGCACTCTGTCTAACTTTGATATTATTGTGTGTTTTAAAAAAGTTTGCCGTTCCCTTGTGAGATCTGTTCTAGAATATTCAAGTAATATTTGGTCACCATTTTTTAAATGCCATATAAACAATTTTGAAAAAATAGAAAAAGTGACATTTTAGTGCCTATAAACTTAAAATCCCCACGAAAAAAATTCTTAATGACTTGGTAAACTGTTGTTAGAGGTTATTGGGAAAAATTGGTCATTAGTTATTGGGAAAATTGGTTTTAAAGTTCCTTAGAGAAACACTAGGTGTACTGTTCATTTTATTTAGAAACTTTAGATAGGCCAGTAAGTAAAATTTGCCAGATTTCTTTTCCTCCTCTTTAAATTCATTTAAAAGGAAAGTGATAATATTTATAAATAAACCTTAAAACTGTCACTGTCTCAATCTGATTTTGTTCCGTTCTGTATAGTCAAAGGTTTAATAATTATGTTATGTGTGAATCTAGAAAATTATAATACTATGATATTTATTCTTGGAATATTATGTTTATATTAATTTATTAGTTATTTAAAAAACAATTATTGTAAATGGAAATCCGTTAATAAACTATTCTATTTAATTCTATATATTATAATATACAGCGTGTAGAAAATGACATGAACCTTTTTTTAAAATACTCATTAATATAATGAATTTAACCATAAAACAATGTTAAACATTATCTTCTAACTGTAACCTGATTTTTACATGAAATACATTATAAACTGTCCTGCTTCAAAACTAGCAGAAAATATGAATAAAAAATACAAATTGAAGTGGAGGTGAATTGGTATAATAACTGCCGTCCTTATTTAAAACATCCTAACTCGCAAATCGATAAAGCTGAGCAAATTGAGATTTTATGGAAACTAATATGCAGTCCTCATATTTTGAAATAATTATCTGATTCTTTTTATACGCTTAGAAATTTGTTTTTTACATTTGTGGGTAACGTTTAGTAAAAGACTAAATTCAAAATTTGGTGAAATTTTAGGAAAAAAAGTTAGATAGGACTTTTTAACTTAGTAAAGTAATTATAATAAAAAAATATATCTGTTTTTGGACTGATTTTTATTAAAGACATTTCAAATTAACATTATAACTAAATTACTAACTATTAAAACATTAGAACATTAAAAACAGTATGAAAGTAAATCATTATGAATGGAAATCAGTTACTCAAAAAGTGCTTGACTCTTACTGGAAATATACCTTTTCTTTACTGTAAGTATCATTATTTTGGGAAACGATTAATTCCTCCCAGAATATCATTCGATTAGCCGGAATAATATGACGTAGCTTAGAAATCAAATTTTGATTTCTTTCTAATTTTACACCTCTACATTGTGTTCGGCAAGAAGGTTTTGGTAACTCATCCTTATAATATTTAGCACAACAAGTTCAAGAGCTTAAATTCTTCCGAAAAGGCATTTTTGTAGTACAACACATTTTCTCCCCTTTTAAAGTGCAATGTCAAAGTGCATGTTCCATATTCTGCAATTGAGGTTTGGGAACAATTTTTTGAAGCTTAAACTTGGATGAACAATCATTCCAATCAAAAAAGTTTTGTATGTTCATCTCTTTTACATGGACCTTAGATGAGTTTGCCTTTTCTACAGCCGATTTAAAATCATTAAAATCGAATACCTTACCGTCCTTTTCAATCATTGTTCTACCTGGTGATGGAACGAGTCAGCGGACATAAAAGTGTGACCAGATTGAAAGTATTTTATTTCCAAATTCTCCAGTTCAGTCCCAGTAGAGTTTACAACGTAAACAAAATAAGGCCCAATTTTTGTTTTGAGCTGCACAGTTGTCAAGCCAGATCGTAAAATTACGCATGTCTCTGTTATATAAAAAAAATTCAAAAAAAGTTGAAATAAAATCTTTCTTATCTCGACCCGCAACTCCTTCGTGTCATATTATTACCACCGGCTTTTCGAATATGCCCCTACTGGCACAAATGAATATTCTATAAACGGAATGCTACTTAGGACATTTTACCTTTGAAAAAGATAGATAGGACATTTTAATTTGGGATTATCGTCTTTGCTACACATAGGACAATATATTTAGGTGAATTTAAAGCATAAAAAATGTAGTTAGGACTTTCTAATTTAGCCAAGGAGGCAGATACCATTTGATAGGTTAATAAAATGTAATAATCCCAAAAAACGAGAATTTTGTAGTTAGAACGTTTTAACTAAGGAGGGCAGTATACTGGTTGTAGAAAAATGTCTTATAAATAATGTAAGTCAAATAACGCATGTAACGCTTTCTCTCAATTTAGGAAAGAAGAGAACGTCTAATCGAAGAAGTAAGGAGACACTTTGGGTACAACGTTGATCCAAAAGATGCTCGCTTCCAAGAATTATTAGAAAAGAGAGAAAAGGAAGAAAAGAAGGCAATGAAACAAGCAAGGAAAAAAGCCCATGACGAAAAAATAGTTAAGAGGATCTTGGATAAACATGGAAAAGCTCAGCTGCCGGCAGAAAATATATCAGAGGATCCTAAAAATGAAAATATTGAAAAAGAATAATATTTAAAGTAGTGTTAATGTTGTAAAATGAAAATGTAATTAGAAATGAATTAAAGTTTTTTTTTAAACCTATTTAAACATTATTTCATTTATTTTACCTTGTACTATGTACTATGTACTGTAAAGCACACGGCTCACGATACATTCCACACAGTTCATAACATAACGGTTATTTTGCTGCACATTCCAAATAATGTTTACCATTTGAAGAATTATAAAAATTTTCAATGGGATATGAGTAGACCAGAATAAATATTGACCACAGTTAGTAATTATATATTTGCCTTGTCGTCAACAATTTTCGATTTTAAAACAGGAAATTTAGTAAAATCTTTGAAAAACGTGGCCGACCAAGAAAAACGACGAACAAAAATTGAAATTTAGAACATCGCTCAAGTCAACATTTTTTATAAATAAAAATTATTCAACCGACTCCACTTCGCAAAAAAGGAAGTTAATAACTATCTAAGTTATAAACACTCTACTTTTTATTAAAAACGACATATTGATGCGGCATTCGCTTCTTTGAATTAACATCCACATGATGTGTTTTTATCCATTCAATAAAATAAGCGCCATTGTAATAAAAGATATAATCAAAACTATGTTTTCTTCCAGAGCACGGTATTATTCTTATTAAAAAATTGTCTAGTCTTATTTAAGCGGCCATTTAATCCAGTGCGTATTTTCGATTGCGTAGTTTTCATTCAAGTATTATTTTATTAAACTTTATTTTAATTAATTTAGGATATTATATAAATAAATTATGAATTATTTTTAAATAGAATTTTTGAGATATTGAAGATACCATTGACCTTGCTACAGCTGGCAATAGGTCGCAAAAAAAAAACGAAATCCATCAAACAGTACTAAAATAAAAAATAAACTCGGAAGGTACCTATAATGTGGGTGATGCATATTTGTAAATTGGCATGTTTGTTAAAAGTATTTTCTTTTAGATAGGGAACTAAACTTTACCTAGCCACTGAAGGTACAGCTATAAAAAAATTATTTTGCATGTGAAAATTTCTTCATGCAAGATATTCGATTTCAAAATTACTTGTACCCAAACGCTACCAAACTAAAACAAAATAACTTTATCCTCAAACATACATCACAGAATATTCTAAATAAACGATGTTCTATAAATATAGAACTTGAAATAACTAGGTTTCATTGACATATTTTATAAAAAATAAAGATGGAAATTTATCGATTTGTAGTAAAGCCTTTTTAATAATTTTGGGAATTTTAAGGTTTAGAGTTTAAAATATAGCGTTAATGATGTTGTTTGTCACATAGTGTATGAGAAAGGAAATAGAATAGGTGATAGGATAGCTAAGTAAGAAATACATGGATAAAAAAAGTAAAGACGTTTATTCCTAAAATGCGTCCAATCTCATTATCCTAGGAAGAAATCAGAACGTCAACACCTGCCAAGTGACTTATCTATAAGGCACCTATGGAAAACATACTGCAATGAAAACAAAAACTTGACGGTAACGTATACTATTTTCGAAAAATATTTACCAAAGATTTATGAATCCTGCAACTAATGCATGCACAAAATGTATCAGATCAAAAAGTTTAATTACTGCTGAAAGTAATAGTGATAATAAAGCTAAACTAATGTGTACCTTGCGAGTGCATAAACTTAAGGCAAAGGCATTTTATACAGCTCTAAAAAGACTTAAAGTTACCTTTGAGTGCTAAAAAAATATGATGTTGCTTCAAGTCCCAGATCAATCATATTATTACTCCAGGCAGCTTTTGTACCTTTTTAGCTATATGTGAAGAAAATTCAATTTACAAACAATCCAAATATCACTTCATAGTTAGAAACTTACTCATGGTTACAAAATGTGGGCGCCAAGGGATCCAATAAAATCTCGTCAATGATATATCATAAGTATCTTTTTCCATAGTGAAACATTCACTTCTACTGGCAGATTGCGTTTTTGGAAGGATAGAAAAAAAGAAAAAAGAAGTCATAGTTCATGCTGACGAGCATATATAAAGATATTTTCCGAATTCGCAACTGTTCTGATTTTGGAACCAAATTGTGAAGGTTTTGGAAATGGGTGCCTCATATATATATTATACACAGATTTAAAAGTTTTGCATCAACCTAAATTTCCGAAAGTTTTTTTAACGACAAAAATAGATTACAAACTTATTAATTGATTAATTCTAAATAAAAAAAACTACTAAAATGCTTGTAAGAAATCTTTATTAGTCTAAAGGTTTTTTTTTAATAGTTTTTCTTAATAAAGGTACCTACTGGAAAACTTTTTAATACCGTGTATTTTCACCTCTAGGATCTATGGAATCTTGAAGTCGTCTGCCCAGTCTGTGAGATTGGAGATATGCTGTCGAGGACTATTGTGCTATTCTTCCCGAGGAGCATTAACAAGCTCTTGGTTAGTCCTAGGTGAGTTTCTGCGTGCTGTCGTGTAACTAATAAACAACAGAACCGTTATATTCACTTAACCATCTGAAGAATCTCAACTATGGCAATACGAAAAGTGCAAGCAGATACGTGGTGGTTTGGGAGTTCAAGTATCGGTCTATAATAATAATTGGAACGGTATTTTTTTCTCAAGAAGCAAGAATTTGTTTGGTCATCGGATATGGAAGAAAGTGCTACTAGGAGGAAGTGCTATGTTCTGAGCTGGTGTCATGTCTAATGGTCGTACATGATTAATTTATATTCAAGGCACAATAACTGGTGACACATAAATGAGGGAGATTCTCGACCCTTACGTCATGTTATGGCGACGAGCTGTTGGTGAGGCCTTCGTTTTTATGGATGATAAAGCCCGACCTCACCGTACCAGAGCTGTAAATGAGTATCTGGAATCGGAAGGCATCAAACGTTTGGACTTGCCCGCAGATCGCCAGACATGAATCTCATAGAACACTAGCTTGTTACATACTTCCAGGGCAGTGACAGTACGCGTAAACCCACTTAGGACTATACAAGAGTTTGTTCATACTACTGGGGAAGAATTACAGAATATTTCTTAACACAATATCACCAATCTAATAAAATATTACAAAATATTACATTGGTGTGGTTTTCTTAGAAAAGGCGTTTAGGACTTTTCTATCTAAAGTCCTGATTTGAACCCCACCAAGGTTTTCAGGAACAATTAGATCGCCATCTATCAGCGTTCTACTATCAACGGTAATACTATCTAGATAGACGATATACAGATATATATTGTCCTCATCTCGTTATTACCTAATATAAGTAAAATTTTTGAAAGTGCTAAGGCTAGTTTTGTTTTTAGAAAGTAATAAAGAAATCAACGGAAGTCAAAATGGTTTTAGAAAGGGTAAGTCGACCATTCGTGCTATTTATCATCAGGTTATGATAAAAATACTAAACTCACTAAGTGTGCTTAGACTTTTCTAATGCTTTTGATAGTGTAGACCATTAAAAACTAATAAAAAAATTAGATAAGCTTGGTGTAAGGGGCATTGCACTTTTCGTTTGTTAAAATTATACGTAGAAGGTAGAACGCAGAGTGTTGTAGGAGTAGATTTTTAAGGTACAAAATTTTTTCCGAAAATGATAATGTAACAAAAGTTGTTTTCCAGGAATCAATTCTGGGACCTTTGCTGTATATTTTTTATATAAATGAGGTGGATGATGTTGTTGGAGATACTACTGTACTTACTCTACGCAGATGATATCACATCTAGTCACGATAACCTGAAGATACTGAGAGAAAAAGTTGAGTCAGTTGAGTCAGAAAAAGTTGAGTCAGTCACAAGTCTGTTGGTGCGTACTTTCTGGCCAATAACCTGCTTTTAAATGTATCCAAAACTCGTATCCAAAGTACGTACTCTTGAAAGTGCCACGATATCGGTATATCATGCATTTATTCATTCTCGAATGAATTACGGACTTATTTTTTGAGGACATTTTGCTAGGGTAGAAAGGTATTTTTACTTCAAATAAGATAAAATAAAACAATCTTTAAAATTAAACAAAGAGATTCATGTAAGCCTATATTTATCAAAAAAAAAATATTAACATGAATCTCAGTGTAGACGAGACTGTGTTTTGTTTGTCAAAAATAACGAGGAATGTTTTTAGTGAATCTTGTCCAACACATAATTATGATACAAGAACGAGTAGTAATGTGGTTACTCAATATTATGATTTTTCGTATTATCAAAAAATTGTAGAATTTTGTCTTGCAAAGATTCTTAATAGCTTTATAATAATAAAAATAATAATAATAATAATAATAATAATAATAATAATAATAATAATAATAATAATAATAATAATAATAATAATAATAATAATAATAATAATAATAGTTTATAGCGCAGCAACTGCCGTTGCTAAAATCATGAAGATTAAGATAAGGATCCACAATGACTCTGCAAGAACCGAGCTCCCGATACCGCCATGGGAGACCAGACTTCAACGAAAAATTCAGAGGTTTCGAAAAGATATCGGCCAACTAACAGAATATCTGAGGGGTACACGAACAAATAGACTAAAACAGAAAGTTGATGAAATTTTGCAGAGAAACAACATCCACACTCGGCATGAACCAGAAAATAATACAGCTTAACAATGCCTGGATACTCTAAAACAGAAACTTTCCTTATTTTCAGGGCGCCTACGAAGATACAAGACCAGTAATAACCGAAAACGTGACAATCTTCGTTTTGAAAGGGCCGAAAAACAATTTTATAGAGAGCTAAATTCAAAATCAGATCACCCAGATAAGCAATACCCCACGAAAGAACAAATTCAAGATTTTTGGGCCAAACAACTTGCAATATCAACGCAAGCTGGGTTACTGAAGAGAAACAAAATAGTAATAAATATAACCAGATGGAACATCGACCATTCACTATCGAGGAAGTCAACCAGATTATCCAAAAACTGCATAATTGGAAATCACCTGGCCCAGATGGAGTTCATAACTTTTGGCTAAAGAAACTACGGAGTGTGCATCCTAAACTCTCAGAATTAATTAACCACGTTATTCTTAACCCACAGGAAATGCCAGCGTTCCTAACGCAAGGAGTAACCTATCTACTGCCTAAAGACCAGAACAACACACAAGATCCGTCTAAGTACCGACCGGTAACGTGCCTACCTACTTTGTATAAAATTATCACTTCATGTTTAACACAGCGCATTTATCAACACTGTGAGGAAAACAACATCATAGCCGCACAACAAAAAGGATGCGCTAAAGGGTCTATGGGCTGTAAAGAACAACTTATTATCGACTCTGTCATCAACAACCAGGCATATCACAACAAGAGAAATATTTTTACTGCCTACGTCGACTATAAGAAAGCCTTCGACTCAGTACCACACGAATGGCTTATAAACATATTAAAAGTGTATAAAGTTGATGGCAATACTTTGTCTTTTCTAGAGAGCGCTATGACAAGTTGGAGAACAACGATCCAGCTCGAAGTACAGGGTAAAAGCACAGTAAGTACAAACAACATTCCAATTCGAACAGGAATCTTCCAAGGGGACTCACTGAGCCCATTATGGTTCTGCCTAGCTATGAATCCTCTTTCGAACCGTCTTAACTCTACAACTATGGGTTTAGCATCCGAGATAATAACACCGAGATTGCAAAGCTAAATCACTTACTGTATATGGATGATTTAAAAATAATGGCCGCAGCTAGGAACCAACTAAACCAAATGCTGCATATAGTAGAAGAGTTCTCCAATGACATCGGCATGCAATTTGGACTAGATAAATGCCGTACTCTCAATATAATCCGAGGAAAAATTCAGCCAGGAGAATATCAGATGCAGAATGTCCAGACCATCGAGGCCATGGGCGAAGACGAAATTTACAAATACTTGGGGATAAAACAATCACAAACGATTGAACAACAAACAATGAAATGCGAACTGACTAACGAGTTTGTGAAAAGGGTAAGACAAGTTTTGAGAACCAATCTCAACAGCAAAAATATGTTTAAGGCACTTAACTCCTACGCATGTTCAGCTCTTAGTTATTCTTTTGGGGTAATTAATTGGAGTAGGACAGACATAGAAAGGCTACAAAGAAAAGTGAGGACCCTACTTACTAAAACGCACAACCACCACCCTCGAAGTGCCACTGAAAGAACGATGCTTCCCCGCCACCTTGGAGGAAGAGGATTAATAGATCTGGGTAAACAACTTGAAAAACAAATCACTAACTTAAGATCCTATTTTTACAGGCAAGGAGAAAATTCCACGCTGCATCGCGCAATAAATCAAATAGACGATTCCACTCCTCTACAACTTAAGAGCGAGGAAGCGCGCAGCTACTATCATACGGACCAGGAAAAACTCCGCATCTGGATGGAGAAGCCCCTTCATGGGCGGCATCCTAATGAGATCAGCCAAAATCATGTCGACACTGCTTCGTCGAACTATTGGTTGGTATCAGGCAAGATGTTTCCAGAAACCGAAGGCTTTCTACTCGCCATCCAAGATCAGGTTATACCAACAAGAAATTATCTCAAGCACATCGTCAGAGAACCGTCCGTACAAAACGACAAATGCCGGTATGGATGCCAAACATCAGAGACAATCCAGCACATAATAGGAGGATGTCAGGCCTTTGCAGCGACAGAATACAAAGAACGGCACAACTCAGTTGGGAAAATTTTACATCAAGAGTTGGCAATGAAGTTGGAACTTATTACAACAGAGAAGGTTCCGTATTATAAATATACTCCAGAACCCGTAGTGGAAAATGACCGATATAAGTTATATTGGGACCGCAGTGTACTTACCGATCAACATGTAAGGCATAATAGACCAGATCTTATTTTAATAGATAAAATTTTCAGGAAAACAACTCTAATTGACGTAGCCATACCGAACAACGATAATCTGCAAGAGAAACACACTGAGAAAATCGCCAAATACAGAGATCTAGAAATTCAAATCGGAAGGCAATGGAGAATGGATAATGTTCAGACCATCCCAATTGTTATATCGACAACGGGTGTAATACCGAAGAGTCTACTGGAATACCTTAAACAACTAGGAACTGGCGAACATCTATATAAGCACATGCAAAAGGCAGTACTACTGGCAACTGCTCGCAGCACCCGGAAATTTCTAGGAGATAACTCTACATTTCAGGTCACTTGAGGACACCGAAAAGGCCCCCACAGACCACAGAGCTTAATCCTTTTCATATCGCAGGTATCTGGGATAAGTAAATGATGAATAATAATAATAATAATAATAAGTCTTTTATTTGCCACTATTTACATGATACTAATTAACATCTTAAACTATATCTAATTACAAAATTAAAAAAAAAAAAAACAAAATAATAAGTCTAAATTATCTATAAATATACATATTTACAAAATAATACCATATTATTATTATCTATATTACTCATAACACAATCCTATACTAATCCACACACACGCCATACACATATATGTATATTGACATTACTAGTGTAATAACAACTACTATAGCAACACAATAACGCTCAGTGCCAAATGAATGCGATAAAAATTTAGCAGGGAAACATTCTATTCTTGTAAAAATTTCTTATAAAAAAACTTAAATCTTAAAAATAATAATAATAATAATAATTATTATTATTATTATTGGGATAAAATCAAGTTAGTTGTAAAAGGTTTCTGATTAAAAAAAAAACTTGATAAAATTTTTAAATTCCATTCCCGAAAATGTACATTATTAGGACATACAGCGCTGTCCAGAAGGACCTAAAGGTGTAGTTAATAGACATGAGTTTTTTCAAGATTGATAATAACAAAACTCTTTATTTCAAATCACATGAAAAATTTACAAGTTTTTTAGTACAAGTCATACTTTTACCAAATATTTTTAATTTTCTTGAATATACAGGGTGTTCCATTGATCATGTTACAAACGTCTAGGGCAGATAGAAAACGTCAAAAGAAAAACAAAAGTTCATACAAACATGGGTCCGGAAAAGCTTCCTCAGGGAGCTAGAGCACTTTGAAAATAACCTTTAAAAACTAGGTTTTTTTTAATAGCTCCGGAACTACTTTAGCTACCGCAACCAATTTTGAGAGGTAAATTATTGTTAGTACGTTTATTCTTTTGAACCTACTAAATAAAAAAAATATTTACCAGGGGCTTCAGAATCAGGGGGGTATTTGGTAAATTTAGGCCCATTTCTTTAAGACTTTAATTTCTGCCCGTTTGGGCATTAGATTATGATGTTCCTATGCTTTTTACATAAAAAAGGTGCTCTTAGTAAAAGTCGGTAAATGGTAAATATCACCGTTTTTGTGAAAATTGACGAAAGGCAAGTTATGAGATACAAAAATGAATTACCTATTATTATTAATAAACAATTTAAAAAAAAATCTGACGTAAATAAAAAATAAATGTTTAAAAAAAGTTAAGGTAGCCACTTTATTAAATTGGTACTCAATTTAATTAACTGTCACTTTAATTACCGTGAAGCATAAAATGTTTAATTGACTTTAAGTGTAATAAAAAACCAACAAATTAACAATTTTAGAAACGTAAACAAATTTTATTAAAGATTGGTATTACAAAAATAAACTTTGCGTGGTTTGGATTACTTCAGCAGCTGCGGAAATTCTGGTCACCAGGTCTTCTTCTGACTCGACTGGAGTTTCATATACGAGACTTTTCATATGACCCCAAAGAAAAAAATCTAAGGGTGTCAAATCTGGTGAGCGCGCTGGCCAGGTGATAGGGCCTCCGCGGCCAATCCAGCGCCTTCCAAAATTTTCATTTATAAACTCGCGGACAATAAGTGAAAAATGAGCTGGCGCTCCATCGTGTTGTAGCCATAAGTTCTGTCGTATATTTAGGGGCAGATCATCTAATAGTTCTGGCAGTACATTTCTTAAAAAAATTAAATAAATATTTCCCGTTAAACGAGGAGGCAACATAATTGGACCAGTTAAGCGTTCTCCAACAATGCCGGCCCACATATTGACCGAAAACTTATATTGATAGCTCCTAAAATGAATGCCATAAGGGTTTTCCTCACTCCACACATGATTATTCTTAGAATTAAAAATGCCTTACTTTGTAAATAAAGCCTCGTCAGTAAAAAGGACATATTTTGGAAATTAAATTTCTTCTGTACACCGGTCAAGAAACCAGTGGCAAAAATTCACGCGGGGCATAAAATCATTGGGTCCTAATGATTGCACCTTCTGCAGGTGGTAGGGCCGAAGAAGCTGTTCATTAACAACGTTCCATAGCCTAACATGATTTACATGCATCGCATCAGCTACTGCTCGAGTACTTACTGATGGGTTATCTTCAAATCGCTGAAGCACTTCTTCCTCAAAATACGGGATTCGGATGTTCCTTTGCGCGCCATTATCTTGGCGTTTTATTTTAACGGAGCCAGTGTCCCTGAGCCGTTGATTGACCCTTTCAAAAAGTGTGTGCAAGCAAAACAAAGTGCTCTAGCTCCCTGAGGAAGCTTTTCCGGACCCATGTTTATATGAACTTTTGTTTTTCTTTTGACGTTTTCTATCTGCCCTAGAAGTTTGTAACATGATTAACGGAACACCCTGTATTTGCTATCTTCGCTAATATCATAGCAAACGGAATTGAGTTTTTTTTATTAATTTGATTTTTTATTAGATTAGATTGCAAGGGTTGTGACTCAGTAGTTAAACGAAATTTATTCATTCATACCCGCAGTCCATCATCCTCCACCAAATTTTAAAACGTTTGCGTGATTAAATTCCGCTACGCTCGCCGCATTGTTCTTGTACACTCGCCTTAATATCCAATGGCTTTCATCGCTGTAACGTCAAGATACGTCATCATTATCTTCACCCTACGTCATCCCTTTATTTGTTTTGATATTGGATATTTTTCTAGTTGGGTTTTTGAAAGTTTGCTTTTACTCTACATTCTACTTTACTACATTCCATCACTGTCAACTGAGTACTTTTACATTGTCTCTTTTTAGTCTTTATTTTCAGTGAAACATAAGTGTTGTTTGTGATAAAAATACCAAAACTTTCTGTTAAAATGGTCAAACTATTCAGTATTTGTGTTTTATACAAAGGACCCACTACAGCCACATGGTTAAAGTCAGCGTTTGACTTGCAAAGCTTCAGCTACTTCCAAAGAGGTTCTGTACAAGAATTTATGTTGTTCTGTGCTAAAACCATCGTCGAGAGGACTTTGCCTGCTTCAAGACAGTCTGTGAAAGAGGGAGACTACTTTTGCCATGTCTATGTTAGGGCAGATAACCTGGCCGGTGTCGTCATTTCAGACCATGAATACCCTTCTCGAGTGTCACACACTTTGCTCACCAAAACACTGGATGAATTTGCAGAAAAAATCCCAGCAGCAAACTGGCCTAATTTACAAGAACGCGACGTCGCTTTTCCACAACTGAATGTATATTTAGCTAAATACCAGAACCCCAGGGAGGCAGATGTACTAACAAAAATCCAGGCAGAGTTAGATGAAACAGTAATTATTATGCATGATAATATGACAGCTGTCCTGAATAGAGGGGAGAAACTAGATGACTTAGTTTCAAAATCTGAAAACTTAAGTATACAGTCTAAAGCTTTTTATAAGACAGCAAGAAAAACCAATGCTTGCTGTAGTTTTACTTAAATACTTTTAATGTGTGTCAAAATATTTGTTTAGGGCCTCTCAATAAAGCACAGTACCAAAACTTAATTTTATGTTAAAAACTGAATGCAATAAACCTAAGAATTAATATGGATAAGGGAGGTAGTATAGTAAACATAATTTAATTTTTTTAAATAATATATTAGTGATGGGATTAATTATTAATTTAATAATTACTACAAGAGAGGATTATTAAAGACACTTTAAAAAAATGTCCAAAATCTGAAAACAATGTGGCGATGACTGCAGTTTTAATTATCTGATGACCTAGTCTGTTAATTTTATGAGTAGGTTCAATTTAATTTTAAACAACACATATTATCATCAATTATAATGATTACCAAAAGCTGTTAAAGGGTAAATTAGTATTATCTTACTCTTGAATTTTTTTACATTTTGACAGTATTTAAAGTGTGGTGATGTGGTAGACAAAAGGATATACAAATAGAGAAGAAATAAATTTATTTCAAATCATGACATCTCCTAAGATCTTGTTTTTCATTAAGTATGGATAGCAATAATTATAAATTAAATTCTCGATCCATTATTTTCTTTTTTGGTCTACCACATCAACTCAGACGTTAAGTTTTCCTTTTCCCACACTGAGGGTAAATAAGTGTACTGTGCTTGTAAATTATATACCTACTTATACCTAAAAATGCTGTATGTGGATTTCTGTATTTATTATATATATGCAATTGTTAATGTTTACATGTTAAAAAATATGTCTATAAATTAATGGAATTGTAAAAAAATATAATGGAAATAAAATTGTGGAACAATTGTTTACAAGATGTTTTAATTTTTTAAATATATATTTACCTATCCTATTCCTCTTTTAGCTTTAAACTCTATGACCTCAGGAATAGGATTAGTTTTTAAGAATATGAGTAAGTAATGTTCTGGGCCAATAAAGTTATTAGCATATTTTTATTATAAAAACTTTTTAATAAAAAAAATATAAGTTTTTATAGCAGCTAAATTTAAGTCACCAAGATTAAATTGTCTGATAACTTTTAAATAGGTAAAACCAATTAACCTTTAACCAACCATGTAATTATAATTTATTGTAATTTTGAAACTACTGGAAGAGGCTTTTTTTATTTTTAAGGGTTACTAAGCAGAATATGCCCATATCACATATTATTTGGACTCCTATTTAGTAATTCTACTGACTTAAGTAGTTTTAATGTGTTTTATTGGATAATAAACTGTGTAAAGAATCATGGCGAGGCCATGATTCAAAGGGTAGCCTTCATAAGCATGTACATAGACTTACTTTAATTTTTTAATATATAGGTACTTTTGTACTTCTGGGATATAGAACTGTACATCCTGTAACATCAAAATATAATAATATTAATAATAGGCCTTTATTTTTTAACTTGGCGAAGTTCAGCATGGCTGTTACTAATCGAGCATACATACAAATTTTTACTTATTGGCAACTTAAGGTACTAACTAGGCAATGATACTTTTGTAATTATAAAGGTATACAGAAGGTAACGCAAGTGTAGGAATGACATTTTATAAAATCACTAAAAAAATTTGACGTTCTATGGCGTAAGTATATTGTTTTTACCAATTAACAATTTAAACTTGCCTAAGTAAATGTTGCTTATATTTTTTCTTAAATCTCAAAAATGGTAGGTCATACAGTTTGCAAAAAATATCAATGTTGGCTAACTTAGGTAACAAATAGAAAAACGAACGTTGGCAAAAAAAAAAGAAAAAAGAAATATCATCTCGAGTTTCAAAGCAGTCAAAACTCATTTTGTATTCAAGAGATCTAAAATTACCTTATCAGACTTCTTCAGATTTTTGTTTGAATTCATTGATTAAAACATCAATATGTATGCTTATAAATTATATGTTTAATTAATCTGAGACCATAGATTGTTCTGGTAAATGCCACTATGTTTGAATGTCTGTAGTTCCAAATATGATGTTCCTAGAATGCTTCTTTAAAAATAGTCATGGAAGTTTTGATATTGATATTCTCTGAATAAACCAAAATGTTCTAGTTTTATCAATACATGTTCGGAGACAAAAAGATATCCTATTCCCTTTTTCCCTATTTTGCCGGATTCCGAGCGTTTAACACACATTTAAACTTTAAAGTACTATAAGTTCAGACCTATTCCAAATATAAATAAAACTAAAAAGATGTTGTCATTTGGCAATAGCTGTAATATAAAATTCATTAAATATTTCAAAGTAGATAGTTTAAAAAAAGAAAAAAAATCTTTCTGCTTTTCCACATGTGTTTTCGTCAGTCATTAATGTAATTTTCGACTGTAGATCAATTTTTGGTTTTCATGAGTTTTTTTCCTAAATCTATTAAAAATCTAAAAAAAAAAAAAAAAAATAAGGCAAAGAGGTTTTTAATAAAATAATTGCATCAATGCAACCTTTTTGGTTTGGGTAAAACTTATACCAAAATACTTATGAAATTATAACAAAAACACAAAAATAAAATATTGAAATAAACAATAAAAATAAAATTGTAAACAAAAATTACATTCTTTTTTCTAATACGAATTACATATTGCCCGTTAGGGAAAAATTAGGTACACTTAAAATAGGTATAATCTTTTGTTTCTGCTTCTTTTTAACGTATTCATTCACAAATTTGGTACATCGCAGATGAAACCACTTAAGGCAGAATCACACCCAATGTTTTTCTATTCATCCTCCTCTACATCACTTATGAGATCTTCTCCACAATCTGCTATACTTGTCTTTTTCTTCCTTGACATTCTCCTTTTCTTGGTCACTATTAAGTGCATGTTTTTTACGTTTTGCCTTTATAATTTCAGCCGTTTCTTCTCCCTTTTTGTTATGAAGATCTGTCCAAGCTTGACTACTTATTAATAGGGGCATTGTGTCTTTATTGTTGGCTTTGTTCTCTTTTTCTGTAAAATTTTTAAATTTAAAACGTTATTAAGAGAAACTTTAAGAGGCACATAGCAAGTCTGATGATTTCTTGGCTCTACTACTACATCATGGTTTCCTTTAGTCGATTACGCTAGTTCTTTATATGAAATAGATTCTTCAGAATTATTACTGTCATTTTGCAAATCTTTCATCTTACGTTCTTCATTAATATTTAAACTCATACTTTTGCTAGTATATCGGTTTCAAAAATATTCTGGGCTGTTGCTGCCTTCATTCTGTTTTTAAACATAAACCGCCTCCACACTGACAACTAGTTCTTCTAAACTATAAGACTCAGCAATAAATCCTAATATGGAAGAATTAAACGCGAGCAGATCACTATTTGTGGACACATCATTATTTGGCTTAAAATTATGGACATCGCTGGAATGAGTGGAAATATTTATTTTCCTTTAAAGATTTTTTTTCGAATGGAATTTTATGTGATGTGGGAGTAGAAGTTGGATTTCTTCGTCAACGTCAAAATCGTCAATAGTTCTCTATGACTTCTTGACAATTAGTAACAACTTCTATGATCACCTCGGTGTTGTAGTCGATCTCAAAAGCATTAATTAGAAGGACTGCACCCAAGTTTCCATCGCCTTATCAAGGTTTGAAATTTCCCTAATGTGAATCTAAAGCATTAAATTCACATCCATGTCATCCATTCCATGTTCTACTAACTTTGACTTTTTCAATCAATTATTTTGCAAAGCTTATTTCATATTTAGATATACCAGGTAGATTAAGTTCCTTGTCAATTCCCGCAGTATTTTCCGGTTATGGCCAGAAGTTTTTGACACATTTTTTGATGCCAATCAAATCTTCTATGTTTGTTTGCTTCAGTCAAAAATATTTTATTTGTTGCACAGCAACTTTTAACTTCCGAATTTCTTATCCTACTACGAGCTGTATGAGCAGAACCAGGAAAATGCGTTTCTTCTTTCGCCTTTATTGCTATTTCAAACGGATTGTGTCTTAGAAAGCCAACTAACTCTATCTTGAATGTCGTTTGAAATTTTTGGTCGACCAGAACCTGGATTTCTTACAGTAGCTCCATATTCTGCAATTTTTGCCTTAGCTAAGGGAACGGTATTTTTACTAATGCCCAATTATTCTACGATTCTTCCTATAGGAACTCCATCCATCAGACGAGTGTAGGTATATTATCCCTTTATGGTTGAGGAGATAATGCGGGCATTTTCAAAAAACGATTTAATTTTTTTAGCACTGTTTAATAGACATTTAATGCTGTTTACAATGATATGTGTCACACGATGGGGTTCCCATTTGACATTTCAAAGTGAGGCTAGCTGGAGGTGAGGAGGTGATTGAAAGACTTAATAACTTTTTTATTTTTCAACATAAACAAATGATATTTGGTATATCGATAGAATAGTTATAAGAGCATCTTTTGACATATTCTATTGTTTACCATCACTTCCGGTTTAATAGGAAGAGACACTAACTTTCTTATTTTAAATGGGACACTTGGTATATTATTACGTATTTCGATAGAAAATAATATTCTGAAAATAATGATACTCTATTTGCTACTTTTTATTTTATACTGATAGAAAAAATCATTTTTTTTTTAAATTTTAAGATAGGGTGCCATGAATGCGTTAAAAGTTTTAGTTTTTAATCAAGTAATCACAGAAAAATAGTTTTCATTGCATTTTATGACTTAAATCGTTTACATGCCTATTTAAAATGTCCAAACTATTAACTTTGGCAATTACTTTATTTTTTTAAATAGCACATTATTGGGAACAACCACTTTTGAAATGCGGTTTCTTCTTCCCAATAATTTGATATGAAAATTTTTAATCGGTCGATAAATAAGTCCATAAAAAGAAAAAAACTAAGTCACATAAATAAACGCATTTAATTAATAAAAATAGAAGGCTTTGATTTCTTGAATAGGCTGCGTTCTTTAATTATTTTTTAATTGACATTATACATGACATCTTGTTAAGCGCAATTATTATTTGTTATTTAAATAAATTTGTTAATATTTTAAATGTTTACCAATGAAGAAAAAGTTTATATGCCGTACGCTATATTCCGCACATACGAACATTCATTCGATAAGAAGGGGGTCGTTTCGAACAATACATGTAAAAAGTTTTGTATTAAAATAATTTATAAACCTCATATTATTTCTATTTGTTTATGGTTTGTGTGTACCTATGTTATGTTAGGTAAATGGAAAATAAAATATGTAGTATTAATATACTGAGTATAATATACTGAAAAAAAAAATTATATTGAAAAATTTGTTCTTTTATTCTCAAATAGTAATATGATGTTTGACAAAATATGATGTGTTATATCATTTGAAAAAAATACGCAGGCGTGTCATATCTATGCTTCCTGTTCGTTCATTTTTGTGAATTAGTATTTTTCTTCTTATGGGCTTATTTATCAACCAATCTAAGAAATAATCATATCAAATTATTGGGAAAAGGAAACCGCATTTCAAAAGTGGTTGTTCCCAATAATGTGCTAAATAAAGAAATAATGTAAATTCAAAAATTAATGATTTAGACATGTTAAATAGGCGTGTAAAGAATTTAAATCATAAAATGCAATGAAAACTATTTTTCCGTGATTACTTGATTAAAAATTAAAACTTTCAACGCATTCATGGCACCCTACTTTAAAATTTTAAAAAATGATTTTTTCTATGAGTATCAAACAAAAAGTAGCAAATAGAGTAGGTACCATTGTTTTCAGAATATTATTTTCTATCGAAATACGTAATAATATACCAAGTGTCCCATTTACAATAAGAAAGTTAGTGTCATTTTCTGTAAAACCGGAAATGATGGGAAACATTAGGATATGTCAAAAGATGTGCTTATAACTATTCTATAGATATACCAAATTTTATTTGTTTTTGTTTATGTTAAAAAGTAAAAAAGTTATTAAGGGTTCCCTCTTTTCTGTGTCACCCGGTATATCTAAATTGACTTGTTTTTTATTTTATTTCTTTTATAAGAAGTTATTAAAGGGGGATCGTTTTGAAATAAAAGCACTGTATATTAGAACACATATATTATCTTTTAATTATTTGTTATCTGTTTCTTTCCAGGTTCTTTCCAAAAATGTAAAAAAAAATATCCTACTATCCTAAAGATACTTAATTATTGTCATTCAACGCTATCTTGCTACCTGATTTTTTATTCTTCTTATCTTTATTATGATTAAGTTGTTATCTCTTATATAAAATTTTATGCGTTATATAACCTATTGGCTCTTATACAGGATGTCCGAAACTTACGCGTCAGAATTTCGCTGGGCGATTCTACATGAAAAATGAATGCTTATAAACTTATTTTCAATTTTTTCGAAATTAAAGAAGATACAGGCTGTTAAAAAAAATATTTTTTTCTAGTTTTTTTAAATAACTTTTTTCTAGTTTACTGTTTTGCGCCAAATTTAGCATGCATGTTACTAGGTGTTTCTTTGTATTCACCCTATTAATTTGACTTAATAAACGACTTTAAACGACTAATTATTGATATAATTAGTCGACAATGACAAAATGCTTAAGCTGTCCTTCACCTTAGAAAAATGACTTAGAACTTTTTTGTTTTAATCTTTTTATAAATTTGGATGTGAAATGAGTAAAGAGCATCAAAATATCTTTAAAAGATGCTCTTGTTGCAGCATCGTAGAATTAACGGTTTCCAAAAAAACGACTTTAAACATTTACGAACATTTAATTAGAAATTACTAAAAATTATCAAAGCCAGCCTTGAAACGAAACGCTTTAGTTTCCATGGAAATGAGTTATTATATTGCATTATAAATTTTGACAAATATTATCTGCAAAATTGATAATTTTAAAATCATTGAAAATAAGATGAAATAAGATGATAATAAGATGAATGAAAATAAGATGCATAATAATAGGCCCTAATAATAATTTGTATTCCAACGCAGATGCATTATTATTATGGTGCAGCTGGGGGAAATGTGTTAAGGGCACAACCTTTGTATAGAGAAACATTTTCGAATAGAAGAATACCACGATCGCAAATGTTTAGCACTATCCATCAGAGACTTTGGAGGATTTAAAATTAGTCGACATGATGTGGGCCGTCCACGAAGGAACTAAAAGCGTAAGATCAATTGCAGCTCAGGAAAAGTACAGTTCTTGAAATTTTATAATAGCAACTCCTACATCCCTCTCATTATCAAAAGGTTCAAGCTTTAAACCCTGAAGATCCAGTGGCTCGACTTAATTTTTGTAGGACCATTAGTAGGACCTTCTTAATCGTAATCAAAATTTCACACGTTGTATTCTCTTCACCGATGAAGCTGGCTTTGGACATGATGGTTTAATAAACCTTCATAATAAACATTATAGAACAACGTTTTCAGAATAAATTTCCCTCAATGTGTGGTCCGGTATTGCCGACGATCATTTAATCACAGAATAGCCCCGATCATTTTTCGGGGCTATTCTGTGCATTTAATAGGGCCACCTTTTTTCACGCAAAGGCTAAGTGGTGAGCAGTGTTGCCAACTCGCTGAATCCTTTCTCCACTGTTTATGAGAAGAAATTCCGTTAAAATCCGCTAGACCCTAAAACACGGTGTTAAACGGTCGCGGCCGGAAGGGGGCCTTCCCCCTGCCTGCCAGACTTTTGTCCAAGTCTGTAACTTGAGAATCCTTGTACATAAAAACTTCGAACCAAAAATTGTGCGTATTGTCAATACTTTTCCATGGAAGTAAATGGAGTTTTTTCCAATGATTGTCGATCAGTGCTATTTCTGCGTTATTTTTATTTATTAATTTTAATAAGATATGAATTTTTTTTTCTATATTGCCAGGGACTCGACTTTTGATTTCGGTAATTAAGACCAACAACGAACCTTATACATCGATCGCGTAGGCCGTCTTCGTCGTTAAAACCTTTTGCTACCATAGTTTTTAATTGATTTTCAAAGATGTATTCGAGGTAACATCTTTTATCGATATAATCCTCCAGCTTATCGGTGAATACATTACATTTTGGTTTTAAAAAACAAATATAAGCATAATTGAAGTCATCTGAGTACATTTGATGTAACAAATCCGCAGTATAATATTTATCATTACTTAATTTAGCTGTTTGAAAGTGAGTTTTCAACTCTAACCACTGAGTATGTATGCGAATAAGAGCTGGCTCAATAGACAACCATCTATTTGCACAAGCTTGCACTATCTTAAGAGGTTCAGCACCGTCATTAATTGTTTTATACAATGCATTATATATAATGATTGTCTCATGGAGGACTTTGAAAACCAGTCATAGGTTTTACGAATTAAAAATTCTAAATTTCGTGGTAGTTCTTTTGTTGCAGCTGATGCAGCAAGCTATAATGCATGGCATATACAGCGAATTAAAATAATATTGGGATTATAATAGGCCAATAACTTTTTATGAACGCCATTGTTTACACCAGTCATTACAGCTGCATTATCTGTTCCTAGGCCACGTAAATTTTGAATTTTTAAATTATAATTTCTTAACATACCCAAAAGGCATTCCAAAATCCCGTCTGCATTACCAGAATCCAATTCTCCTAGTCCCAAGCCAGTTGAAATAACTTTATTAGTTTTTGCGCTAAAATATATAATAAATATACCTAAATATTTGGTAAAAGAAATATCATTGGACTCATCAATTAACATGCTATAAGGTAGATCTGCAAGATCCTCTGTAAGCTCATTACGGAAATAAGGTGCAATTACATTTATTACTTCAGAACATTTGGTCCGTTGCATTTTCAATTGTTCAGCTTCAAAACCTAAAAAAGATTACAATACATGAACGTATTTTTATTATGTAACACTCAAAAAGCCTTTAAATGAGGATTTACAAGTGGGAATCAAGTGTTCGATACTTAATATCGAAGAATGACATGCAATATATATTGCTAGTTTGCCCTCGGCCTTTTTTACTGAGTCTAGTTGACTTTCTGGCTTAAAAGGCAATTTGGTATTTCCCAAAACAATCGTTGCGTTGTTCTTATGCCTTTTGCTATTTGCATGATTTTTCAAATCAGAGTATTTATTTTCAATTGTGGTCATACAAAATTTACACTTTGCCAATTTACCGTTGGTTGACTCAACGAAAGTTAACCATGGCGATAAAATGGGATCTTTCATCTAAACTTTTGACTATACGTATTTGCCATTTCAAAATATAGGATCTAACTAAAATATTTTATCAACTAATCAAATGTATAATAGTTCCAAACATTGTTACTAAAACTTACCGTTATTTTAACTCAGTAGAAGTTAAATTAACTATTTATTAACCATGTGGAAACACAATTAAATCAATAGTGCACTTTCAATATACAGACCAGGGAATCACCGAACGGCTTGTTGTTCAAATATTCAGAGGGCGCTCAACACCAGCACATTGACCGAAACGAATTTCTCGGGCGAATGTATTTTTTCCCGCTGCCTAATAGTGCCTACACTTCAGCATGGGCGTCCGAAGAGTAAAATGGGAAAGATATAATTTATTAAACCACCAAAATCCGCCTAATTATAAAATTATTCCGCTAAAAATTCCGCTGTCCGCTAAAATGATTTTTTCTCCGCTAGGGTAAAAATAATTCCGCTAAATCTAGCGGCAAATCCGCTAAATTGGTAAAACTGGTGGTGAGGTCTACTTAAACTTTTTAAGAAATGAGTTGCCCAATCTACTAGATGATGTTCCTCCTCAAATAAGGCGTGAAATGTGGCTGCTACAAGACGGCGCTCTACCCCATTTCAATGGAGCAGTGAGAAAACGTTTATATCAACATTTTCCTGAAAGATCGTTTGGACGCGGTGGGTTTGCGCAATGGCCTCTCAGATCGCCAGATCTAAACGTATGCTTTCAAGGCTTGCTGTGTTAATTTTGAAAATATGAATTTTTAATTATTATATCTACGATGATGCAACAAGAGCACCTTTTTATAAGATATTTTGATGCTCTTTACTAATTTGACATTCAAATTTATAAAAAGAGGAAAACAAAAATGTTCTAAGTCATTTTCCTAAGGTAAAGGACAGCTTAAGCCTTTTGTCATTGACCACTAGCGTCAAATGATGCGAATAGGGTGAATACAAAGAAACACTACTTTGCAACACTACTGCATGCAAAGTTTGGCAAAAATCAGTACATTTGTATATCATCAGAAATACCGTAGCCTGTACAGAAAGACAATTAAAGCAGCAAAATCTGATTATTATAGGGATCGCTTAAATATGACATCAAATAGGCAAAGAGAGTGTTGGTCGATTATTAATGATTTTAGACATTGCCATAGAAAAATATCTGAACCGGAGTTAAGACCTGACATTTTAAATAACTGTTATTGTGATATACCTAATATCTTGCTCAAGGGCATTCATAGTAACATTGATCCCTTACACTATCTTCAACAAGTGTCGGTTGAGCATTCATTTTTCTTTCATCCTGTCGATCTTACCGAAGTAAAAAATGAAAACAAACGCCTAAAAAACCATAAATCATCTGGAGCTGATGGGATATCTTCGAGGTTGTTACTCTTTTTGCCTGATTCAGCCTTAAATGCTTTAGTTTCTGCCATAAACAATTCTTTACATGAAAACATCTTGTCGGACTTGCATTGTCTTATTTATTTATTGTAACACGACGTTTCGGTTGGTAAGTATCTCCAACCGTTATCAAGTGTAAACTGAAAGCAAACTACTATTCTATAGGCTTATATACTAGATGTGTGCAGCGATATGGAAGGGGAGGGAAGGGAGGGAAAGTCATCCGTGAAAAAGAGTTGGAGGGGGGAAGGACACGCGTCTCTCTAGATCCTACACTGTCCTGAGAGTAGAGGCTTCCAGATGTTGGGTATATCGACGCTTGGCTGGCTGAAGATTCTCTGATTCTGTGAAATGAAAGCTGCCTCTACGAACTTCCTCTTCCGCCAGTGCTGTTCCTTGTGCAGAATCTTGGCTTCTGACCAATGGATATTGTGTCCATTATGCCACGCGTGCTCTGCTATCCCGGATTTGGAAACCTCTCCTCTTTGGGTCCAGCTGCGATGTTCCTTCGCTCTGATTTCTAGGGGGCGCTTCGTTTCACCTATGTATGAGTCACCGCACTCACATGGGATCCGGTAGACGCAATTTTTGGTATCCACCATGCCATCTGGTTTGGTCTTTGAAACCACGCTTCTGATAGTGGTGCTAGATCTAAAGGCAGTTCTAATATTGTACTTGCTGGCAATGCGTCGGATTTGTTCCGATGTACCCCTAATGTAAGGTATGGGTAGAAGTCTGGTTGTCGTGGTGGCCTCGTCTCTGATTTGATTTGGACGCGTCCTTTGGATGGTCCTACTTATTAGCTTCTTTGGATATCCATTCTGTTGTAGGTCTTTGTAGATGGTATCCACTTCAGTCTTGAGATCCTCGTCGTTTCTACAGATGGTTCGAGCTCTATTGTAGAGGGATCTAATGATGCCTACTTTGGTGGTTGCAGGATGGTTGGACTCATAGTGCAGATACTGGCCCGTGTGTGTTGGTTTTCTATAAACTGAAGTTCGTAGATTTCCGCCGACCTTTTTAACGAGAACATCTAGAAAAGGTAGAGCTGAGTCCTTTTCTGTCTCCATCGTGAATTTGATTGTTGGTCTAAAACTGTTGAGGTGAAGCAGAAACTCCTGAAGTGCTTTTTCCTCTTTGTCCCAGATGATGAAGGTGTCGTCCACATATCGAAGCCAGAGCTTCGGTTTGCACCGGGAGGCATCTATTGCATGTTCCTCAAACCATTCCATGAAGATATTTGCTATTACTGGGGAAAGAGATGAACCCATCGGAAGTCCTTCGTCTTGGGCGTAGAATCTATCCTTGACCTGAAAGTAAGAATTACGAAGACAGATCTCCAAAAGTTCCATCACCCCGTCCAGAGGCAGTGTGGTCCGAGTTGAGAAAGCTGCATCCTTGCTTAGTTTGTCTCGGATGATGTTAAGAGACTCTCCTATGGGTACATTGGTGTAGAGACTTTCGACATCAAAACTCACCAATCTGTCATTGGTCTCGACTTCGATCCCTCCAAGAAGGTCTACAAAGTGGGCAGAGTTTCGCACGAAAGACGCTGCATTTCCCTGGATCGGTCTAATGATCTCCAAAAGGAATTTCGAGAGTTCTGATGTCGGCGAATTTCTAGAGCTCGTGATGGGCCGCAGAGGCATTTGCTCCTTATGAATCTTGGGTAGTCCGTATAGGTGTGGAGGTTTGCTATAATGTGGTGTCAGCCTAAAGCGTACCGCATCCGACAATGTTGAGGAGTACTTTTTAAGTGCTCTGTAAATTTGACTTTCTATGGTTGTCGTCGGATCCTTAGATAGTAGCCTGTATTCGCCTTTGTTCAAAACTTCCTCAACCTTGTTTTCGTAGGTTTCCAGGTCCATAATCACAGTTGCATTGCCCTTATCTGCAGGAAGAATTTTGATGTTCTTTTCACTTCTGAGGTTCCTGAGAGCTGTTTCCTCTTCTTTGAAGGCGGAAGAGGAAGTTCGTAGAGGCAGCTTTCATTTCACAGAATCAGAGGATCTTCAGCCAGCCAAGCGTCGATATACCCAACATCTGGAAGCCTCTACTCTCAGGACAGTGTAGGATCTAGAGAGACGCGTGTCCTTCCCCCCTCCAACTCTTTTTCACGGATGACTTTCCCTCCCTTCCCTCCCCTTCCATATCGCTGCACACATCTAGTATATAAGCCTATAGAATAGTAGTTTGCTTTCAGTTTACACTTGATAACGGTTGGAGATACTTTTACATTACTTACTTTTTACATCATAATGGCATTTTGTCTGCAAATCAGTTTGGATTTCAAGCCGGTAAAGGGACTCATGATGCTGTTTTTAGCTTTTTGGAGAGCGTCTATGTGTCCTTGAATTCTGGAGAGTCATCGGCGGCAGTGTTTTGTGATCTATCCAAAGCTTTTGACTGTGTGGATCATGGAATACTGTTATCTAAGCTCGATAAATATGGTTTTAGGGGCATAGCGTTGCGATGGCTTGAGTCCTATCTATCAAATCGTACTCAGAAGGTTACAGTGTCTGGGCGTTTGTCTGCTTCTAGATCCCTAAAATGCGGCGTTCCCCAGGGTTCAGTGTTGGGACCACTGTTATTTTTACTGTATGTGGATGACTTGAGTTCATTGAAACTGCAGGGCAAGGTGGTTCAGTTTACTGATGATACCACCATACTATGGAGCCATAAAAATTCTGATTATATTAAGACTTGTATCCTTGAAGACCTTCAGATTTTATCAGGGTGGTGTGCTTCCAACAGGCTCGTGTTTAATGTAAGTAAGACGTCTATTATGGGGTTTAAGTGCAAAAATTCCCTCTTGCAGAATAAAGAGTGCTGCAAGTTCCTAGGAATTACCATTGATGGTCGCCTTCGGTTTGAAGATCATATTTTACATTTAGCTGGGAAACTATCTTCTGGATGTTTTGCAGTAAGAATGGCAAAACAAGAGCTGGGAGGGGTGGTTGCACGTTCAGTGTACTTTTCACTTATTGAATCTCATATTCGGTATGGCTTGCCTTTTTGGGGTTTAACCAATAAGGGGCTACTTAACATTGTCTTTGTTATTCAAAAAAAAGCAGTTAGATACATGTGTTCTGCTAAGTTAAGAGATTCTTGCAAACTCCTCTTCATTTCTGCAAAAATCCTAACTCTTTTTTCACTCTTTATCTTAGAAACAGCTGCTCCTATTCACAAAATTCCCAAACTACCCTCTGACACTGGCCATTTGACTCGTCGTGTAAATGATGTTCCCCTACCTATTCCTACGTCTTCCCTTACCAAAAACTCATTAATTTACATAAGTAAAAAAATTTACAATCATGTTCCTCTATGTGTTAGACATATATCGGATGTTAAGAAATTTAAAAGAGAAATAAAGTCGCTTTTATTGCCTAAGGCATATTATAACCTGGATGACTTTTTTAATAATAGGTTTTACCCTTGGACATGTTGGAAAGTTTTTTTTTCCTTTTTTCTTCTCTAGTTTTGTCAACAAGTTTACCTTTATTTAGGAATTGATTGTTTTATTTAATTATCTTTAATTCAAGTATGTTCAAAAAGTTTTGTCTTCTTGTGTTTAAATTTGTTCATTGTTTTGTCAATTTTTGAAATTGTATTTTTGTTTTGTTTTTTTAGCTTGTAGGATGCTTGTACACAAGATTATTCTTACGTAATATAGCACATTTTCTTTCTTTTCTTCTTTCTTAGAAAAAAGTTATTAAAAAAGAATAAAAAAAATTATTTTGAGCTTTCGGAAAAGTTTTATAGAATTTTTTATGTAGAATTGCCCACCTAAATCCTGACGCGTAATTTCCGGACACCCTGTATAGACTATAGAATAAATTTGTTCATTGAAATTTCGAATGGCTCAACAGATTCCTACTTTTTTCCCGCCTTCAATTGGCTTAATAAATTAAGTAAATAAAAGGTGTCGCCACGGGAATCATCTCTCAATTAAATTCAATAAACGTAGAGAGGGGTCTGGGACTGGCAACAAACTGGCTTCGCCGGAACGCTTACTATGCGCGCATCAGTGTGCGCCGTAGTGTTCGCGTTGTCTAGATTCTTTGTACCATTCCTCGCATACCACAAACAGACAAACTCTTCGTTATAACGGACTAAAATCCGTCCTAATTAGCGTGAAATCCGCCGTAGTGCCCCCAGATTTTGATTTTGGTAAGTACCCGATCGTATTAATGCGTATTTCATACAGTGCCCGATGTATTTCTGCGTAAATATCGGCCGAAAGTGTTGTAATGTGTCGATAATTCCAACAATACTTTACATACTTGTCGTGCTTGCTGTTCCCAACTTCTGACGAGGAACAACAGACAACATCGGCGCGATTCGTGTGAGCACTTCAATTTCCGAATATTGTTGTCGCGCTCGAATTTGTTTACGGTTTTTTTTTTCGGTGGTTTATGTCGAAAATTCGCGGTTCGTTTTTGTCATTTTCGCTTGAGTCCGACCTTCCATAACCAATGAATCATTCTAGTGATAGAATGTGTGATTTTTACTAGTTTACGTTCTGTAAATATAGTGGTGTAGTGGATATTATTGTGAAAAAGATACTTGTAAAAGTTTACATATTTAAAATGACTCATAAGGGTAATTTCTTGTGAAGTGTAAACATAGGACCTAATTGTAAAAAAGACTTTTCGGAATTACCTGGACTTGAAACTGGAGTACTTATGATAGGTATTCTTGAATCAGGAATTTTCAAGCTGCAATTAGTCTGTACGTAGTTAAAAATTAGTTATTGTGATTTCATTTACAAAAATTAGATATATTTTACGCATTAAATCTGTTTAAATTACATAAAAAGCTTATAAATATTGCTGATGGCAAAACACCGATTTCCTGCCCCTTATAATCTGGACATCTCATTATTATTACATGTTTAGTAATAGCTCTCGTTATTAAAAAACTAAATGAAACACCCTGTACATTACATTAAGTGTGACTTAATTAAGTTTTTTTATTTCAGAAATATGCAGAAGTGATTTTTACCTTGTGTCTTTTGAAGTGATTGGTAGAAGTGATTATTTTTGCATGAAGATAAACATTCATTGTATCCTTTTGTATTTTAATAAACTTGGTCCTCTTTAGTCCTTATAAATTGTTATTATATTATATATACATTAAATATATAAGAAAATACGATATTTTATTTAAACACATTATACAAACCACCCTTATACATTATTTACATGAAGTAAATAAAAAAAAAATATTTTGACATAACAGTGACAGGTGACATTTTATATTTGACGGGTGGGGAGTCTAATATCTTTGCTGTGTTGCCATATATAGATCGATTTTTATACCTAGCACCTGTACTAATTGTATACTTTTATATTTGTCATACTTTTATTAAGCACTTTTTGACAGCATTTAATAATTGCATCATAATAATTTTATTTTAATTATATGGAAAAAATGTTAACATTGGCAACGGCGTAATAACATATTCTTTTTTGTAAATATAGTGGTGTAATAAGTAATATTGTGAGAAGTTACTTGCAAAAGTTTACGTTGTGTTTACATTTAAAATTACACATGACATTTGTGACGTGTAAACATATTCCAAAAATGATAAAAATAATTCCAATACTCAAAATATCTAAATATCTGTGATAACTTAAATTAAGAGTTCTCAAGCTAATTAGTTAATAAGCAGGTTGACGTAACAATGACAAATGACATTTCAAACAATTAATGGTGGGGATTCTGAAACATATTGTTGCAGCATTGCCACATCGCTGCCCTAGTATTACATAGTCTTATGTTACAAATTACCAATTTTGAGAAAATCAATATTAAAAAAAAGCATTTTAAATCTACTTACATTTGAGTGCCTTTTAAGTTCTTTTAATTTTTGATGATTCTTATAGCTAAAAGGTATATGGAATAAAACGAAAATCTGCAGATTTTTGGTTTTTTATTGGTTTTATTTATTTAAACGAAAAAACATAGGACTCCGTAATTTTTACGAAATTTAAAAAAAATTAGATATTGGTAACGTAGAACTTTGTACCTTCAACTTAAATGAAATAAACTCGAATTCTTAAGGTTTAAAAGAATGCACTAAAACTCAAAAGAAATGAAAAAGCATTAAACATATCAAAAACTTATACCTAATATTTTATTTTTTGTTTGTGCTTACTCTACTAAAAATGGTCTCATAATAAGCTACGTCATTTTTTGGCATCCAGTTAAACATAGATTTTAAAGCATCTACTTTGTTTTGTGCAAGTGTTACTACAGAATCATTCTTTCTCAGTGTTTCGGGAATATCTTCACTAAGACTTTCTGCGGTTACATGGCATTGACGGCGACGACCATTTCTTAATCTTAAACTTAAAGATTTATATTCAGCATCAGAAAAGGAGACCTGATCGTTTATTTGATAAAACGGTTGTTTGTTAAATTCTAAACCAACCACCTTTAAAAATGGAACAGATTTATAATTCAATTTAGCGAAATAGTGATTAAAATCGAAATAATCTTGTTCCCTTATTTGAAGAATGGTATACGGTTTTCTGGAATTAACTTTAAGAAGTATCCTAATTAAAGAAATGGGAGATGAATGTTCAGATTTACGTAAAGTGCGCTCAATTGAGCTATGAACCGAATCGACTTCCTGGACGCACGAGTGACCTGGTACGGAAAATTTCATTGTAATCTTCTTTAAACTCGAGCTGACTTGTAAAAGATGAGCAATAGCATAACTCATCAAGCTATTACGATTTTGTGGGACGCAGCTATCGCTCCACAAAATTAATTCTTCTATTAGAGGATAATCCTCTGTAATCCTTTTAAGAATTTTGTAGACAGCGCTTGCGATGTCATTACCAGAACGGCTACGAATAGCTTCCGAGCAATCTGCACAATAAACTTTTTGGTCCACTGAAAGATGTGCAGTCAAGTTGTAAGAGTTAAGTTTGGACTTATAAAAGAAGTTTTTTACGCCACCCTTTGGACAAGTTAAAACATTTTCTAAGTCAAAATTTAAAATTGGTATGCCACTTTCTCTGTCTTTTTTTCTCCTCTCTCATAAGATTTTTTTCATTAATATGCTTATCAAATTCTTCTCTCTTTTCGTCAGTTAACGTATTTTCTTTTTTATTTAATTCAACTTCGACACACAGATCACATAAATCTTTTATTGGTTTATTAAAAGAGTAATTAAACTCGGTGCAGAAAATTTCACGATATTTGTGAAATTTCACGGGAATTAGACCTTTTCCTGCTATATATTCTTCGTATAGGTTATACATTTTTTAATGGACAGGTCACCTTTTAGGTATTTTCTTTTGGTTTCTGCCCGGCAATAATGACTCTCTATTACTGGAAACATTTTAATATGTTTTTTTTACCAGATTTATCGACTCTTCAGGAATACACTTGTTTTTATGTTGTCCCTGTGTAATTTTATTGAGTGTGTGGGAACTCGTTGCATGATTATGGACGGTATATATGGGTTTTTGGCTTATACCTAGTTTTCCACAGTAAAAATCTTTGCAGACCTGTATTCTATTATTATTTGGCATATGAATTTCTTTCGATCTTCGATCAGTCTCCGTTCTTTCTGTTTTTTCTAAAGTAATTGAGAAAATTATGGAGCAACAGATATTGGACTATCTAAAGAATAATAATTTGATTCCTGAATATCAATCTGGCTTCCGTAAAGGGTATAGCTGTGCCACCGCGTTGACTCAAATGTCTGATGATATATTTAGAGTCCTTGATAATAGTCAAGCAACCGTATTAATTTTACTAGATTTTACTAAAGCTTTCGATATGGTTAATCATCAGATACTTTTATCAATTTTGCATTATGTGGGATTTTGTGAGTCGGCTGTAACTTTAATATCTTCTTTTTTGTCAGATCGTAAACAGCGGGTGATTTTGAATGATAATGAATCGGGGTTTCTAGACGTAGTCAGCGGTGTTCCGCAGGGTAGCATTTTGGCATATTACTCTACACACTTTACACATCTCAGATAACAAAGAAGATAACATATTGTAAACATCATAACTACGCGGACGACACCCAGATCTATTTCTCTTTTAAAGATACTGATGTTTGGCAGGCTAATATAAAAATTAATGAAGACCTTAACAATTTATTTATAGAAACGCAAAAGTTACTTTTAAAGTTAATCCCACTAAGTCCACAGTCATTCTTTTTTGTAGTGATAATAAACGAACAAATATTTTAAATAATTTGCAACTGACAACATAACTTTTAATTGACAACATAACTTTTAAAAATTCTGCTAAGAATCTTGGACTTTTAATGGATTACAAACTAAGATTTAAGGATCATGTTACTCTTAAAATGAAAAGTGGGTACTCCGCACTAAAAATTATTTTTTCGCAAAGGAATTACCTAAATTTGCCTATAAGAAAAATGCTTTGTGAAACATTGGTACTATCCCAATTAAATTTTTGTGACACCATCTATGGCCCTTGCCCTTCTGACTCATATAGAATACAAAAACTTCAGAATTCCTGTCTTAGGTTTGTATATGGCATAAGCAGGAGAGAACATATTTCACATAAGCTAAAGGTTGCGGGGTGGTTAAATATGTACAATCGTAGAGTGTTGCATCTTATTTGCTTCTTTTTCAAAATTCTTAAGTCAAGGATTCCTTCATATTTACATCGAAAAGTTAGATATCGGACTGACGTGCACAACTTGAATATTAGAAGAAAACAATTATTAATTATTCCTTCACACAATAAAGAATTTTTTAAGAGATCATTTTCTTACTTAATAGCACATTATACTAACAAATATTGTATAAATGATTATACCATGTCAGAAAAAACTTTTAAAATGAAAACTAAACTAATTCTAATAAATCAATAACAAATTACTCACTTAAGTATTTATAATAAAAAATTGTTTTTTATTTTTATTTTTAAATTATAAAATCGAATTATTTATATGTGCCAAGCTTTTCCTTGTCCAATTCCAGTTCCTTTTCCTATGCTCTCCTTATCCCATCAGTATGCTTTTTATTCGTGTTGTATTAACTTTCTTCTTTTTTCTTTAACTGGGAAAATGCTTTTGTTTATTATTTATAAGTGTCATTTATAATTTATAAATATTAAATATCTATAAGGCCTCAACAGAATTCAGGGAATCTCGCAGGGGTTGTTCCCTGGAAGTCTGAAAAAATGGCCTATTTTAGTCACCTTCTGGAATTTTATTTGTATTTGTATAAAATTTAAGTTCTATAGATATTTTTTAATTGTTTCAATACACATTAAATGTGCTCTTTGTAAAGAACGAACTATTCAATATGTGATATGCATTTGGTTTATAACAGAATTGTAATTTTTTATTTTTCTGGTGATTAATAAAAGTCTTATTATTATTATTATTATTATTATTTAAAATAAAATATATATTTTTTCTTGAATTTTCCGAATTTTTTCCCTTTCCTCTTCTTTCAACTGTACTCTTGGTCGTCGTATTTAATATAAACATTCTCTTTCGTTGGCAGCTAGCTTATAATAGTTTGAAAAAATTTCTTTTCTATCGTCTTCACCTATTTTTGTAGCACACTTAAAGTAACATCTATTCAAACAATCTTTTTTGTTACAATGTTTCTAGCAGGACGAAGCTTTTTTCTTGATGACACGTATTCCAGTCCCCTATCATATTTTTCTTTTCGAATATTTTGTGCCCAGGATTTCAAGTTCCTAGTTCTTTTACGTGAGAGCTTTTTTTTAGTTTTTTGCACCACTATATCGGGCTCTATATCTTCATTTTCAACAAGGTGTTGTACGGGGTTTTCGACTACGTGATTATTGGGCCGATGTAGGGGATCATCCACTAGATACTCCCTCGGGGTTTCTAAGGAGCTTTGTATGGGAGGTTCTATGGAAACTTCGTCAGGGTGGTCTATGGAATGTTCTAGGGAGCGGTCCTGGGAATAGTCCGTAAAATGTGCCTTAGGGTTAAGTTGGGTTGGGAATAACTGCCGATCTACTGCACTGTAAGGTTATTTACAAATTTAATAATGATGATACCACGGCCTTAAAAATAATAAGTAAGAGCAAAAAGTTACCTGGAAATTTTCTCTTACTTGCCAATGCTTTTATTGTTTAAACCCTCATTAAACTTAGGCTCAGAGTCCGAAGTCTCCGGTTGACAAGGAATATCAATTTTCTTACCCCGTATTGTAATGCTAAAAATATTAGAATACGTGTTCTTGGAACTATAAAAAAAATTGTCTTACACCTACCTTATGTGTTTTTTAGACTTCTTTTGAGGTGGTTTATATTCTGCATCTTTGTCAGAATCATAATCATCACAAATATCAGATCCCTCATTACTGCTATTCATTTTTCATGTTAAAAAAATACAAAAACATACACGACGTTACTCCGCAAAATATAAATAATACTGAAAAACCTAACCTTAAAAATACAAAATCACACGAATAACACCAAAAATTTAGACTTACAAGGGTGTATGTTGCAACATAGTACCTTGTTATACTCAAACACCAAAAAAAAATTTAAAAAATGAGTATATAGTTCAACATAGTACTATGTTACTGAATTTTGAAATTTTTAGGACATACACCTTTGGTTTTTTTATGATTCTGAGATTACTGTTTGCTTAATTTTAGTTTTAAAAGGTTCTATGTATACCTTATTACACATAGAACTGTGTTATTCCAAAATCTAAAAATTTCCAAATTTGTTACATACACCCTTGTAATACTAGGGCAGCGACATGTTAATAGGAAATTTTTATTCATCCTATTTGTCAAATTTTAGGCAATCATTATTAAGAATTAAGTTAAAATTAAGAAATTATTTATAGGGAATTTACACTAATTTGTTTATACAAAAACAGCTCTAAAATAAAAACTTCACTTCCGTCAAGTGGGCAACGGCGATATTATAACTTACAACTTACAACCATCTATAGAAATTCATTCAAGGGAAATTCAAGTAGTATGTTCAATCGCAACACACTTTATTGATAAATGATGTAAAAAAAAATGATTTTGTCATAGTATAATGGCGGCAAAGTTAATTCAATTTTAAATTGAAAAGCTGAAACTATAATAATTTGTTCAAACATATCACTAATTTGTTTAAACAGCAAAATTCACAAAAAACGCTTCTAAAACACTAATTTCAGTTACAAAATCAAAAGTCAAATCGGCAACAACGAAAATTTGTGTAATAAAGACTTTACGGCGGTGTTGCCAATGGGCCCACAATTTTTAAAAACCAACTTTTTTTTTAAGAATGTTCAAAACGATTTTTTACCATATTTTATGAAATGTCTATCTGAACTATGTCAAAAATTATATGAAAATAACTTCAATAAAATAAAATGTATGCTTCTAGCGAATATTTGCATAGACAATAGCTCGTAAATCAGTATATATTATGTTCATTCAGAATACACTCAAGGGCGTCGCCAGCCGCTAAGCAAAGGAGGGGCAGCATGAAAGAACTAAAGACAAAAAACAAAAATTTTAATTAAAAAAAATAAAAACCGATCAAAATATTTACATGAAAATCAATTGAAACATAATCTTCTAGGGTTCTTTGCGAATTCGTTAGTCACTTTGTAAACAAAATCGTCCAAGTTTTTAAAAATGTGTTGCCTGTGTACACTCATCATAGCGAGGCCATTGAGTCGAGTTTCAGACATGGTGCTCCTCAACCAGGTTTTGATTCTCCTAAGGCTACTAAATGACCTTTCAACTGTACAAGTCGTACAAGGTAATGCAACAAGGATCTGTAAAGCCTTCTTAATTTCAGGAAAGAAATCATCAGTTTCCTTGAGGATGTCTACAACACTCATTTTGACCAATTCTGGTTTTTCTTCCCATATTTTTTTCCAAAGCTCTATCTCATTTTGGATATTTGTAACACCGTAAAAATTTTTAAATTCCTCGCAAGCCTCTTCAAGTTCTTCCAAAGAAATGTTTTTCATTTGCGCAGGATGTAGTTTTGACAAAGTAAATTATGGTCTATTTTCTTCAGAAAACCTTATTTCTAGGGAATTTATAATTGAGTCCAAATAACGAATTGTTATGGACCGCACGTTTACTGTTGGTTCTAAAAGAGCGGAATATTTGGCTATCAATCCAAGGCTAAAAATAAACGAAACGTTGGAAGCTGCAGCATGGAGCTGTTATGCATGTTTCCTTGTCGCAATATTGCCATCTCGAGACAGGGTTTCTAGTGCCTGCATTATATCACAAAAGTTCTCTTTAAAAACTCTGATGCTCTTGTATTTCTCGCTTCACCTTGTTTCGCAGCAGTATTAATTTTCTTCCTAGAACCGATTCACGAAAAAATATAATTATATCTTTGATGGCCCCAACTGTATTTCGGATCTCCGGCAGAGCATTCAGATCATTGATTACCAGGTTGAGTTTGTGTGACGAGCAATGGAAAAATAATGCTTTCTTGTATTTTTTACGCAAAATAGACTGAACGCCACCTTCTTTTCCAGACATCGTGGAACAACCATCGAATCTCAAACCAACGCATTTATCTGGATCGAGATCCTCTTTCGTCAGGAATTCGTTTATTGCCGTGGCAATCGATTTAGCGTCCAAGGCTGTAAGCTCAGCAAATCCGAGGAATACTTCTTCAATGTTGCTGGTTTCCTCATCAAAATATCTTATGCCAACTGAGAGCTGATCCTTTCCAAAGATATCCGCTGTTTCGTCTGCTAAAATGCTATATGCTTGCGATATCTTCACATTTTTGATGCAATCGGCCTTAACAACATCTCCACAAATACTGATAATCTCATTCTGGATGTCAACCGATCGATAACTTGCATTTTTCTTTCCATGCTCAAGATGGTTTTTTAAAATAGTGTCTCCTGCGTCAATTCGCATCCTATACAGCCCTTCCAGAATTCCATCACCATAGCTTGCCCCCTTAATGCTAGGTCGTGGGATCCGCAAAACGCAATGCAGGAAATAATCGATCTTATAATTTTCCTGTTTTTTTCAAGACTTTCCTGAGAGTATTTGTTAATTTGCACATCTACTGGCACATTATCAAGAAAAGATTTAGTTGCTTCCAATGCCGTCTTATGAAAGTGAGTATCTGCGTGTTTTCTGCAGTATTCATGAACATCTTTGAACTTACAAAACGGCCTTATAATGAACGAACCTAAAACACCTCTAACGAAGCTCAGATTGGGTGGAAATAGTGTACAGAATTTACAGAAGGCTCCTTTTTGTTGGCGGGAGTATGCTAGCCATGGTGAGTACATTTCCAACCAGGAATGATTGAATTTTCTTTTCAGATACTGGGCGTCTTTGGCAAAGTCGTACGTTTTCCGTAGTATATGTAGGTTCTTGGCTCAAAGTGAGCGTAATCGTTTCAATTTGCTTTTCACTTGCGAGCGCTTCGAGCCCCCGAAATGTCAATATGTATAGGTATAGTAAAGCCTTATCTTAGATTGAAGTTACCTAATAGCCTAATTATTAACTGAAATTAGAAATTAATAAGTGATAAGTTACGAAATATACGTTTTCAAAAGTAAAGTTTCAATTAGCCGGATGACTGGTTTAGCGTTAACCTCTAGGTCTCTAGGGGGGGGCGGCTGCCCCCCCTGTCCCTCTCTGGCGACGCCCTTGAACACACTTTAGGTGTTCACAAATAGTGTAAAAAAATGGGATTGTCATAGTATAATTGCCCCTTGCAAATGTAATGTTAAATGGAAAAGTTTTCACATAAATAACTTGTTCACAGATAAACAGCATAATTTACAAAAAATTTCTTAAAACACTAATTTCAGTTACAAAATCAAAAGTCAAATTGGCAACATCGATAAATGGTGTCATTTATTTTGACAGAAATTCATTCATTAATATTCGAAACGAAAACTCGAAAAGGCTGTTATAAAATTGCGTAAAAATTGTAGGCAGTGTTGCCAACGTGCCTACAATTTGCGTAGTATGCAAAAATTGTATTAAATGACAATAATTTCACTAAAATAAAATGTATGATTCTGGCAGATATTTACATGGACATCACCCTGAGTTTTATTTCAGTAAACCGCTCAATTAAAACTATACAAACTCCAAAGTTCAAGGGGTTGGGATAGCTTAAAGGGTGTACGTAAAATTACGTAAAAATCGGACCTTATTCTTAGTTTGAGGGAATAGGATTGCTAAGATAAAAACTTATTTTTGTCATTTTATTACCTTTTCTACTTTTTATAGTTTTAGATGTGCGTGGTTGCTCAGCAAATCCCACGTCACCAACGATTTCATTCGCTGTAAACCGCTTTCCATATGTACACAATACATCTAAGGCCCGGTTGTACAAGCAGTGGTTCAATTTAAGTTATACTAAACTGCAGTTCTTCGTTGAACGTAGTTCAGAGGTTCGTGTGTTGTTCCAGTACAAGTTTAGTTAAACTAGGTTCTATTTAAAGTATGCAATGGCTACATAAAAAAGAAGAAAAAGAAAAGAAGAATCTAACCTATTCATTAAAATTAATTTATTTATTTACTTTTTATTTATATATTTACTTTGTTTTTTGTCTGTTGCCGATTATAAGTATTTTTTGAACACAAACAATACCGTAAATTCCGAAATGTTGTTTGTTTAAAAGTGTTTTGTGCCACCTTGCTGCTTGCTAAACCGTTTGGGTCTGCTTATCTGACATGGAGAAAAAAATTAGGGCAAGCAATTTCTCTGTCAGAGAAGAAAATGGTCTTATTAATTTAGTAAAGAAATACAAGGAAAGCATAGAATACAAGGAAAGCGGAGAGCTCCTTAGAACTATTACATTTCTAAAAAATAAGTATGAGAATATAAAAAAAAGGACCAAACAAAAATTTATAACAATAACTGCAAGCGAGAGTGATACAAGACAGAACTAACATCAAAATATGACACTGAAGTTTTTTTAACTTGTTTTAAATCATTTTCAATCTTAATATTGTAAAATTTCTAGAACCAATTGTTATTCAGATTGAAAACAAAAATGCTGACGATATTCTATCTAAGATTTAAAAGTATTTTTAAAGTCTATAAATAGTGTAATTATTGAACTAATACAAATCATCATACTTGTGCGTAACAGATGAAATTTGTTCAGAAATTCTATCTACTATGAATCTTACAGCTTGCTTTTCCAACCTAAATCTAGCCTTAAATTCTTTATCATTCCAAATGATCCAGTCTATCCCTGTACACCTGTGATGATCTAGGGTATACAATTTTATTTACTAATTCCAGAAAATTTTCGTCATCCGTAATATCTTCCCAAATAGGATCCATTTTTATATTTATGGTTTGTAAACTAAATCTAGGGTACCTAGTAACTAATAAATTAGCACCTTACCAAACACAATAATTATTGAAAGGCGGCTGTATTTACATAAATAAAAAATATCAAAATCATATAGTAAATACTAATTTAATCTCAAAAATTAGCTTGAACTCCCTTTGAACGCTCCAAATTGGATGTTCAAGATGAACCGCAGGTTATCGTTTGAACCAACCTTGTACAACGGATTAATTCCGCTGAACCGGAGATCTTTATGAACTGTTGTTGAACGCCCATTGTACAACCGGGCCTTACATTCATAACATTTTAAATTAGGTTTACAAATTAACTGTACGCCACTGTTTCCCTATCCCCTGAAATTAAGACGTTAAAGACATTTATTTTAATGGTAATAAAGCCCGTTCTAGACCATCCCAAACCTTGGCAAAATCTTAAAACAAAAAAGCACAATATAACACCCGTTTCTAAAATAGCTTAATACTTGTCCGAATATTTATTTACGGTATAGTGTGTTGCTGTGTCTGCTCTCACTCGCACACGTCTAATATAAAAGACTTCTGCAACAGAAACAAAACGAACGAGGTTTGTTGATAGTTCCAGGCTATTTCGGAGGCCATTTATCAGCGCGGGACTCGACGGGAAAATTTCCATGAAGTCCCGTTTATTCCAGGATACGGATTTTAGTCCTAATGTTTTATTAACTAAGAGTGGACCTGTAAGTTTATCACTTAAGTAATAATTTATTCGGTAATGATCTTAAAATAATAATTTCACGTAATTGTAACTGCCAAAAAATTACAACAAAAATACTCCAAAATGTTGACATATTGACGGTATCATTAAACCTAATTCTATAGTAAATAAACTACTTTTTCGCTTTCTATTCTGTCTCTTCTGGACCCCAGAATTCCTTTAAGGCCTTAGCTACTTATAACCACTTTTTAGGTAGGCGCCTTCAATCTAATTCAAACATACTTTATTAATCTAAAAAATTTACAAATTTTTATCGACACAGCATGGAGTACGAGTATAGTAACACAGTGAAAAATAAAAAACAAAAAGTACGTAGCTAAAATGTTACAAGATTAGAGGAATAAAATTAAAAAAAAAACACAAAAGATATTAAAAAGTCAATTATAATGTAATAAACGACAACACCGTAAAGGCTTTCTTAGGAGTTTCTTATACCGTACCTCGGTAAAACTCTTCCAAGTTATAGTATGCTTTACTGAGAAGTAATTTTCCGAGTCTAAAGCCAAACGTTTTTAAGGTATCTATCCGGCAGGTATTTGTATATTTTACTACCCTCGTATAAAGAGACTTTTTAACAAACGTAGTCTTAGCCATAGTCAGAGGTAAATTGAGTTTTGATAAGTATTATAAAGAGGAGTAGTAAGTAGCCTGAAACCTGCAGCGATTTTTTAAAAAGAATGTATAGATACAAAATGTGGCCGACAAGAATCTCTCTGAATTATGTTAACAATAAATCGCCGTGCTTTTTCTGGAAAACAAAAAGCATGTTTAAAAGTCCTTGATTGGAAATATCCCAACATGAGTAACCACATTTAAGGTGGGACTCAAATAGTAAAAAAAATTCGTGTCGTCCTAATTTCTCCCTAAGCAGTTTAATGACAAAACAGCCAGATGAGAGTTTCTTAAGTTAACATATGGTCTTCAGAATTTAGCTCGCCATCAATTAGTACGCCAAGAAACTTAGTCACTGAAGTATCTGGAAGAGCATCTTTGTCCAACATCAGCTCTGCAATATTCCACTTAAACCTAACGATGTAAGTCTCAAGTTTAAGCAAAGGCGATTAGCGTTCAACCATTCTTTAATAACTTTCAAATCGTTTACTATTATAATCTCTTCAAGTTTTGCCAAATCACTGTTTTTTGCAGAATATTGAGGTGTCGTCAGCTAAAATGGTGAAGGGTCCAGAGATTATGGGAGGGACAAGGTCATTGATATAAAACAGGAATATGATTGGACGGAAAACAGAGCCCTGTGGAACTCCACAGTCACTTTCTGAGACAGAAGACCTCTCACCTGAACTTACCACAGCCTGAGAGCGCCCCTCAAGATAAGACTTAAACCAGGAGTGATCCACACAATCAAAAACCTTGGACAGATCACAGAACACCGCCGCATATGTTTCACCCCGCCTTAACCCAAAATATACCTCTTCGAGGAAACTGTAAATGGCGTCGTTGGCCCCCTTTCGATGTTCAAGATCCAAATTGCATATCAGTTATTAAGTTAAAAGACCGAAGGTAATGCTAGATCCTTCTCTTTACAAGATTCTGTAAAATTGTAGAGAAAGTTAGGAATAGAGCAATTGGGCGGTAGTTGGAATGGCCTTACGAGTGCCCACCCTCAAGTACGGGGATTACCAGAGATGACCTCAGCAAGAAAAAAACACTCCCTCTGACCAAGACTCATTGAGACAAGTAGATAGAGCATCCAGAGTGCTCTCAGGAGGTTGCAAAAGAACTTCAGGATAGAGAACTTAAGGGGTAGATTTAGATGAGAAATTCTTTGTAAGATCATTAAGATCTAACCATAGGACTTTTATTGTGAAGAGGCTTAGAATTATGAGAGCCATTTAATAAGGGTCCATCTTTCCTTTTTTTTTTGCTTTAGAGAGTCTATTAATACATGGGGGACCTTTCGGCAGACTTTATGATATTCCTGTAAATGTTATGATATTGATTGAAATAGCTTCTATTCTGGTTGTTAGTGAATTGTAATAAAGGGTTTTTCTTTTCTCGTACTGTTCTACGAGATTATTCTGCCGTCTTTCATCCCATTCTCAATTTTCTTTCGTCATTTTCAAGAACAATTTTTTCGGACTTGAAGAGTTACTGCAAATGATCTCGTTGAACCATCATGTACGCCTCCGGTTTCCTTCACATTGATTGGCATGGCTATAATTTTAAGACATTACTGTAACGAATATGAGATTAAATATCTCAGGAATATTTCTCATAATCCTGAATTAATCTTAGACACACCTCAGTTATTGTTTCTCAGAAAAGCTGTCTTCTCTTCCAGTGATACCGTCTGCTGGCGATAATACAACTCGAGTGTAATATTTGTTAAACCTTTATGGAATAATGCAATCAAACGCTTTACACAAGAAAACTGCTTCTCTATTATTTCTACTTACGTAAATCTTTAAAAAGACAAAAACTTAGTATCAGATATTTTTTTGACACTGTGGAAACCAAAAGTGGAGAACTCTCTTCTTGACTAGTTCCTCTATTAATTGCCCTAGTAAGTGAAGAAGGTGTATTGGAGGGAATTCGCCATATGTCTAGTTTCTGGGTTAAAAAACCTAAAAAAATAAATACCGTGAAACACAGTAAATACAAATCGATTGGAGAGCCACAACAAAAAAGGATGGTGGTATGTAGAAACTAGAAATTGCACAATTTACTACATAATTTTGAAAATATCCTTATTTCCACAACCTAAAGGGAATAGTCGATTGTCGTATTCTTATTCTCTAAATAGATCAGACATATTTTAGTACATATTTTACTCTGAATACATGGAAGTAAATTTCAACGGCTTTCAAATTGCGGTCTGGTCAATATACAACAATCTATATACTCAAAGATAAAAAGCATAATATATATTAATCAATCATGGTACGTTTGGAGCAAAACAAGCTATTGTCATAGAGACACTTGAAGAAGACATAAAATAATCAAAATTAGTGAAGTGAAATTTCTCTTAGGCCCTACGGTTTAACGCAGTTAAGTGCTTTACACAAGTCATTGAAAGCCGCTGGTGTAAAATGATTTCTACTCATTTAAATATCTTTTAAAAAAAAACTATCAAATATTTTTTTGCCGTTAGGAAAAAAATATTGATGAAAGTACTTGATTATCTGAAGAATGACATAACTCTTTTCTCTATGAGGTTACAGTGTGATTTCTAGCTTAAAGAGCCTAGAAATGAAGAACGATGGTTTGGTGAAACACATGAAAAATTACACAAATTTAATAGAAATTTTCTAAAATATACTCAATTTTATTAATAAGATTGTGATTTTACATTTTACGTAGTCACAGGGTCTGACCGAACCACCGGTAGAAAGAGGGAATTGATGAGTTTTGACAAGTCACGTGATTTTAGCGAATGTTACAGGGGATTATTCTGCTTGCTTTCACCGCATTCTCAGTTTTCTTTTATCATTCTCAAGTACTATTTTATCCGGACGGAAGCAGTTGCTGCAAATGACCTCGTTCAACCATTATGTATACCTTCGCTTTCCTTGTCATTGATTGGCCACCATAATTTTAAGACGTTACTATGACCAATTAATGAGATTAAATATCTCAATATTTTAATATCTCAGAGTATTTCTCATAAACCTGGATTATTCTGAGACACTTCACGCTTATTGTTTATCAAAAAAGCTGCCTACCCTGCCAGTGATACATTGAACATTTCTTAAACCTGACCTGCATGGAATAACGGAGTCAAACGCTTTACACAAGTCACAGAAAACTGCTTCTGTAAGGTAATTTATTATTTCTGTAAGGTAATTTATTATTTCCACTTATGGAAATTATTAAAAAGACAAACATCTAGTATAGATGTTTTTTTGACGCTTTTGAAAACTCTCTTTTTGGCCAGTTTCTCTGTTGGACCCTTACTGAGTGAATAAGTTGTATCGGAGGGAATTCGCAGAGGCCATATACCTAATTCCTGAAAAAAACTTAAAAAGAAATAAATACAGTAAAAAAAGTAAGCACAAATGTATTGGAGAGTCACGACGAAAAAGGATAGTGGTTTGAGAAAACACTGGAAACTGGAAATTACACAATTTACAAAATAATTTCCACGAAGTCCTTAATTTCAAATCCTAAACAGAATGTTCTTTGCAGCATTGATATTTTCTGAATAAATCAGGGCTGTTTTAGTTCTCTGAATACATGTAAGTAAATTCGAATTGATGTCTGGTCAATATACTCCACTCTATATACTCGAAGCGCTTGCCGGGACACCTGGCCCCTTCAATCATCAATAATTATTGTCGTAGAGACACCTGATGAACACACAAATTAACCGAAACCAGTGAAGTAAAACTCCTTTTAAATCATACATTTGAAGTTTTGGGATTAATGCAGTCAAGTTCTTTGAATTGAAAACTACTGCTGTAAAATGATTTAGACTTATGAAAATGTCTTTAAGAAGGAAAATCTGGAAATTATCAGATATTATGAAAAAGAAGCTGATAAAAGCAAGAATCATGATTTGTCTGATAAATGAAATAACTCTCTTCTCTATGAGGTTAATATGAGAGTTCTAGCCTAAATCATAGAAATGAAGAACGAGGGTTTGGTAAAAAATTACACGAAATTTATACGAAATTTTCTAAAGTATACTCAATTTTACTAATAATATTTGTGATACAGCATTAGTTACTGGGAATAGTTAATGGGTCTGACGAAATCACCTTATGGAATTGAGCACTCTATTGGACTTAAGCCTGCTTTTCTACTTGAAAATCTATAATAAACTTTTCCTCCTAAATCCTCTAAAATTCTCCCGCAGTTCCAGCAGAAATGAACCTTTATCTGAAAATGTTAATTTTTGATATTCGTCTGTTATACTCTACACTTATTGATAAAAAGAGGAGATTGAATTTTGACATATCAGGTGAATTCACCGAATTGCTGACAGATTATTCCCTAAATATTCTTGGAGTGTTGGAATTTTGACTGTGTTTTCTGTGAAGCAATCTTTCATATTTGGATATGTCACAGAGCAAAAAAAAATCCATTTATACATTTCTCCCTCTGACTTCTCACTAATATGTTGTTTGTTAAAGTACACCCTATGATTGATTAATTTTCTAGTATGATGCATATCGTGAGGAATTACGAAAAAAGCTTTCAGTGAACAATATTGATAAATAAGAGCATTTTAAAGCAATTCCTCTTGCCTAAACCTTTAAAATTTTTTAATGAATATGTAATAACGTTGACAACTTTTCCTTGTAGCATTATCAATAAATCATACACCGTCAATTAATACTACTAACAACAACATTAACACATATTTCCACAAAAAAAATGGTTACTTAGCCGAGCAATAAGTATCGTAATTGAACAATCCAAAGCGACTTTAGATCTGCACCTGGTCAATATTGCGTAACAGACTTGCACTTACATACGCATTTGCAAGTTATATAGACGATGGGAAAAAAATGTTACTCCATCGCGAAACTGGTTTGCGAGGCGGCTCGAGTAGTGCCGTCAAAGAGGAGATTTTAATGTTACTTTGATGCAACATAAATTAAATCAATCGATGAATGGTGGTGGGAGAACGGACATGGCTTATCTAAGTACTTCTTAGTTCAAATTATGAATAGAATATTGGTTAGGATTGCAATATAGTGTCTAAAGAAGGAAGTAATGTGATGATAAATATGTTTCAGGATCGTCCAGGTATAACGACCTGGAGTTATTTTATTTGTTTATGAGAACACTTTCTTAACTTAATAGAAAGACCGCACTTTTTTATTTGAAAATACATTTTCGCTCAAAAATATCAGTAATACTGTCGAATCTTTGATAAAAATAATTTGTGCCATTTGACCCAATTGCACTTATCAGCAACAATGATTTAAAGAAATTGTTCAATTACGTAGATTTGGATTGCAAGCCCTTCTGCCTCTTCTGCTCTCCATTTCATAGATTTCCTGTATAATTAAGATTAAAAAATTATCCTTTGCAATTTTCGAAATCCTTTGTGACCTAACATTTGGGTTGAACTACCAGGCACATTTAATACGACAGGTATAATATATAATACTCTTTTCAATATTTTATTAACGGGTTTTGTGTCTCAGAGGAATCCACAAATTGATTTTCAGTGGTGCCCAAAATTGGGCGGTAACTCAGTATCTACACCACTGGAGGCTTTCCTTGAATGATTTTATCATTAATTTTTTTCTCATTCTGTCATCTATTAATCTTAATTAACTTTTACTTGGACGATCCTGTAATATATTTTCACTTTTTAAATGTAATTCACAGTTAAATCATAAAGCACAATTAAAAACTGAAATTTTAAAATACACTCCTGGATTTATTTTGTATTTTTGGGGAGTTGTACACTAAGTGTATATCCCTGGAATGTTCCTGGTATGTCTTTGTATTTTACAGGCTAAAGATAATCAAATCAATAAATTAACATAATGTGGTAAGAAGCAAAGTGGCAAAAGCCCAATAAATTAAAAAATATTTTAATAGCAGAAGAGTCAATAATGGGTAAAGATAAAAAAAACCCTTTAAAAACAATGTCAGAACATTTCCAGATATGCCCATATGCCCTTCTTTATCTGATTCATTGATGTTTTAAGGTTATGCGAGAGGTTATGTGTCAAAAGTGATCCGCCAGGCACCATTTATGCCAGAACGCCATTTTTCATCCAAAAATCAAGTATGGGTGTTTTTCCGGTATAACCGAAATTTGAATTCTGTACTGTCAGTGGATTTGTCTTAGAAAAGAAGTTTTAGAAATAATAACCAAAATTAAAATTATATCTTCAAAAAAACATTAACATTATATCTTTAGATTTATATCTACCGTTTCTCTTGCCTTTTGTCACACACATAGTTAATTTTTGCATAACACGATTGGATATATTTCCAGCCTTAGTGCTTTTCGATTTTAGGAAGGCTTTTGATACTCTTAGTCATGAGATTTTGTGCTTAATATTTTACTATGTTGGTTTGACCAATAGTGTCGTATAAATTCTAAAGGACAACATGGAGAACCGAAAACAGGCTGTAATTAAAAACAGCATGTTTCGGGTAGCATTTACTGGAGCGTAAAAATCCCACTTGTCCGGCAAATCCTATAATTATGCTCATGAGCCCAAATCTATCCTTTCTTTCTGAGGAGAGTTCTCAAGCAACTGCTGCAATTAACTATGATTTGTCGACATTTAATACTATTGCTTTAAATCATAATATAATATAAAAAAACAAAATATCTATTCTTTATTTTTGGAAAAAGGAATGACAGAGAACGAGTAGCAGAAAAATTTACAAATGCTATTGTTATAAAAAAAAATCTTCGCAACTCAGAAAATCAGCAAGAAACTTGGTATTCATATTGGACAACGAGCTTAGATTTACTAACCATAATAGCAAGTGCCTTCAAAAAGCCTACATGAACTTAAAGCTAATATTCCAACACTGAGATTACCTCAATTAAAAGTTAATAATGTGAAGCTTTTGTCGTATACAAAAACTACAAAACTCCTGTGTACTTTTAATGTTTGGCATAAAGAAACATGATCATATGAGTCATACATTTAAGAAATCTCGACGGCTTAACATGACTCAACGCCGATATCTTCACTTTGTCTGTCTGTTCTATAGAATTATTCACGAAAAATCTCCGCCCTATCTTTACCATAAAATTCGTCACGTCCACAATGTGAATATAAGGTTTAAGGGTAAAGTTACCATTCCAGCCCATCTTACCACTTTGTTTGAACGATCGTTTTCTTACCTAATTTCAAAGTATTTGAATGAGTTATTACATGATGGCATTATTGATTTGTCAGGCAGATTTCGAAAATGTGTACAGAATCCTACTATGGTATAACGTGATGTTTTTCGGTATACAATGTGTTGAATAATATTTTATCTTTTATATATACCTTCCATGTTATCAGATTTGTTTTATTTGTTGTTCTCTTTTTAGTGTTACTTTTAATTTAAATAGTTACAGTTACTTTTATTTGTATACAAATTTATAATTATAACTTAGCTGGTCAGAGCAACTGCTCTGTATCAACCAAACTGAAACTACCTTTTTTGTACAATATATAGGGTTTATTTTGTTAATATTATTGGTTACTTAAATTTTATAACATTTATAATATACAAATAAAGTTCTTCTAAAGTTCTAAAATTTTTCTTATTCGTTGTAATAAGAATAAGAATTCTTTGTATAAAAAACATATTTCAAACCATATATTTATTACACTTAAAATAATATACAACTTAAGTTTCCAATGTTTCGTAGAAAACAGCGTCATTATCAGGCATTATTTTTCTAAGTACGGACTTGGTTTTTGAATGATGAGAATTTATTTGATATTAAATTTTGATCTACACATTATTTATAAATAAGAAAAACCCTATATAATTTTAAATACATGACGGCACTAACATATTACACTGATAATTTTGACGATCCATACAAAATTAAAATCATAGTAATTACAGTAATGGCGGACTATTGGTTAAAAACAGACATTTATACAATTAAAAATATTGAAGAGTAAAAAATGGCTGGTTCCCACCGTTATCAATTTTAAGTGGAGAATGCTACAACAAGAACTCCTCAATGCTGTAGAAAGCATTTCTCAGCAGAACCTTTTTTATGACATTGCTATAACCTGGTTAAACTTGTAAAACAGTGGACAGTAATATCTTACGTATAAACGACTCCTTTGCAATCTCAAGAAGGCCTAGTGGTGTAGTTATGATAATGTTTGTTTGTAGTATATAGAGCAACATTCCTGTAGATAAATAGAAGGTATTGAAAAATATACCTCGACGGCACCGTGAGTACCCCAAGCTCAGCAAAACTCCTCCTAGCATTCTCACGGTACTCTAACCCTGCATCAATCCGAAGAGCCGGTCTCTGCAGAGCGAATGCCATACGTGGTAACTGAGTTGTAGATGGCATGAAAGGCCTGAAGCAAATCAGAAAAACAAGAACCTTAACTAGGCTACGTAAAAGAACGACGAAGTGACATGTATTCAACATATTTATTAAACCGGAGGACAGGATCCAGACACACACACCCCCAAAAACATTGTCGCGTCCTGATTACCCTCTGGAATAGCTTTTAGTCCAAAAGTCATAGGATCGACCAGTCATACGAACGACCAGACTCTGCACTGGTACCATAATTCCTTAAAATGACAACCCTGTTACCAAAGTGTTATCAGCAAACACCCACAGGTCAGATGCAAAAGAGGCATATTTGACGTCATTAATGTAAATTAAAAACAAGAGAGGCCTCAGTACCGACCTGAGGAACTCCACGATCCATACCAACAATATCTGATGTTTCATTGTTGTGTAGTATCTGCGGCCTGTGCGGTAGTTCTGCATCGGATTAAAGCTCTCTCTAACTCCATTTACACCATGGACTCCTAGTTTGTCCACCAGGATCTAATAAAAACACAGCCGAATGCGTTTGAGACATCACAAAACAGCAGCAGCGTAATGCTCCTCCTCAAAGACACCAACCAGGTATCCGACACATCTTCCAAGGCGAGGGTCTATCGATACAATTGATCTATTGACTACGAAGGCATATTGACAAGTGGCGAAGAGACCATTCTCCTCTAAATACCTGTACAGTTGATTTTCCAATATGTGCTCATATATTCGCAAGAGTGGGAATTAATGAGATGCGCCTCTAAATTGCCCTTATAGACCTTGAACTCTTCTTAAAAATAGTCATAACTTTGGAAACCTTTAAACAAGATGGAAAGTGTCCTGTCGAGATACTTTTATTAATAAGTTTTGTTAAAGGGTAAATAAGATGATTTTTATTCTTTTTAATTATGGCTACATTGATACCGTATAGGTATGTCTCTGCTTGGTTTATTTCTTAGATAATCCATGTATAGTATCCCTCACCTGTATCCAGCTTACTTGTTGAAAGCTACATTTAAGACCATCTGGAATATTCTGCCTATGATTTCTCACCACAGGCCAAAATCTGGCTACCCAATTGACTGGCATTAAGAATTTCATTGTAACTTGAGTCCAAATTTGAGTTTCGAAAAGAATTTATGCCCTTCCAGGAGGAATGAAACGGGTTATTTGAGTTTAAAATGAATTTAGTAAAAGCTTCTTGTTTAGAAGTTTGTAGTTGTAATTTTTATTGTTTTTCAAGTGGTTTCAATTCTGTCCGTAGACCCTCAGTTAGGCTTTTGTTATAGAGTTCGTGCAGAAAGCGGCTCTCTTTCACACTTTTAATCAAACCAGTTGACAAAAGCTGAATGTCCATCTGCATACTTCTTAGCAGTTGGAAAAGCCAGTGCAATCTCTATTGTGAACATTTGGCAACTCTGTGAACGCAACTTTATTGGCTGGACAAATGTTCAATTTTTTTAAAATTTAACAGACATATCATCTCTTATTGTTTCCAGGATAGCCATAGTTTTTTAAAACTTTTCAATGGGTTTATTAAATTATTAATTGTTAATTATTATTAACTTCTATTTAACGTAAAAATACTTAGTCCTATAGTTGGAACCTTTGGTGTGACACTGAAATCACAAAACAGTTTCACCACTAACCAAAACTCTTTATTTCATTTTTGACACAAGTTTCGCTAACAATTTAGCATCTTTGGAATAGATTCTAAAGTAACTTCTAATGATCTTTAGTATCTAAGGCCACTTGTGAGTAGTTTTTTGATCTGTGTAAAAGTACTTATTTCTTATAATAATTTTATTAAAAATTTTTGTTAATAATTTGATTAATAATATTATTAAACATTTATTTACTTTTACGACAATATTGCATTCGTAACCCTATGTCAAAAGCTATACATTTACAACGCGTGTACCAAATACTTAGATCCAATGACGTCATGAGAACTATTTTTTCGGTGTAAATGGCAGCGCACTAAAATTTGATACCCGAATTTGATGCGTCCCAAATAGGGTAGATTCAATTTTTTTTTTTTCGGTGTAAACACCTAGGACTTATATTGAAGGCATTTTATTGAATGTTAGGTTAGGAGGTTTTGTACACAAAAATAAAGAAGAGGAAGAGAAGGACAAGGGTAAGCCTTAAAAAAATGTATTAGTTTATTTTTATTATTTTTAAACTGAATGTCCTATAATTCTTCGTCTAAACTCCCTTCAACTAACATTTTGATCCTAGAGATAATCCTGCACTAAGTTAACCCTCAAAATCAATCCTTGTAAACAGGGCTGTACTAAAAAAAAATAGTTTATCATATTTTGATCCATGGACCTAACAGATCTGAGCGTTGTAAACGTAGCTACTGGCAACCAAATCAAACTATAAACAAACATCGGTAACATCAAAGGAATCATATGCAACGTTGCCAAGTAGGCAATAAACGTATATGTGTGTAAACTATTAGGGTCGTTATATTTTCAAAATGAACTCCCTGTATATATATAAACCATTTTTCACAGGTAAAACGGGTATGCTCGTATTTAGCGCGCCACCCATTTTTTTAAAAGTCGCGGTTTCGCAATGTCGTCCATATAAATCTGCAATAAAGAATGGAACCAGCCGCATACCCCGAGTGTTTCAGCGTCTGAAATGCCCTCGATGGCATCTATCCGTTTCTTTTCGGCCTGTATTTTTATCCCGCGGGTTTTATGTTCTGCCGGCATTTCGCCGACCGTTTATTAGGCACTCGTTTTGTTTTACGTTAATTGCGAAATGCGTTATGATCTCACAGTGACGCCGGGGTGAAAAGAATTAATTTAATAAGGTCAATTACCTTTTTCTAAAATTTAAGTGTTTTTCGCATTTGTCGACTTTTTCTGTATCTATGTATAGATACAGAAAAACTGAGATAGAATTTTTTTGTTCAATTTTTATAATCAAATCGAAGCTTTCTTTTCCGACTTCATTAATAATAATTTATTGAGCATAAGCGTTTTTTGGTTTGCTTGAAGATTCCTACTTAGAGTCTTAAAAACCCACAGAATGAACCTGGTGGTAGCTAATTGATGATTTAACAATGATCTTCGCAACATGTGTTGTTACTCATTACTTGCTGAAGTTATAAACAACCTGCCGGTATTAAGAGATATAATTCTTATAAAATAACATATCAAAATAGTATCTAATTATGTGATCAAAAAATCCTGTTATGTCAATGTGGAAAATCATAAATAAGTCTAGAAATAAACTGTTCCAGGAAGAAATAAGCCCAAATCTTTGATCTTCTGATTTTAATAAGCATTGCACAGAATCTGAATAGCCATATTGGTACAAGTAATGTAAATCTTTTACATTTTTTGAGACTATAATTCCACCTAATAATTTTAAGAACGGTGATAAAGACAATGCCAACAATTATAGATCTATTACACTGTTACTAGTTTTGTCAAAAAATTTTATATAGGGAAACTCTGCCTTTACGATTTATGATTACTAAATCTACTTATTATGAGTAGATTTGGGATTTTAGCAATAAAACTCATCTCTCAAACTTTATCCCACTTCCTCAATAGGTTACCAGGCTTTTCTTCAGCAATTAAAACTGGAAATTTTTTAGTTAAAGCAGTTACCCCAAGACATTTTTGAAATATGGTATTCAAGGCATTTCCTGAATAAGAAATTCAATGAAAAATTGTTTTCGAAGGGGTTTTTTCTTATAACTTATTTGAGTTAAAGGCAAACTGAAGTTATGTAAGGAGATTTGGGAGGCCATATCTTAGTCATCCATTGCTCATTACGTTATTAGGAATTTCTGAGCAATTCAATCAACAAAAAATGCATGGCATGGAAGATTCGGTGTATTTTCGTGAAAGTAATAGATGCTTTGCTACAACTTAATAAGGCTTTCGAACTGGCAGGAACACTACTTTAGGCATTTTAAATCTTACTCCGAAAAAAATTTTTTATAATCTTCGGTATAATGCAGTATAATTTTCCATGACTTAGGCAAAGTATTTGACTCTATGCTCCATGATCGCCTGTTAAGTAAACTTTATTCATGATACTATTGCACTTATTGATTTCTATTTAAGAAATAGATCTTAGACTGTTAGTGTGGACTATAGAAGTGGCTCAAGGATCTATTCTAGGTCCATTGTAATTTTTGATCTTCATGAATAACCTTCCTTTGAAGAACTCTCTTTCACAGTCTCATTGTCAGTGGTATCGGTTCATCAGGCGACCATGGCTTGAGGACATGCAAACAAAGCGGAAGGTCTCGTTTCATGCTAATATGCTTTTTTATGAATGAAGGGAAAACAGATAAAGTTGTTTTTCCCTCAGAAACTCTGGAGATATAATGGAAAGTAGTTTGTTCAGTTTCTTGGAGTGTACATTGATCCTACTCTGAGATGGGAAGTTAAAATAAGCCAGATTTCTTTTAAGCTTGGAAGAACTTTGTCCTCAGCTACTTACTTTACTTTGTTCTTAGCTACGAGGTTTTAGTTTCAATTCACTTTGCATATTCGCCTCCAGGCTTGTTGGACTTTGGAGGAAAGGTATCAGCGGCAAAAATTACGTACATTACCTGAACGGTCGAAGACTATTACACACAAATACTAGCTACATGAACTATACTATATTATTGGGAATAAAATTGCATAACCACACCGACATTTTCTTTATAAAAAACTAACCATAAGCATCGAAATTAAACATAAAATAAAAAAAATTAAAAATCAGTCATGTGGTTTGAACCCATAGCTTCCACATCTGCTTATTGTAAGCAAAAATGTTACGCCGTTGCGTTATCGAGACCTAATATTTAATTCAGAAGTTAAAGAAAGAAAATGCGAGAATAAGGAAAAGTAAGCTCGAGGGTGAAAACATTATTTACGCATTTTTGAATGGCTTTATTGACTTTAGTGCTTTTCATTTTTTTCAAGAATGTCTAGCCTCCTACTCTTGTAGCACTGTTTAATAACCAACACAAAAAATAATCGATAAGATAAAGAACTATATCGATAAGACTATATTGAGCATTTCAAGATGCAAAACACGAATGTGATATAATTGCCATAAGCGACGAACTATTTTCTTTGATCTTAGCGGCATAGTCCGGACGTTTTTTTAAGTATTCTTAGATACTGTACACTTAGCGCTTACAAATATTTACAAATACCAATATTTTTGACGAGATACAACGAAATAACGTATCTATAAATGCAATTTTAAACAACAAAAGTTACCTTTCTTTTAAAAAGATATGCTCTTTTTACAATAATTTAATAAATATATAGTCTATTTCAAATAGGTAGAGAGTAATAAAACCTTAAGTATGCAAAAGGAGCATAGGGTGATCCTCCAATAATATACTTCCATAGTTTCCATTGCCAGCAAACAATTTTATCGCAAATCAGTTCTGCTGGAAAGAACTGATTTACGATTGTGCTTTTCCCATGCAAAATCTACGTCTTTTCATGTGATTCATAAGAGTTTTTTTCTCGTCTAAGCAATACTATGGAGCCAAAGTTGGTATTCTTTTATTAAAATAAAAAGAACGAACTTTTCATCTACCTGCTAGTCTCTTCATTAAGGACTCTGACTGGTCTTCCTGTACGATTTTTTGGAGATTCTACTGCTTTTCTTTCGCGCAATAATCTATAAATGGTACAGTTTTCTATTCCAATCATTTGGGAACATTCCTGTACAACTTCATCAAAACTAGGGTGGTCGTGTTTTAAATAATACATGTTTAAAACAATAACTTTTCCATTGACTGACAATGCAGGAGTACGAGTAGTAGATCTATTATTAGAATATCTTTTCGTTAGAATAAACGTCTGATTCATTTTTTATATACACTATACACTGTGTTATATATATCTTTATGTTATGTATATAATACTACGGCGTAACAGCAAATACGACAATGTTTAACACTTTTAAAGTAATATTTGTACTCTGTGTTTTTATTACCAGATCTATTTATTTATTTACATCCGCAATTATATAAAATATTATGCTAATTTGTGTTACATTTAAAAATCTCACCCTTCTTATAGCGTCCAAATCCCTACGTTTTTTTCTTGCTTTATTCATTAAGTAGGTACCAATTTTACCATGCGCCCATGGATGATCAAAAAAAAATCTCGGAAATTTACCTTTTAATTACTCTCTACCTATTTGAAATAGAGTATAATAATACTCTACCGGACTAATATTAATTTTTTTGTCAAAATAGGAAATCAGTGGTGACCCTGTGCTATCATAGCATAATGAATATGCAGGATGCACAATGCATCCTGCATCAATATTTTTTTTTGCAATTTTTGCACTGGAATACGCATACAACATTTTAGGTGTCAAATTAAAATCGTTTTCAAATTAAATTGAAAACTAATCATAAAAACACTCTCAAGAGCGATTATTTAAAATGTATTCAATTTGCATGAAAACCTTATAAATTACAATATGTTTGCAGTGTAATTTCGAGATTTTTGTATTTAAAATATAACAGAATAATAATATATAGACATTTTATTTCACAATTATTCAGTTCCCAATTAACACACTTTGCACATTTTGTTAGAGATTAGATAGTAATGAATTTTACAAATTTTGCAGACAAAGCTAATGAACGAATAAGAAACATTCAAAAAACTATACAAAAAACGAACAAAAGATCATAAGACACAAAATATAAAATAAATAACACAAAATATAAGACACAAATATATAAATACTTAGCTACTAGGAGGTGCCTAAACGGGAATCTTACCCTTTTTTTTAATCTGAAGTGACAAATTTGATTTTGCCTAATATCTTCTTAATATTGGCAATATCAAGTATAAAAAAATACAAAAGGCGCTTTATATAAAATAACATGCTATTGTTTTTTATATAAATATTTCAAGTATGCATTAATACTTAACTTTTTATCATTTTCAGGGTTAATCGACATTTCACGCAAAACCGTTGTATCATTGGCTTTAAGATAATTCGGTTTCTTCCTTACGGATTTCTTTTCTGGTAAGTTTTTTTCTAAACTTAAAATAACCATTTTACCGATATTTTTATTAACCGCATACAATAACTCGATTGTATCGAATTTTACGTTTCTCCAGGGGCAGGAGTCGGTTTCTCACTCTGGAGATTTCGGTGCGTCACTTCAGAAGTCCGAAAATAAAACTTGGCACAGGTCGCACGCTCGGTTTTCTTTAAAACAGTATCATTTGCGTTTGTAAATGCACTTATGGGACCATTTATATATCGTTGGAGAGGGTGTTTTTCTTGTTTATTTATTGAACTTTACTAAGTGAGTCTTTTAGTATCATTTATTTTTAAACAAGGGCTACGCTCAATAGTAAGACAACCAATAATGTATTCAGCAATCGACTGTGATGGACTGACTATAAATAAATATGCATCCTTGAAGTCAGTTTTTTTCTAAATCGGTCTACAAGCTTGTGCTTATAAGAGTCGTTACAAATTTTATAAAATTCTTTATGCTCATTTATGACCCAGGTGTACCCAGAGAAAAGTTGTTAAGGCTGTTTCAGGCCTTTAGTGAAAAAATACTCCATGATCTTGGTCTTGTACTATTTGCTGATTGAAAATTGTGATTGCCTATACAAGAAAACATACAATAAGGTCTTCTAAGGTCATAAACCTGATGAGAAGGAGAGAGAGATGAAAGAATAACTAATATATAGCCTAGAAAGAGATGAGGTTTTCTGTAGAAAAAGACCGCGTGACTCCTCTCCTCTGCCTAAAAGAAGGAAATACGGCTTTATATTGCCTAAAATATTACATAAAACTACTTCTTAAAGGTCGGTTGTGAAAAATACAATTTTCCCTTTCAGTTCGTTTTTGAAAAAAAAATTAAAGTTCTCTTTATTTTCTACTAAGAAGCATTAATTGCAAAATAACTTTTCCAAAAATATTGAAAAAAATGATCCCTATTAATTATGAAAATTAAAGTGGGTTTTTTTGTAAATCCAGAATAAAGAAAAAAAATGGCTTTTGTTGGTTAGCTACATTTACAAAACATTTTACATTACCTACTTTACTACATATATTTCACATACATCATATATCCATCTATTAATAATTCAAAAGCAATCATTATGTTATTGTAAAATAACATGTTGTGGTACGTAAAACTTTCTGGGCGTATGTAGTTTAGTATTGAAATTTGGGAATTATATGCGTAATAAATTGGAATACACATAAAGGTTACTTTATTGATTGGGGTAATTTCCAGTCTTCAAATCAATCAGTCAACGTCTCAGTATGTCAGCTCTTAAATCATGTCCTTATCTCAAAAAGCAAAGAAATTATGACGTTATTTGAAAATCACACGTTATAATAAAATAACAGAAAAAAAGTTAAAAGTTAGTCATCATCTTAAAAATTATTAATCTTTTCGTTGATGCATAAAAGTTAATTAAATAAATAAGGAAAGTTAATTAAATAAATGAGGAAATCCTTGGAGTCGCTAATCTATCACTTATCTCTGAAAGCAAAGAAAATATTTTGTTTGGAAAGTCACCTGAAACATTAAGATGGCGATATTGTTTAAATTATTTGATTTTACAGATTTTGTTCTTGATGCATACAAGTTACTTGATTATTTGAGATACGCCAGTTTTTGAACTTTATCTTTTTCTGGAAAAACAATTAAGATATGACGTGTTTTTTGAAATCTCCTAAAACCCTAAAAAGAAAAAAAAAACGCAAATTTTAATTTTTCTTATAAATTTACTTTATTATTTAATACACTTCTCGTCCTTTGAGATATGTCCTTATATCAAAAAGCAAAGAAGGTTCGATGACGTTTTGAATTAGTGGTTGAAGACTGAATTGGATGAATGACGTTTTTAGAAAATCGCCTTAAACACTAAAATGACTGAAAAAAAGACGAATTCATATTTTTCATTAATTCTTAGATTTTTTTTATTGATGCATTAAAGTTGCATCATTGATTGAGGTACTTTCCAGTCTCTAAATTACGTCTCTTTCTTGTCAAAGTCACAAATGCTTTATCGTTCAACATAAACATGTCATAAACAAAGCTACTTATAAATTACACTTCATGTTACACATTTCATGTTAGGATGTCATCTGATAAAGAGCTAAAACTCCATAACAATCTTACAAGCAGGTGTAAAATGAATCACTATAGACTGTACCAAGGAGTAGTAAGCTTTTGTCAACAGAAGTTTCTTTAAATGGCGCCAAAATATTTTAGGACAAGTTGCTTCTTTGATGTTTTCTAGTAGGTGGTTAAAAATTTTATTCCCTCATAGAAAATTGAGTTCTTATTTAATGTTGATGATGGAACTAGGACATTTAAATCTTTCTGTTGCCGAGTAAGATCTTGGATTAAATGCCATAAATCTATGTCTATTATAAACTATAAAAGCCACCTCTTGTATATAAAGGCCGGAGATTGAAAGTATAGCCTCTTTTATAAATAGTGAACAACAGTTATCTCTCGGCTTAGCTCCACAGATATATTTCACGTTTTTCAAGAGTAAACAATGGCATCCGAAAATTACTAACGTTTCCCCAAAAACAGATCCCATAGCAGAGATTCTTTAAAGTACACTGTTTTTCCTAACTGTAGTACTGAGTACTGACCCTAACAGCAAAATTTCTTGTATATGCGCTATTATATGTTCCTAAAATGTAAGTTCCATATCAATAACTAGCCCTAGAAACTTCGCTTCATTAACTGACTTCACTGGCGAAATACCAACAAAAACATTGTCGAGAACACACTACAAGTAATGAGTGAATATAGATTAGGGTTTCTTAAAAAACCTACCTATACCTGCTCGAGCAACGGCTACTGCATTGACGAGCCCTTCGATGACATAGGTCCAGTTCAATAAATTACACAGTTGTGATTTACGATTACATAAGGGTTTATTGTACCTTTTGGTTAGTAATAATTAACAGGTATAGACTAATGAACGATTTACAATGTTGAAGTTAGTTATTTACCAGGGTTTACAATATTAGTTGACGTTACCAGCCTTCCAGAATCACAAGACCAATAGCAGGAACTTAGCAGGAACCAGGAACGGCATTAGCACTAACGTCACCTTGGTTTGTGCAGCTATTGACAACCACTGTTGCACTCACAACGTTGCACTCACTTTCAGTTCAGTTTTCCACCTTTACGCACACTTATTCACTATAGACTTTTTTACATAACTTAAACTACTTTATCGTAACAATTAGGTATACATATATGAACTTTAGACAAATACTTAAACGGAAGAGAGTGAGAGAGAGAGGAATTGCTTGCGCCAACTTGCTCTTGACTAACTTATTTTCTCGGTACTTTAAGCTTTGTGAATTCCTTCACTGGTGAAAGAAACCTTGTGTTTCGGGGGCGCGAGAGTAGGTACTTCTTTTTGCGGCGACGGAGTGAATACTGATTTTTTCTCGTGGGACTCGGGGTGAAATGTTGGGTAAAAATGTGGGATGCACGTGTGTCATGGGGCCAACACTTAAGTGAACTTGAGGAGAAAAATGGATTTTTAAGTGCACTTAAGCTAAACTGGTAACAAAGGCATTTCTTAAAAAGTAGGTAAAAACACATGTTGGGATTTGGGAGAAAGTTCAGGCAAAAATTATTTACTTGAGAAAAAAGGTATTATTCGTTTGACAACCATAAACTTCGATTCCATAAAATCATAAAATAAAATAAATTGTTAAAATTAACTTTTAACATACTCCCCCCTTTTGAAGGCTTTGCCTTCAACAAACATTATACATTATAACTTATAGACAAAACTTATCAAGAAATACTATGGTTAAACTAAGTTACTATCAGATTTGGGCAACGGGCATAATTTGGTTATATTTCTAGTAAATATTCCATTTTTAGTCCTAATTTTTACCAAGCGTATTTTACCATCTTTATTAGGTAAAGTGTCTACTACTCTGGCCAACGGCCAATCAAGAGGTTTGGTGTTCTCATCTTTAAGAAGAACAAGGTCATTTGTTTCAATATTGGGGACTGGGGACATCCATTTAGGCCTATTCTGAAGATTGTTGAGATACTCTTTGGTCCATCTAGTCCAAAAGAATTGTTGAATCTGACTTAACCTTTGCCAACGATCTAAGCGGTTTTCAGGAATTGACGAGACATTGGGCTCAGGGTACGAAACGAGAGGACTTCCAACTAAAAAATGTCCAGGGGTAAGACAAGTTAAGTCCAGTGGATCAGCTGATAGGGGAAGAAGTGGCCTGGAGTTTAAAATAGCCTCAATTTGTGCTAAAATAGTGGAAAAATCTTCAAAGGTTAAATTCTGGTTTCCAATTAATCTTCGTAAGTGATGTTTAGTACTTTTTATAGCTGCCTCCCAAAGACCACCCCAGTGAGGAGAGAAAGGAGGTATAAATTGCCACTGTATTTCATGGCATGAGAAAAATGCAGTCAATTGCTCTTGTGTCTGTTGTGACTTAAGCGTGTCATAAACTTCTTTAATTTGATTGCTGGCACCGGAGAAATTTGTACCATTGTCACTAAAAATTGTTGCCGGGCATCCACGTCTTGAAATAAAACGTTTAAAGCATGCTAAAAATGCTTGTGAAGAGAGACTTGATACTAGCTCCAAATGAACAGCTTTAGTGACCATGCATACAAATAAAGCGATATACGCCTTTTCAATTTTGGCGCGTCGAAGAGATGACGATTTAATAATAAATGGTCCTCCAAAATCGACACCTGTTGTTAAAAACGGTCTAGAAGGGACAACTCTGGATTTAGGAAGATCTGCCATAATTTGTTCTCCTGTTTGAAGCTTAAATTTATAGCATTGTAAACAGTTTATAGAGATCTTTTTTATTTCTCTTAATCCATTTAGCGGCCAGTATTTAAGACGAATATTTGACAATATCGTTTGAGGACCAGCATGTCCTAACCTAATGTGTTCTTTTTTCAGCAAGAGTCCAACAACATGGTTTTTTGAGGGCAATAAAATTGGAAATTTTTGATCAAATGATATGGGTGCTTGGGATAATCTGCCTCCAACCCTTATGAGATTGGAGGTATCGATAAAGGGGTTTAACCTAAGGACTTGCTTGTTTGAAATTTTTCTTTCTTCTGACTTTAGTTCACTGATTTCCTTTGAAAACGTTTGGTGTTGAACTTGCTTTACTATAAAAATTTCTGCAGCCTTTAATTCAGTTACAGCTAAAGCACCATAAAATTTTTTACCATTACCTTTACAATTATTTACAAATCTATGTATAAATGCAATAGTTCGTTGCAATCGCGAGAAGTTAGAAAACCGATTAAAAAGTGTTATCCAGAAATCTTCGGAGTTAACAAGCAAGACCGTTTTTGCTTTTCTTGCTTCTTCTTCAGTGGAGCAAGGTCCCTTTTCATACATTTTTAAATTTAAATTCGGGTCCAGTAAGAACTTTGGGCCGTTCCACCAAAGCGTAGAGGTGAGAATCTGGTCTGCGGTAAATCCGCGAGAAAGATGATCAGCTGGATTATCCGCAGTTGGAATATGACGCCATTTGCAGTCTTGAGATAAAACCTGAATTTGAGAAATGCGGTTTGCTACAAACACATTGAAACGAGAAGGGTGGGCATTTAACCAAGCAAGTACAATCTCAGAGTCAGTCCAAAGATTAATGTTGTCAACTGAAAATCTTTCTTTTAATATGGAACACACACGAGTGACTAAATTGGAAAGTAAAAGTGCTCCACAGAGTTCCATGCGGGGAATTGTAATTTCTCTTATCGGGGCTACTCTACTTTTGGCAGTAATAAGTTGACAAGAGACATTTTTGTTAGGATAAAGGGCTCTTATATACACACACGCACCATATGCCTTCCTGCTGGCATCTGAAAATCCATGGATTTGAAGTGAACTGGGATTATTATTAGCTAGGAAAAAACGTGGAATTTTTAAACACATTAGTTGGGGAAGCTCTTTAATAAAGGTGGTCCATTGGGTTAAAATGGGTTCTTTCAGGGGTTCATCCCAATTAATTTTTTCTTTCCAAATGTTTTGCATAATTAATTTAGCATTTACAACAATGGGAGCTATGAATCCTAAGGGGTCGTACATTTGCGCAATTTTAGATAAAACTATACGTTTAGTAATTATGCTTTCGGACCTAGTATCAGGTAAAGAGATAAAAAACTCATCTGAGTCGGGATTCCAGCCTACACCAAGGACTTTATTTGAAATTCCCTCGGTTTCTATGGTGAAACTTTCTTGGGACCCATTATCACAAGTTTTGGACAAAAATAAATTGCTATTTGAACACCATTTATGTAAGTGAAAATTTCCAATCTTGCAAAGTTCCAACAGCTGCCTATGTAATTCTACCAAATTTTCATATGTATCTTGCCCACAGAGAACATCGTCCACGTAACATTGAGATAAAATAGCTTGAGACGCAAGAGGATAATCGTCTTTATGAATAATGGCAAGTTCATTCAGGGTGCGTGTAGCCAAATAGGGGGCACAGTTCGTGCCATAAGTGACGGTGAGTAATTCAATGCATTGCATTGGCTGAGAGGGATGGTCGCGCCATAAAATATTTTGCAGGTAAGTTTGATTTGGGTTAACGCGCACCTGTCTATACATTTTTTCGATATCAGAAGTGAGAGCGAATTTAAAACTTCGAAACCTAAGTAAAATATCAAACAGTTCAGGTTGAACTGTATATCCTTTATGCATTACGTCATTGAGTGATAGCCCAGAAGACGTTTTCATAGATCCGTCAAACACTACACGAAGTTTAGTGCTTGTACTGTCCTCACGAATTACACAGTGGTGAGGCAGAAAGTATCGATTGTTGTGATTTTCAGTTTTAAGGGAAAGGGGAATAATTCGTGCATGATTGAGTGAGATATATTCACCGATAAATTTTTTGTATTCAAGAAAAAGGTCAGGAGATTTTTGAAAACGCTTTTCTAAGTGGTGAAACCTTTTCTTGGCTAATGAATATGACTCTCCTAGCGGATGTGACTCTTGGGGCCTTTTAAGGGGTAAGTCGACTTGAAAATGACCATCTTTAAATACCGTGGTATTTTGAAAATTCTGTTCAACCATAGAATCTTCAGGGGATAGGGGTTTTTCGTGAGTGGGCGAGACATCTTCTAGTAACCAAAATTTCTCAATTAATGAGTCCAGTGAGCAATCTGAATTTAATGATTGCACTAAAAAGCAATTCTTAGAATTTGCCAAAGGGGTTTTGTGAACGAGAGCTTGGGAGGGGATTAATCCTGAAAGAATGTGGCCAAAGTAGGTACCTACCAACGTTAAGGAGTCGTTGTTAACCTTGGTGTATTCGCCTGAAAGAATGTGGTAGTATACATCTGCTCCCAACAATAAATCTATTGTAGAAGGCGTATCAAAGTAGGGGTCTGCAAGCGGTGTATTATTGGGAAGGTTCAACATAAATTTGTTGACTTTAAAGTGAGGGGATTTTTCTGTGATTTTGTCTAATACACAGCAGTTAACATTCAGGAAGTAATCGTGATTGTGACAGGAATGAATTCTCAGGGAAATTGCGTGATTAGAGTGCTTAATTTTGCCGCCAATACCAGAGATTTGTATTGGCTGCGTCTTAGGAGAGAGATCAAGTCTTTGAACCAGCGATTGGGTTACTATTGATATAGTACTCCCGGGATCTAATATTGCCTTTGCAATAATAAAATGACCATTCTTGTCGGGTATTTGAATCAATGAAGTACCTAATAAAACTTCATTATCTTCAGTGGCGAAAACTGACAAAGTCACAGGTTTATTAGCGTGAGGGCGATTCGAGTTCATTTCATTGCTTGTGCTTGGGATTTGTGGTTCTTGAGTCTGAGAGGAGCTTTGGCTTGAACCTTGATTCCGAGAATGGGAGCTATTTATGAGAAGCGAATTTCTGTTAAAATTTTGAGATCGTTCATTTTGGGTTTGAGGATTTGGCCTCCAATGTGAATTTCTGCTTTGCAAGGGCTGTGCTGCATCATCCATTGGATGCAAAAGAGAATGGTGTTTCATATGACAAATCTGGCACCTCTGAGATGTACAGTTTTTTACTTGATGCCTTGAACCGAGACAATTAAAACATAGATTATTATGATTAACAAAATCCTGTTTCTGTTTTAAACTAAGATCTTTAAATTTAAGACAAGTATAAATTTTGTGATCAGGGTGCTCACAAAAAGGACACTTTTGTCCTGCAACAAAATGTGAGCGAGAGTTTTGAGGAGAGTTTTGAGGTATGACTTGGTTGCCTTGGCGTTGCCCACCATGAGCATAGTGTGAAATTTTTTTAACAAAGGGAGTGTTGTGTTGAGAAGAACGTCCATGGGAATAATTTCTAGTTGAAGGGCTTTCAGAGAGATCTTCTAACACCGAACAACGCTTTTCTAAAAAGCTTAGAAATTCTTCAAGCTTAGGGACCACATGTGAGGAAGAGCGCATTTGAGAACCTCTCTCGGATATATATGCCTTTCTTGTGCCAAAGTCTAATTTTTGAGAAAAAATATAAATTAAAATTAAATCCCAGTGGTCTACTGGAATGTTTTGATTTTTCAGTGAATCAAAGTTCTGTTTTATGCAAACTATAAATTCCCTAAGTGTGTGTGAGGATACCTTATTTAGGATAGGAATGTCAACTAAATTTTTAATATGGGCAAAAATAATTGATAATTGATTATCATATCTTTGTCTAAGGGTATTTAGGGCAATTTGGAGGTTGTCAGTGGTCAATTGTAAATTATCGACCAAATTTAGGGGTTCATCTCTTAAATAAGATTTTAAATAAATTAATCTTTGAATATCAGAGAGAGATTGATTATCTAGAATAAGGGTAGAGAAAAGTTGAAAAAAGGCATTCCATTTAGTGATGTCTCCGTTAAATGGAGGTATGCTAATTTGGGGCAAACTAACATTTGGGGAATGAGAGTGTTGGGGAACTATATGTCTTACTTGAGTTGGCGCTTGCGGGGAAAGTTCTAAAATTTTACGTTGCATTTTAGCAACACACGTTAAGTATTTGTCTTCTACATCATCCTTGTCTACTTTACTTATATCTAAAACTACAATTTGTTTTTCTACCTCTTCAAAATCTTTAAAAGCGTGGGTTAACATACTTTCACGTACCTGAATTTCTAAAAAGTCATGTATACTATCATTATTTTCTAAAAACCAATTAACAATTCGTGTTACTTTAGCCTTTAAATATCCGCGATTTTTAACCAACGCTTCTACTGATATTTCTATTCCTTCAGTCATTTTACTTTTTAGTTTTAGGCTTACAGAATAAACACAAAAAATTACGAGACAACCAGATGCTTATTTTTTGGGAATAGATTTTCTTTAAATTTAAACAATAATTGTTAAGAGAAAATAAACTAATTACCAAGAAACAATTTAAAAGAAAAAGTAAAAAGTGAGTTGCTACTTATTTCCAAATAACAATTATAACAAGTAAAAATAACAAAATAACAAGGGACAAATAACTAAAAGGTTTGTTAGTAAGTAATTAACTAAAATACTGTTTACTCGAAGGACCACCGACACATATGTCGGAACCAATTATATACTTTTTACACAAGAAGTATGTTTTGTTTTTGCTTAGATGAATCGTAAAATCACAACTTGGGAAGATCCGGCTCGAAGGACCATGAATATAGATTAGGGTTTCTTAAAAAACCTACCTATACCTGCTCGAGCAACGGCTACTGCATTGACGAGCCCTTCGATGACATAGGTCCAGTTCAATAAATTACACAGTTGTGATTTACGATTACATAAGGGTTTATTGTACCTTTTGGTTAGTAATAATTAACAGGTATAGACTAATGAACGATTTACAATGTTGAAGTTAGTTATTTACCAGGGTTTACAATATTAGTTGACGTTACCAGCCTTCCAGAATCACAAGACCAATAGCAGGAACTTAGCAGGAACCAGGAACGGCATTAGCACTAACGTCACCTTGGTTTGTGCAGCTATTGACAACCACTGTTGCACTCACAACGTTGCACTCACTTTCAGTTCAGTTTTCCACCTTTACGCACACTTATTCACTATAGACTTTTTTACATAACTTAAACTACTTTATCGTAACAATTAGGTATACATATATGAACTTTTAGACAAATACTTAAACGGAAGAGAGTGAGAGAGAGAGGAATTGCTTGCGCCAACTTGCTCTTGACTAACTTATTTTCTCGGTACTTTAAGCTTTGTGAATTCCTTCACTGGTGAAAGAAACCTTGTGTTTCGGGGGCGCGAGAGTAACTCTCACGAGATGTGTATCTCTGCTCAACAACAT